>NC_072396.2:132514285-132852857 GCF_028885625.2 Pongo pygmaeus | reverse complement strand
AATTTCTTTCCACACTTGCATATATTTATATTTCCCTTCTTGCATATTATCGATTGCATATTATCATTTCCCTTCCCCCAATGCACAGTTACCCTCACAAAAGGCTGGAGGGCTCCTCGGGGAAGGATGGGAGAAAGATTCACTGCATAAATTGTCAGTAATGTAGTGGGGTCCTTCCTCAAGGGGACCTGGGCTCCCCTTCATTCAGGAGGTTCTGTGTCTGTAAACTGGCTCATGTCTGGAAATGGATTGGAGGGCCATGAATCTCTGTTTCTGTAATTCATATTAGTCATGTGTCCATTCGGCCTAGAAGTTTTCTGTTTGTGTAAATTAAATAGGAATGCAGTAGGCTTCCTATCAATTTCATTTCTAGGAACACCATGATTGATTAGCCAGTGCCAGAGCTCTACAGGAGTCTGACTATTCTGATTGCTGTTTTGCTTCTGCTGTCCATTATGGTAGCTATGCCCACCTTGCCTTTGATGGTTGAGTGGCACCACTTGGCCCCTGCCACCTCGGGCTCCAATTATTCCCATTGTATTTAAATTTTGTAGTTGAGTGACTGCAGTTCTCACCATTATATCTGACATACAGAGAAGAGCACTTACATGGCTCTTCAAAGATGCAGGTGCTGCTCTCACAAATCCACTTTGCAAGGCATTCGTCAAGGGTATATCTTCTGGACCCTCCCAGCTGGGATGAGTAGATCTAAAGTGACTAATCCACTCCACAATGCCAGTCTCCCTCAGCCTTTGGATCCCTTCCTCTACATTAACCCAAGGGAGATCAGGCATTTCCAGCTCACTTGCAGTGGGCCATCTTTTAATCCATATTTCAGCTAACCAAGCAAATAAACTATCAGAACCTTTTTTAACTCCCTGAGTTGCAACATTAAAAGCAGAGTCCCTACTTAGTGGGCCCAAATAAATAAATTCACCCTTATCCAATTCTATGTTCCCTCCACCATTATCCCATACCCTTAATATCCATCCCCATGCCTGTTCTCCAGATTGCTGTTTATATATATTAGAGAACTCAAACAGTTCTTTTCTAGTGTATTGCACTTCCTCATGGATCACATTCTCAACCTCACCTCTAGGGGCTCACTGGGACTTTAGTTATAGGTCTAGAAGCAAACAGAGGTGTTCCGGGTGGCTCCTGAGGAGAATCAACATTATCTTGTCTGGCAACTGCCTCAGGGGAGGCCATCACTGTTGCCTCAGGCAGTGCAGGGTTTATCTCCTCAGACCAATGTGGAAAGGCTGATGGCAGCATGGTTCAGGGAGGGGATATCGCCACTACTGTGGGTAGGGGAGCTGTTCCTTCTGGCCAAAAAAGGTTTATCAGAGTTTACAAACTCAGTGTCCCCAGCTTCATCAGGTCTTCCCACATGTCCCCATTCCAAGTTGCAAGGTCCCATTTTTTCCAGTCATTGCCCTCACCTTTCATTGCAGGTTAGCCATTCACATGTAAGAGCTTGTTTCTGTTTTTCCATAATTTCAGCTCTTTCTCTACAGGAAATAAGACTCTTACTCTAGGCAATCTTAGCAGATTTGAGGCTCAGTATCTGCTTCTGAAGCTGGGAGACAGAGTTCCTGAGTTCATCATCTTCTTTCATTGCTTTTTTCACTGAACTTAGGAGCAACCAACCAGCTTCATTATGTTCCTTGGTTCTCCACATATGGTCAAAGGTATTATGTATAGAGTCACTAAACTCCTTGCCACTCACAAGCAGTGAATCAGAAGTGTCAAATGCATTTATTTTGCATAACTCTCTAAACAGTCTCCTGCATGTACTATCAGTGTTCTCCCTATTATTAGAAGTAGAGTCCTTAGCATTTTTGGGTCCAATCATAGTAAGCAGCCAACTCTAGAAATCCCCAAACTCGTGAAAGAACTCCATCCTTAATATTCTGTTCCTTAGTCTGTGTTTTCTTTTTTTTTATTTTTATTATTTTATTTTATTATTATTATACTTTAAGTTTTAGGGTACATGTGCACAATGTGCAGGTTTGTTACATATGTATACATGTGCCATGCTGGTGCGCTGCACCCATTAACTCGTCATTTAGCATTAGGTATATCTCCTAAAGCTATCCCTCCCCCCTCCCCCCACCCCACAACAGTCCTCAGAGTGTGATGTTCCCCTTCCTGTGTCCATGTGTTCTCATTGTTCAATTCCCACCTGTGAGAGAGAATACGCGGTGTTTGGTTTTTTGTTCTTGTGATAGTTTACTGAGAATGATGATTTCCAGTTTCATCCATGTCCCTACAAAGGACATGAACTCATCACTTTTTATGGCTGCATAGTATTCCATGGTGTATATGTGCCACATTTTCTTAATCCAGTCTATCATTGTTGGACATTTGGGTTGGTTCCAAGTCTTTGCTATTGTGAATAGTGCCGCAATAAACATACGTGTGCATGTGTCTTGATAGCAGCATGATTTCTAGTCCTTTGGGTATATACCCAGTAATGGGATGGCTGGGTCAAACGGTATTTCTAGTTCTAGATCCCTGAGGAATCGCCACACTGACTTCCACAAGGGTTGAACTAGTTTACAGTCCCACCAACAGTGTAAAAGTGTTCCTATTTCTCCACATCCTCTCCAGCACCTGTTGTTTCCTGACTTTTTAATGATTGCCATTCTAACTGGTGTGAGATGGTATCTCATTGTGCTTTTGATTTGCATTTCTCTGATGGCCAATGATGGTGAGCATTTTTTCATGTGTCTTTTGGCTGCATAAATGTCTTCTTTTGAGAAATGTCTGTTCATATCCTTCGCCCATTTTTTGATGGGGTTGTTTATTTTTTTCTTGTAAATTTGTTGGAGTTCATTGTAGATTCTGGATATTAGCCCTTTGTCAGATGAGTAGGTTGCGAAAATTTTCTCCCATTTTATAGGTTGCCTGTTCACTCTGATGGTAGTTTCTTTTGCTGTGCAAAAGCTCTTGAGTTTAATTAGATCCCATTTGTCAATTTTGGCTTTTGTTGCCATTGCTTTTGGTGTTTTAGACATGAAGTCCTTGCCCATGCCTATGTCCTGAATGGTAATGCCTAGGTTTTCTTCTAGGGTTTTTATGGTTTTAGGTCTAACGTTTAAGTCTTTAATCCCTCTTCAATTGATTTTTGTATAAGGTGTAAGGAAGGGATCCAGTTTCAGCTTTCTCCATATGGCTAGCCAGTTTTCCCAGCACCATTTATTAAATAGGGAATCCTTTCCTCATTGCTTGTTTTTCTCAGGTTTGTCAAAGATCAGATAGTTGTAGATATGTGGCGTTATTTCTGAGGGCTCTGTTCTGTTCCATTGATCTATATCTCTGTTTTGGTACCAGTACCATGCTGTTTTGGTTACTGTAGCCTTGTAGAATGGTTTGAAGTCAGGTAGCATGATGCCTCCAGCTTTGTTCTTTTGGCTTAGTCTGTGTTTTCTTAGAAGGACAGAACTAATAAGATGTGTATGTTTGTATAGTTGTACTAGTGATATATATATATATACACACACACACACATATATCTTTGTATATCTATATAGATAGATATAGATATAGATATAGGGGAGTTTGTTAGGTATTAACTTACACAATCACAAGGTCCCACAATGAGCTGTCTGCAAGCTGAAGAGCAAGGAGAGCTAGTCCAAGTCCCAAAACTTAAGAACTTGGAGTCCAATGTTCAAAGGCAGGAAACATCCAGGATGGGAGAAAGATGTAGGCTGGAAGGCTAGGCCTATCTCTCACTTCACATTTTTCTGCCTGCTTTATATTCACTGGCGACTGATTAAATGGTGCACACTTGATTAAGGGTGGGTCTGCCTTCTCCAGCCCACTGACACAAATGTTAATCTCCTTTGGCAACACCCTCACAGACACACCCAGGATCAATATTGTGTCCTTCAATCCAATCAAGTTGACAGTCAGTATTAACCATCACACATACAATGCTTGGTTTTCCATTCCTGAGTTACTTCACTTAGAATAATGGTCTCCACCTTCATCCAGGTTGCTGCAAATGCTATTCTTTCATTCCTTTTTATGGCTGAGTAGTGTTCCACAATGTGTTTATATATATACAAATGTGTTATATATATCACATCTTCTTTATCCATTAATTGTTTGTTGGGCATTTAGGCCAGTTCTATGTTTTTGCAATTGTGAATTGTGCTGCTATAAACATGCATGTCCAGGTGTCTTTTTCATATAAGAGCTTCTTTTCCTCTGGGTAGTTACCTAGTAGTGGATTGCTGGATCAAATTATAGTTCTACTTTTAGCTTTTTAAGGAATCTTCACACTGTTTTCCATAGTGGCTGTACTAGTTTACATTCTCATCAGCAGTGTAAAAGTGTTCCCTTTTCAACACATCCATGCCAACATCGGTTTTTTTTTATTTTTTAAATGATGGCCATTCTTGCAGGAGTACAGTGGTATGAACAGACCAATAACAAGTAGCAAGATTGAAACAGTAATTTAAAAATTGCCAACCAAGAAACGTCCAGGACCAGATGGATTGACAGCTAAATTCTATCATACATTCAAAGAAGAATTGATACCAATCCTACTGAAACTATTCCAAAATATAGAGAAATTGGGATTCCTCCCTAAATAATTCTATGAAGCTAGTATCACCCTAATACCCAAACCAGGAAAGAACATAACAGAAAAAGAAAACTACAGACCAATATCTCTGATGAACATAGATGCAAAAAAATCATCAACAAAATACTAGCTAACAAAATTCAACAGCATATCAAAAACATAATGGACCATCATCAAGTGGGTTTCATACTGGGGATTCAGGAATGGTTTAACATAAGCAAGTCAATGTGATACATTACATAAACAGAATTAAAAACACAAATTATATGATCATTTCAATAAATGCAGGAAAAGCATTTGACAAACACCAGTGTCCCTTTATGATTAACACCCTCAGCAAAATGGGCATAGAAGGGACATACCTCAAAGTAATAAAAGTCATCTATGACAAACACACAGCCAACATTATACTGAATGGCAAAAAGATGAAAGCATTCCCCCTGAGAACTGGAGCAAGATAAGGATGCCACTTTCACCACTTCTATTCAACATAGTACTGGACATCCAAATCCATAACAAGAAGGTCAAACTGTCACTGTTTGCTGATAATATGAATGTATACCTTGAAAATGTAAAGATCCATCCAAACAGCTCCTAGATCTGATAAATAAATTCAGTAAAGTTTCAGGATACAAAATAAATGTACACAAATCAGTAGCACTGCTATACACCAACAGCAACCAACCTGCAAATCAAATCAATAACCCCTTTTATAACAGCTGCAAAAAAATAAATAATTAGTAATATACCTAGCCAAGGAGGTGAATAACATCTACAAGGAAAACTTTAAAACACTGCTGAAAGAAATCGTAGATGACACAAACAAATAGAAACACATCCCATGCTTAAGGATGGATAGAATCAATATTGTGAAAATGACCATACTGTCAAGAAGAATCTACAGATTCAAGGCAATTCCCATCAAAATACCACCATCATTCTTCACAGAACTAGAAAAAAAATCTTAAAATTCATATGGAACCAAAAAAGACCCCACATAGCCAAAGCAAGACTAAGCAAAAAGAACAAATCTGGAGGCATCACATTACCTAATTTCAAACTATACTACAAGGCTATAGTTACCAAAACAGTATGGTACTGATATAAACATAGGCATGTAGACCAATGGAACAGAATAGAGAACCAATAAAGCCAAATATTTACAGCCAACTGACCTTTTGTTTGCTTTGACAAAGCAAACAAAAACATAAACTGGGGAAAGGACACCCTATTCAACAAATGGTGCTGGGATAATTGGCAGGCCTCATATAGAAGAATGAAGCTGGATCCTCATCCGTTACCTTATACAAAAATCAACTTAAGATAGATCAAAGACTTAAATCTAAGACCTGAAACCATAAAAATTCTAGGAGATAACATCTGGAAAACTCTTCTAGTCACTGACTTAGGCAAAGAGTTCATGACCAGAAATCCAAAGCAAATGCAACAAAAACAAAGATAAATAGATGGGACCTAATTAAACTAAAATGCTTCTGCACAGCAAAAGGAATAATCAGCAGAGTAAACAAACAGTTTATAGAGCAAAAGAAAATATTCACAAACTACGCATCCAACAAAGCACTAATATTCAGAATCTACAAGGAACTCAAATCATCAAGAAAAAACAAATAATCCCATCAAAAGGTGGGCAAAGGACAAAACAGACAATTCTCAAAAAAAGACATACAAATGGTCAACAACCATGAAAAAAAAGGCTCAACATCACTCATTATCTGAGACTAGATATGTTGAATTGCAACAAAACACAAAGTTTGTCTTCAAGCTGCATTACATTACCTTTATTTGGCTTTTTTCTTCTATTTAAAATTAAATTGTGAATATTATTCCATGCCATTAAAGTATTCTTCTATGATATAATTCTTTTCCGTTTTGCATTATTGTTAAGGTTTACATTAATATACTTATGCACAAATATTTGTACATATCTCCCATTTTCTTAGGACAAAATTTTAGCAGTGGAATTACTGTGCCCAAGGGTTATAATCATTTCCAATGCCTTTGGTACAGATTGCCACAAGATTCCCCAAAAGACTTACCTGTTTACATTTCATTCAAGGCTGATTGACAGCACAACTTTCCCTGAACCTTTGCAAATAATGCTAGTTTGATAGGTGAACCCAGTGTCTTATTTTTGTAATTTGCAATTTTGAAGACTAGTAGATCAACCAATTGATAATTATACGTAGATTGACCATGTGTCTTTCCTCTTTTGTGAATTGTCTATTCTTCTCTTTAGTTCAGGAATCTGTAACACATGGCTGTAAAGTGCCAGATAGTCAACATTTTAGGCTTCGTAGCCATATGTGATATGGTCTCTGTCATACCTACAGTGCAAAAGCAGCCATAGACAATGCATATGGATAGACATGGCTGTGTTCCAATGAGACTTTACTTACAAAAACAGGTGATGTGACAGTTTTGGTCCATGGGCTGTAGTTTGCCAGCCCCGATTTAGTTAATTATGCTGCTGGAGATAATTATCACTTTCTTTTTGGTTTTGAAAAGTTCTGTATGTATTAAAAATATTAAACCTTTGTCATCTGTTAGAAATCCCTCCCAATTTGTTCTAAAATTTTATATATTCAAAGCTGTTATTATGTTCCTTTTCATTTCTGTATGTGCTTTTATACTTAGTCAGGTTTTTCCCCACTATAAAAACAGGTAACTATTTACTCGTGTTTTTTTCTAGTTTCCTTATGGTTTAATTGCTATGACTCTTTCTTAAATCATCTAGAAATAATTTTGGTGAGAGGCTTGGAGTAGAGGACTTATCATATTTTCCAACAAGTAATCAACCAATTGTGTTGACATCATTTATTGAATAAACCTTTTTTGCTCAGTAGAGCTTCTTTTGAAGCTAAATCTCTAAAAATGTGAATGCATCTCCACTACTCTTAGAGGTGTTGCCCTTGAGTCTAGCACCTGCAAGTAATGGCTCTAGAAGTATATTCACTCTAGGAGCCTCTCCAGCTTCCTTTGTACTTACATTAGTCCAGTTTGACATGTATTAAAAATTCTGCCTTAACTACAGTTGTTGCCATTGTTGTGGCTGCTGCTGTCTTTATAGTTTTTCATATATCTCTGTGTCTTTATGTTTGTATGTGGTCTTGCACTGCTCAGTGGGAGATATGCTTTTCTATAAAGCCAGAAAAATTGTGACTCCTCTTTCTGTTGCAATTTAGCTTTGGTGTACTATTCTCATTTGTGGTCAACTTAGTTTCCTCATGGTGTGCTAACAAATTGGCTATACTACATTATGTCCTTTTCTTTTTATTAATGCCTGATTTATCCTTTCTTTTTGATTACCTTACTGTAAGGATAACTTTGGGCTTCCTGGACTCCTAAGGAACAGTACTGACTGGGGTTATTGACCTTTGTTTTTCTAATTCCACTAATCATAATGACATACTCCCAATATACTATTATGTTGTACTTGACCAATTAATCTCTATGGTCTTCACCGACAATATAAATTATAGTAGACACTTCTGGTCTCCCTAGACCCTCTCATCCTAATTGTCACTCTCTGTTCTCTGCTCCCAGCCTGCTAGAAGTATGCTGAGGGGTTGCATGTCTTTTCCTTATTGTTTGAGAAAAGAAAGAATGGCTTTAATGTAAAAGACCACTAGGAAGATTAACCCCACAATGTGGGGAAATAATAATTTCTTCTGAATTCCTGTCTTGTTTTCAATTTAAAAATTTCAATTTAAAAATTACTCCATATCCTTACACCTTTAGGACAAGGCACAAAGAGATTGTGATTAAAATATACAACCTATGGCCTATATTCATATTTCTGCTTTCCTAGCAAAGTCATTTTCAAATATTTTATTTCCTTCCCATCTCTCTGTGTGTATATTTTGTGTGGTGGAGGCAGGACAATATATAAAAATTAATACAAAGAATCTAGTTATGTGTTCATCAAAATTCTGGCTTGGCAAAGACATAAGGTATAAGGCCTTATAAGGTATATAAGGTATATAAGGTATAAGGCCTATTTTTAGTAGACACTATGTAAACTTATACTAGAAAATAGGCAGATGCATTGTATTAAACTTTGCAGTTAAAAATATAACATTCATGTTCTGCAGTGATATTTTAGAATAAAGGTGAACTATTGGAGAATTTTCAAAAAAGCAGTTAACTCTATATGAGTATAATGTTTTGCATACTGCTCCAAGTGTCTTGTAAATATTTACTTATAATCCTGGTGGTGCCCTTGTAAGATCCATTAAGTAAGATGATCTTGTTATGAACTACCAAAAAAAACCTAAGATATGGAGGTAAAATGATTTATCCTAGGATTTGTAGCCTGTAAATAAATAAGTACAATCCTCCACATCAAATCAATATCTTCAGACATAACCTTACATACCTTTAGGTGTCTTTGGGTGTGTCTTTCCTGTTATCACCTATATAGAATAGTGTATACATTACTTATCCTAGATACAGACAGGGTCACTGCAGCATTATAAAATCATTCAGCTCCCACCAAAAGGCATCCCTCAAAACTTCAGTACCTCCCACCTGGGTGTGATGAGTGGGTGACCATGGAGAAAATAACAAAACAAGGAAACAAAGGAAGGGAAAAAGGGGAGTGTTAATCTCCAACTAGTTCACATCTCTAACCTTAGACAGGATGAGGGCTCAGGTGAAGAAAATGTATCCACTGCATCTAGGAAGCATTCGTTCCTCTTCCTTGGCTCTGATCACAGCATTCCTTCACTTTCTTTCCATTCTTATGAATATAGATTATGCTGCATGAACTTGCCTTATTCAGAAACACTATAAATTGACCAAAACATAAGATTACCTTTATTCCAAGTTCTACTGAAAGTCCCTTAACTCTGGAAATAATACAATCGTTGTCTCCTCTATCTCCTCTGGTACCTACTTCAGGGCTACAGGACCGTATATAGTGGGGGCGTAATATTGCATCATTCTAAGGAACATACACTTAACTCAGGATAGTATAGTGAAAGAATCAGTTGGGAGTTGAATTTCTTTGATCAAATCACTATCACTCTGGACACTGGTTTCTTTCTATTTTTAAAAAAGGAAAACTAAATTATTTTATTTCTAAGCTTTAAAATTCCATAAACCCAAAGTATTTCTTATCTTTTTCCTTTATAGTATCAGTATTGGAGACTTGTTATGTACATGGATTTTGGAGTCAGATACACTTAGGTTAGAGGAGCAATTCTATCACCCTATAGTTATATAATCTTGGACAAGTCAGTTGGTTTCCCCAAACCTCTATTTTCTTTATTTGTAAAATGGGCATAATAATACCTTTCTCACAAAATTGTAACATAATACATGCAAATCACTTTCCACGGTTGATACTACATGAAAATAACTAAAGAAATTTTAACTGTTACTATAAGCTGTATTTATGGATAGCCCTTGGCAAAATTATGATAAATAAAGTTCGAGATTGACAGTCTCCCTTTCCCCTCCCTTTGTTTCCCTGTTTTGTTATTTTCTCTATGGTCACTCCCTCTTCACTCATCACACCCAGGTGGGAGATACTGAAGTTTTGCAGGATGCCTTTTGGTGAGAGCTCAATGATTTTATAATACTGCAGTGACCCTGTCTGTATCTAAGATAAGTAATGCATATACAATTCTAATATTTTTAGATCTTTGAGTCTGTAATTTTCCATTTCCCAATGAAGAAAATTTCTCTGGTTATGAATACTGAATGCTTGATTCCAGGAACCATGCGTCAGAAGAGTTTTCCTGCAGGCAATGTGCATTAGTTATTAGGGACTGGCACTCATTTATAAAGCTGATCACAGGCCTGTTTTCTATTACTTACAGAATGTTCATAATAATTGCACGAGTTCATGCAGGCTATGTCTCCTCATAATGCTATACAAGTTTAGAAAAAGAAATCTTTATCTTTATTACATGACAGCTCACGTGCTCACATCCATCACTTTTTTGAGTGTAGCTTATTTGCAGCCCAGTGGGAGTTATATAATCTGACACCAACATTTCAACAGAAAAATCATAGGAAATTATGAGAGAAGCGTGCCACTGTTCACCTTTCCACAAATTCTCTTGTGTTAATAGAAGTGAGATCTCAAATTAGGGCAAATTCTCCTACCCATTCCAAATACCATAATTATGCTGACCTATTTAAATCATTAATAATCTCTCTTTCTCTCTCTCTCTCTCTCACACACACATACACACACACTAAATGGGCTGTAATAAGTATATAACCAACATTATAAATACACCCTTTAGTTAAGCCTATGGGGTCCGTTTGGACTGGTGGCATTTGAACTAGTTGCATGGCCCACAGAGACTCTGATGTTTTAGGTATGGTCTGAATATTGAGATGTTTAAAAGCTTTTTTCTGTGATTCTACTGTACAATAAAGTTGGAGAATCACTGCTCTGTATGCCTCCCTTTAGCAAATGGACATTGAATAGCTACTTATGTCAGAAGCTTAACAATATGCAAGATGGGAGGGCCTGGACTACGTGCCGGGCAGTGGACTTTCCCTGGAAAGAAAATGGTAGATATAAACTGATTGACAATTAATTTTGGTAGCCTCCCAGACAAGATCTTGGCTAGGAATTACTTTGGACCACACCATATATTCTGGAAAACACTCCCTGTATCCTCTGCCAACTCTGAACTCCCCCCCTACACCAATACACCCACACACAAATAAATGCTATTTTAAGCCTGGATTAATTATTTGTAGATCAATTTTATTGATGGGGAAACTACTTTTAAATTAACGTCAGGTAGTCTTGAATGGAAATAAAGTCACCAAAGCACAAGATGGACTGCTGTGCTTAATCCCAGAACAAGTTAAGGAAATGTATGGGTTAATTTTATTCAGATGAGCAACAGCTGGCAAAGGCATTGGTGTCTTCATCTGACCCCTCCTGGGGTCAGAACTCAGCCACCAGTGACTGTAGCAGAATTGGGCCCATAGGGAAGTCTGGCTGAGAACATGATGAACACAGAACGGAGAGCTACGTTGTGCATTTCAGGCAATCAAGGCCGGGTGTGGTGGTTCATGCCTGTAATCCCAACACTCTGAGAGGCCAAAGCAGGAGGATCTCTGGAAACCAGGAATTCAAGACCAGCCTGGACAACATAGTAAGACCCTGTCTCTATAAAATAAAAGCAATCAAAGTAGATAAATCATAGACAAATGGAATATTTAAAAATTAAATTAGAGCTGTGCTATGTCCCTGCCACAGGCAATAATTTCTGCCAAAGAGGTTAGGTAGCTATAGAATACCTCCACCTTCTTTTAACAGTCCATTATGTGTGAATCTGTTTTCCTCTGAATTTACCTAAATTCATCTTGGACTAGTTTTTATTTTTAGCTAATCTCTTCTTTTGTGAATAATAATTTAATACTTCTAATTGTTTTGATTTGTCTTGAAACTACTTACTGAAATTATCAAATACCAGAGTTAAAAGAGAGCCTAGTTAGAGGTCATGGAAACCAGTGATTCTCAAACTTTAATGTTGACCTGGGCCTTTGTTAAATGCTTCTCAAAATGTGGTCCATAGATTAACAGTATCAGCATCACTTGTGAACTTGCTAGAGCTGTAAAATCAAAGGCCCATTTCCAGAACTATTGAATAAGAATCTGCATTTTAAACAAGATCCCCAGGTGATTCTCATGCACATGAAAAGCTGGGAAACATAGAGTTACATAAACTGTTCTCAAGATTCAATGTGAAGTGAGGAATCTCCCTAGGCCTCATATTTCAGAGTCCGGTAAACAACTGTGCATTCACTGTCTCCAAGCTTTTTCCATTTAGCTTACTTTGCCAAACTATTACTGAGTATCTACAATGATTCAAGCACTGGAGATATAGTACAGAAGTAAATAAAGCATTCTTTTCCCTTGAACCTTTGTCTTTCTCCTCCATGTTTAAGATTACTAGAGTCCCCCTTTTTTGAACCTCTTCTGATGCTATAATATAATATGGAGCAACAAACACCCAATCTACACCTGTTTTTAAATGGCAGCAAGATAAATCCTAAGCTAAATTACAGAAATATATTCCTAACTGGGTCTCCCTAATTCTAAACTTGTTCCTTCCAATCATTTATTCATACAGCAGACTCATGATCTTTTGACATTTCTTATCATTCCTTCCTTGCTTTCTACAATCTAGTCAATCTAGTCATACTGGCCTTCTTTCAGTTTTTTGAAAGCAGCAAGCTCTATTATGCTGCAGTGACTTTACCTACTCTCTCCCTTTACTGTGGACTGTTCTTATCATCTGGTTAAATTTCATTATTTCTTCAGGACTCATCTTAAGTGGAAATTTTTTAGAAAAGTTTTCCCTTGATCACTTTCTCTCAATCTTTTTTTTTTTTTTCTGCTTAGGCTGGAGTACAGTGGCGCGATCTTGGCTCACTTCAACCTCCGCCTCCCGGGTTCAAGTGATTCTCCTACCTCAGCCTCCTGAGTAGCTGGGATTACAGGCGCCTGCCACCAGCCTGGCTAATTTTTGTATTTTTAGTAGAGACGGGATTTCACCCTGTTGGCTAGGCTAGTCTTGAACTCCTGGCCTTTGGTGATCCGCCCGCCTTGGCCTCCCAAAGTGCTGGGATTACAGGCATGAGCCACCGCGCCCAGCCTTTTACTCTCAATCTTGATAACAAGCTCTTCTTATTACCATCTCTCATCCCACTTATTTATATTTTCTTTGTAACGCTTATGAAATTATTGCTATAACTTATAATTGCATGTTAATTTTTGTGATCCTTTATTAATTATCTTCCCTACCGTAATGCATGTTCCATGAGGATAGGAAATTTGTCCAGTTCTTCACCATGGATTCTTTTTAGTAGTTTTTGGCACATAGTGCATGCTTAATAAATATTTGTTGAATGCAATGTATGTCTTTTCTCACCAGCCTGTCTAATATTACTTCCCCAGCGACTCTTTAGTATATCGTCCTGTTTTATTTTCTTTATAACAGTTATTGATAGCTGAGGCTGTCTTGCTGATTAATACATTTATCTATATGTTATTATCTGTCTCCTCCAATTAGAATATAAATTTCATGACAATGCAGACTCTGAAGCAGACTTCCTGGGTGTGAATCTCAGATTTACCACTTACTGCATATGTACCTGTGAGAAAGTCTCTTAAGCCAGTGTTCATGCCTCATTAGTAAATTAGTGGTAGTAAATGTCTCTACATTATAGGGCTGTTGTGAAGAATAATTGAGAGGATCTGTAGAAAACAACAGCTAGCAGAGTGACTGCACATAGTAAGCATTATTTGAGTGCTAACTGTTATGATGGTGGTCACTATCATTATTATTCATCTGTCTCCTCAGCAAATAGATCAGCAACAGACATATAGTAGGTACTCCATAAATATATTTTAAATATGTTAAGAAAAGTTTTATGCTTTATTATCTATTAAAGTGATATTTTATTTGGCTGCCGAGAACCAGTGCCCACTTACAGATTTTCATAAAAGTTATCTGTTTACCTGCCATGATGTACTACATAGAAAATTTCCCATTATGATTATGGGCAGAAGTTTGTTTTTGCTTCTATACTTCTCATTTTTGGGGGAAAAGGGTGACATCTTAAAATTGATTCCTGTTCCTTAATCAGTGTGACTCTGGATATTCTGCTTTTAGAACAACTATTAAATTAAATTCTTCAGTACATATCCTACCCCCACCCCCATTTGGCCCATGAAAAATATAAAGTTTAAATTGATTTTAGTTTTACTTGTGATGATAATTTCTGCCTGAGCAAGGAATATCTTCTAAGGATAGAACTGGATGCTAATTTAAATTCTTTTTTTTTTTTTTCCTACTAACGTTGAAACATTGAGACAAGTTTGGGCAGGGAGATTCAAGCACTTAATTCAACTTTCTCTCCACATATATGAAATAGAGAAGCACAGTGATTTATCATACTCTGTATTTTATTATACTGTCATTTTTAGTATATTTAAGTTTGGTTAATACAATCTTGACAGCAGGGTGGAATGTAATTTAAATTTTAATATTTTCAGCTGCAGCAATGGCAATGTATTATTTCTGCATATAGAAAGATACCAGTTATCTGACTGATGTGGAGTGGACACAATATATCCTCAGGTTACTTTTTGAAAACAGAAGTGAAAAATCACCTTACCACATCACTGATGTCATGACATAATAGACACTTTGAATTATTCACTAAATGCCTTAATGCCAAAGGTCCCATCAAGTTTGGAATTATATACTTTAGACATTTAAAATGAATCTTAAAAGAATTATTTAATGTTCAGAATTGGTCTTTCAACATTAGAACTCTATTATAAGAAAATCACTCAACAATACTTGAGTAGGCTAAATCATGTCTCTCCAAGTGTAACACCCCGAAAGAGAATAGGGTATGAGGCTGATATTTATACTGTCTCCTGATGTCAGCCTTATAAAAGGGTCCTACTGTATTGATTTTGCACTGTGAAGATGAAAATTGTAGTAGCATCAATTAGAGTTAAGTGAAAATTAGAGAATCAGAGACTATCTGATCTGGAAGCAAACACATACGAGGCATAGTCCAGGGTTTAGCGCAGTAATTAGTCTACTTCCAGGCCTATCAATCACACTTCTAGTTGTCCAAACCCGATAGAAGGATTGTATTCCTATGTTCACGCCTGGTATAATGAAAAGAAGGACTCTTTCCATGATTCTGCAGAAATAAGCAGTATTTTAATCAATTTGGAATAATTACTGTGTATCAATAAACCAGATTCTTGTTGGTCTTGTTTAACATTGTCTCCACAATTGTGTCTGGTGCATAAAAGGTATACAATATATACTTATTGAATTAATAAACAAATGTCCATTATTTTAAAAATTAAAACCTCAGATCCCGTTTTTGGGTATTATGTGGAACTCTAAGACTCTCCTGAGAGCCTGGGATATCTTCAGAATAATGTTTGAAAACCACTGATGCAAGTAACTGTGATGAAACAAACAGCAACTGGATAGTTCTAGTCCTCAATTACTCTTAATCCTCCACCACCCTCTTGCCTTCATTCTCCAACTTTGTTATTCTCTATCTCCAGGAGAAATTAGAGGAAATATGAATGCAGAAGACAAGATGGGGCAAATGGTAGAAAAAAGTGTGAAAGCTACAGTGAATTGAATTTCACAGTCTCTGTAAAAGTGAAATGAGATGAAACCTCAAGAATAGAAAAACAGTGTCATTCTCTTCAATTTTCTGGTATATCTCACTCTATGAATAAATCTTACTGATAGAATATTTTCTGGAATAGAGCAAATTAGTTTAGTATAAGTAAGTAGATTATCTGTTTGAAGAGAGGAAATTATGCTGAAGAACCAACCCTAGAATATGACAACCACAGCTTCCCATCTACCAGAAATAGCATTTTACATAACTAAGAAAAGATAATTGGCATGCATTTTTGAAATCATTTTATGAATGTGAATATGGGTCTAATATCTAAATTGTTAGAATAGCCAGAGGCTAGTGTCTGACAGCATTAGACTACAGAGCTTCCTCTACAATCTGAATTGAAGCATGTAGCTCAACTTAGAAAACAATCTGACATGACAGTTTCCCACAGTGTATTTTAAACCCAGATAACTAGATGCACTATTTAGTAATGGGGCAGTTTTAACAGGAGATATCCCATAAGGCCAGCCTGAAGCAAACTTGAGAATGAAAGTATTTTTTTTCTATGTGTGTTAGCGAGTTCTTTCAATCCCAGATACACCACTATCCTGAGCCCACAGTCCCTGGCTTGCAACTCTATTTCCAACTACTGTCTCCTTTCAGGAGATAATCCTTCAGGATATTCTAAAATGCTATCCTCAACATGCACCACCTGTGCAAAATAGTGGTGTGTTTATGCTAACTATTGAAAAGTACATTTATAAATTTAAAGAAAAAGATATGTGTGGTATGTAGGGAGGAAGCAGAGCAAGATGCAGAATAGAATGCTCCACTGATCATCTCCCCTGCAAGGACACCAAGATAACAATTATCTACACAGAAAAAAAAACACATTCTTAAGAACCAAAAATAAGGTAAGCACTCACAGTACCTGGTTTTAATGTTATATCACTGAAAGAGGCACTGAAGAGAGCAAAAACAGTTCTGATGCCACCCCCTGCCCTCCAGCAGTGGCGGCATGGTGCGTAGAGCATCCCTGGGTGCTCGGGGAGGGAGAACACAGCAATTGGGAGGCATTAAACTCAGTGCTGTCCTGTTAGAGTAGAAAGGAAAACTGGAACAAACTCAGTGGATGTTCTCCCACTGAGGGAACATTTAAACCAGCCCTAGCCTGAGGGGAATTACCAATCCCAGAGGTCCGAACTTGAGTGGCTGCAAACCTTGCCACTGAGGGTTACAGCACTCTGTCTCCAAGTAAACTTGAAAGACGATCTAGGCCATAAGGACTGCAACTCTGAGGCAAGTCCTAGGGCTAAACTGGACCCAGAGACTGTGGACTAAGGGGGTGGGGCATGTGACATACTGAGACACCAGCTGGGGCAGCAAAGGGAGCACTGGCAGCACACCTCCCCTAACCCCCGTCTGCACAGCTAAAAGCTCCCAAAGAGAACTTTTCTTTTCACCTGAGGAGAGGAGAGGGAAGACTGGGGACAACTTCGTCTTCACACAATTGAACTCATGGACATAGAGAGTAGCATGATAATTACCAGAACCTGGGAAGGGTAGTGGGGAACTGAGTGGGAGGTGGGGATTGTTACTGGGTACAAAAATAATGGAATTAATAAGATCTATTATTTGATAGCACAACATGGTGACCATAGTCAATCATAACTTAATTGTATATTTTAGAATAATTTAGAGTGTAATTAGATTGTTTGTAACTCAAAGGATAAATGCTTGAGGGGATGGATACTCCATTCTCCATGATGTGCTTATGTTGGATTGTATAACTGTATCAAAACATCTTATGTACCATATAAATATATACACCCACTATGTAGCCACAAAAATTAATAATAAAAGCTAAAAAAACCAAGTAGAATAAAACAACAACAAAAAAAACACAAATAAAAGATATGTCTGATTCTATTTCCTGCAACCAGAGAAGAGAAAGATTTAACAGTTGGGAACTCTCAAAAGTATAATTATGAATAGAAAGAAATTATTCAAATGAAGAAGAAAAGGATAAATATCAACAAACACATATATGAATGGCATGAGGTATAAGAAGAGTGTGAGAAAGACTAAGATTCAGAGTGAATGTGGGTTTGCACTAAGAACTAAGATTAATAAAAGGGCTTTAAAAAGTATACTTCAAATAAGAGGAAAAGCAAGGAAGGCTTGATACTTGAAGCTGACAGAGAAAGATTAGAAACGACTTATTTGCTCCTACTGTATTTCATCTTCTCTCTTTCTGAGAGTGGGCCTCATACCAGAATGAGAAGTAGGTACAGGGTAACAGAAAATTAACTTTTTTCCAGCTTTATTGAGGTATAATTGACGAATAAAATCTGTATATAATTAAGGTACACAATATTTTGATGTCTTCATATATGTATACATTGTAAAATTATTACCACAATCAAGCTAATGAATATATTCATCAACTCACATATGTAACATTTATGTGGTGAGATATTTGATATATTCTCATAGCAAATTCAAGTATGCAATACAGTGCTATTAACTATAGTAATTATATTGTCTGTCCATTACAACTCCAGAATTTACTTATCCTGCCTAAATGAAACTTTGTACCCCTTGACCAAAATCTTCCCATTCCTTCAATCCCCACACCCTCACAACGATCATTTGACTCTGCTTCTATGAGACTGATTTATAAAGATTCTGTATATTTTGAGATCATGGAGTATTTGTCATTCAGTGCCTGGCTTACTTCACTTAGCAAAATGTCCTCCAGTTTCTTCCATATTGTAGCAAATGACAGGATTTCCTTCTTTCTAAAGGATGGATAACATTCCGTGGTGTGTGTGTGATCTATGATTGTTTCCCTTGCTTTGCAGAAGCTTTTCAGATTGATACTTTTGCTTTTGTCACCTGTACTTTTGGGGTCATATCCAAAAAAGTCATTGCCCATACCAGTGTTAAGAGGTGATTTCCCTATTTTTTTCTTCTAATAGTTTTAGAGTTTCAGGTCTTACATTCAAGTCTTTCATCCACTTGATTTGATATTTGCAAATGGTGGGGTGTAAAGCATTAATTTAAGTATTTTTAATGTAAAGGTCCAGTTTTCCTAGTATCATTTATTGAAGAGATTAGCATTTCCCCATTGTGTATTTTTGGCTCTCAGTCAAATATCACTTTACTGTAAGTAAGTAGGTTTATTTCTGGGCTCTCCATTCTCTTCCATTGGTCTGTATGTCTGTTTTCTTTATAGTAGTACCACACTGTTTTAATTAGATATCTATGTAGTGTGTTTTAAAATCATTTAAGGTGACACCTTCTGCTTTGTTCTTCTTGACCAAGATTGCTTTGGCTATTCACTTGGTTATTCAGGACCTTTTGTGGGTTCCATATGAAGTCTTGGATTTTTAAAATTTCTGTTAAAATTGCCATTAGAATTTTGATAGGGATTGCATTGAGTCTGTGGATTGATTTGAGTAATATGGAGATATTAAGGATATAAATTCTTCTAATCCATGAACATGGAATATCTTTCCATTTGTTTGTGTCTTCTTCAATTTCTGTTATCTGTGTTTTACAGTTTTCAGTGTATAGGTCTTTTACCTCCTTGGTTTAATTTATTTTAAGCATTGTGTTCTTTCTGATCTATTACAAATTGAATTATCTTCTTAATTTATTTCTTGAACAGTGCATTCTTACTGTACAGAAACACAACTGATTTTTATGTTGATTTTTATGCTACAAATTTATTGAACTCATTAATTAGTTATAATTGTTTTTTGGTGGCATCTTGAGGGTTTTCTATATATAGCACCATGTTATCTGCAAACAGAGACAATTTTAATTTTCTTTCTGATTTGAGTGACTTTAACTTCTTTTTCTATCCTAATTACTTTGGTTAGGACTTTCAGGACTATGGTTGAATAGAAGTGGCAAGCGTGCACATCCTTGTTTTGCTCCAGATCTTGGAGGAAAGCTTTCAATTTTTCACCTTGAGTATGATGTAGCTGTGGGGCTGGCTTGTTATATGCGGCCCTCATTGTGTTAAGGTACATTAATTTTACAGTTTATTCGTTAAGAGTTTTTATGATGAAACGATGTTGAATTTTGTCAGATGATTTTTTTCTGCATCTATTGAAATGATCATGTGATTTTTATGTTTTATTCTGTTAATATGGTATATTATTTTTAATTATTGGCACATATTGAAACGTCCTTTCCTTCCATGGATGAATCCCACTTGGTCATCGTGTCTGATCTTTTCACTGTGCTGTTGAATTTGGTTTGCAAGTGCTTTTTTTGTTTGTTTTGTTTTGTTTTGTTTTGAGGATTTTGGCATCTATGTTCATTAGGGATATTGGCCTTGACTTTTATTTTCTTACTTTTATCCTACTCTAGCTTTCATATCAGAGTAATGTTAACCTTGTAAAATAACTAGGTAAGAGTTTCCTCCTCTTCAAATTTTGAAAGACTTTGAGAAGAATTGATATTTGTTCTTCTTTAAATGTTTGATAGAATTCACCAGTGACGCTTTTAGGTCATGAGCATTTCTCTGTTGGGAGGCTTTTGTAAAAATCACTCATTCATTCTTCGTAATCATTATTTGTCTGTTCAGATTTCTTATTTCTTCATAATTCAGTCTTGATAATTTGTACATTTTTAGGAATTCACCAATTTCTTATAAGCTTTCCAATTTGTTGACATATAATTGTTCATAGTTGTGTCATAGTCATTTGCATCTATGAAACATCAGCTGTAATGTCTCATCTTTAATTTATAATTTCATTTATTTGAATTTTCTCTCTTTTTTCTTAGTATAGCAAAAGGTTTATTTTTTATCTTTTCAGAAAACCAACTCTATGTTTCATTAACCTTTTATATTGTTCTTTGGTTTATATTTATTTCTATTCCAATTTTTATTATTTTCTCCTTTCTGCTAATTTGAGGCTTAGTGTTTTCTTCTAGTTCCTTGAGGTATAAAGTTAGATTGTTTATTTGATATCTTTTTTCTTAATGTAGGAATTTATTGTTATATAGTTCCCCCTTAGAACTGCTTTTTATCCACCCCATGTATTTGGATAGATTGTTTTTCCACTTTTCTTCATGCTAAGATTTTTTAAAATTTCCCCTTTGTTTTCCTCTGACCTATTGGTTGTTTAGTAGTGTGTTGTTTAATTTCCAGGCTCAAAATTAATATCTATAAAAATGTAGTTCAAGGCATTGCATATTATAAAGAAAAAAATGGATGCTGTGATAGAAATAGTAGAAATATAGTAGAAAATATAGTAGAAATAGTAGAAAATATAGCCATCATGAATATATATATATATAATATATATATATACCTAAAATGTAGTTTCAAAATTAAAGAAGTAATGGAACTGCTGAGCCAAATTGATAAATTTATAACCATAGTTAGAGATTTTAACATACTCCTCTCAAAAGCTGATATATCAGGCAGAGAAATGGCAAACAAACAGAGGACATCCAAAAATATTTGTAAACTCATATTTATGCCAAAAATTTGTATTCTTCTTTCAGGCTTAGACATCATTTATAGAAATTGATCATGTGAGAAATTATGAATAAAATTTATTTACATCTAATAATACCGTATAAAATTATGTTCTCTCATTTAGACACCAATAACAAAATGATGGCTAAAAATTCCCGTGTATCTTTAAAGTATATAATATGTCACTAAATGGCCTTTGAAGTCAATAGCAAAGTATGTTGGAGAAACTGAAAGAAAATCACTGCAGCTAGAGCCCATGGAGAGAGGTACAAAAATGAGGCTGGAGAGGTAGGAAAAGGTGACAGCATGCAGGGCCTTGTATACCTTGGTACTTTGTTTTAATACACAGAGGCTTGAATTTAACTCTCTTGCTACTAAATGATGTAATAATTCCAGATTACCCCAGTTTTCCCTCTTTATTTGCTGTTTCACAATTCTTTCTTGTTTTTCTCTTCCCTCTTCTGCATGTTCCATTTTCTTCCCATCCCGTCCTCTTCTTGACTTCTTTCTCTTTTTATTTCTTTCTTTCCTATCTTCTCTACTCAGTATCTTCCATCCTTTGTTCTTGATTTCTTAGTCCTTCTTATCTCTCATCATTCCTCCTCCATAGTTTAGTATGATAGATGTGTGAGGGAGCTCTTTTTGTGGGTAAGTGGACATCATTGGGTCTGAGGGTTGGAAGCATTTTAGCTTCCCACCCACTGCTTTAAACCTTGTATTGGGCATTATTGCTTCTCCCAGCAGAGTTAGATATCCAGCTTCACTTTTTACCTCTCATTAGAAGTCTGGAGATAGCTCATCTATAGCTTGTATTTCTCAAATAACCAAACTATCTTTCTTACTCTTTTTTCTCTCCATTTATATAAGCTGTGTTTCTTCCACAGGCATAACTAATGAGATGCATATAAGCAACTCAGCTATAATTGTCTGTATAGCAATTGAGGACATTAAATTTTTTTTTCCTTTAGTATGATTGTATTAAACCAGGGAAACGAAAGTACAAACTCTGGTTTGTACTTCTGTACAAATGCAATTTTGTCTTGCTCCCAAGAATTTAGCTAGCAAATAAATTTCTCATTTTCTTGGCTGTTCCTGCTTCTGAAAAATTACTATTGGGGTAAAGAGAAAATGAGAGAAAAGAGAAGAGAAAAGGGGAGAGGAGAAGGAAGGAGAGGAGGGGAGAGGAGAAGGAAGGAGAGGAGGGGAGAGGAGAAGGAAGGAGAGGAGAAGAGAGGAGGAGAGGAGGAGAGGGGAGGGGGGCAAGAGGAGGGAAGGGAAGTGGGACAAGAGGAGGGGAGGGGAGGGGAGGGGAAAAAACCTAAAACCTCATAACATGGTTCTTTGACATATTTCTCAAGGACAAATTTATTTTTGGGCCCTGAGCCATAGTTAGAAACAGCATCGTTTCATTGGGTTACACTGGTTTAATTCAGGCAAGCATGATTTTTTCCAACTTCACTCAACTATTGAAAGTTGTTATTGCAGCCTTTTAACCTTTTTGTCTACATGTCTAGTGTCTCATTCACTGGAATTCTACGAGTCATCTTTCTTTGCTTTGTGTTGTCTAATCATTAGTTCTCCTAGAGCTTGAATTGAGTAACAATTCGTTACTTGAGTGTTTTTTTAAGGCAGTGTCTTGTACCTTATCATATCTTATTGTCTTTAAAGTCTGACTTCCTCCCTAGAAAGCAAAACACAGTGAGCCAAGCAGATGTTTTCTTATAAAGAATTCATAGCAGACCTATTTATACCAAATTAGCATATCTCATTAACTGTCTCAAGGACACAGACTGAATTGTTTTTGAAAAAGTGTCTGAAACAACCTCATCTTTTGGAGAAAAAAAATGAATTCTCAAGTAACTGCTTCCATAACTAACTCCTTTCTCAGTGGAGCATGAACAAAAACAAAATCTGACTTGTCACTGCCCATTTGAACACTTTGCTTGGTCTGAATTCTTGCAATGACTAGTAATATCAGGAGTGAGCCTCAGCCCAGGTGGGAAGAATGATAAGAATAAGGGGGAATGCCATCTTATTTTGTGTCTAGCTCTAACACTTAGTACATACCTACTACCAGTACTTACCATGCTAAGTGCTTTATATACATTTTCTCATATATTTATCACAAAAAGCTATAAGATATGTACATTATTACC
Source organism: Pongo pygmaeus (assembly GCF_028885625.2). Taxonomy (NCBI): domain Eukaryota; kingdom Metazoa; phylum Chordata; class Mammalia; order Primates; family Hominidae; genus Pongo; species Pongo pygmaeus. Next base: position 132,829,435 of record NC_072396.2, on the reverse strand, counting down.
CCTCCTTAATTTTTCATATAAGGAATCTGAGGCATAAAATGATTTAAAAAAACACCATCCAAGTGTCATCACTATAAGCAGCAGAGATAGAATGAAAAATCAGTCCTGTGTGACTACAAGCCCTTACTTTTCCAATAAATTATGCTGCATGATTGATCCAGCGACTCACATATTCCTTGGCACATACAGGCACTGAAAAAATTATGAAAGCAACGATTACAACTGAGACTGGGTTTCTCATTAGCTAGGTAAAAATTCTGAGCCAGCACATCTCTGTTATTTCACATCTGAGTTCATGTCATGTCTCTTACATCTTCCTAAGAGTGCCAAATGGCAGGTGTTATTATCTTAAATTTAAAGGAATCAAACTACATTTTAATTTGTGATATTTAATGAAAATTTATTGACACTCTTGGGAATACACAGACGAGTCTTGGGGATTTTCCATCTTCCTAAAATAATGTTGTTGTTTTGACATTTCTCTTGTTTAGTGCCTCCCTACAGCTAAACAGATATAATCTAAACTTCTTGTTCTTGCATTTAAGGCAATCCATAATATGTACCATGTCTTCTGCTCAGGTACTTTGGAGTTCCTGTAGTACCACTCTCATTCATACACATACACACAACAAACACTCAGAGACACTCCATATTCCTCTTCGTCTTCTTTAGTGCCATTAACCATGTTTGAAATTACCTTCTCTTTCATATTGATTTTTACTTGTAGGTATCAATTTTTTATCACTGCATTTGGAATGCAATATAAACCACATTTATTTATGATTTTAAATCAAATTCAATCCAGCTTGAGCATACAGTTATCAAGTTTGATGAAAAGTTCAAAGTCAAACATTTGAAAGTTTATACAGGAGTACTTTCTTGCTCCTTATCGTTGTGTTAAAGTTTCAGGGGCTTTTGGTGTCCCACTAAGAGTCATTCTTGCCTGTTGCTTTTTCTTACAGTTACCTGATGCTGATTTGACTGTGATTCTCCATTATCTATCCTATGGCTTGAATCCTTAAAGCATTTCTTAATTTTTTAGTTTTATATTTTTCCCATCATGGTCCCTTGAAGCTTGATTCTCTCATGGAAATTTTACTCTGTTCTGCCAAACTTGGTCACAAGGAACCAGGAAGACTCCCAAGCTATAGATGTTTAGGGCCTACATTCAAAGCACTATGTTCTACATGGATCAAATTTTCTCTACTTCTGGTCCAGTCCTTGTACCAGTCTCCAAGGATATAGGTATTTGTGGGAAATAAGTTCATTTCCTTTAAATATTTGAAACACCAAAATCCTATTTTCTCTGTGGTAAATTTTAAAATCGGCCACAAATTATTTTCTTCCCTCTACACATGCACCCTTTGCAAGGTGACTCTGATGTTATGCTCATCAAGAGGTCATTTTCTCTGCTGCTTTAATCTAGGTTTGGTCATGTGACCTGTGTTGGCTAATATGAATTAGCAAACGTGACACAAGCAAGAGGCTTGAAAAGTGCTTTCACTATGGAGCTCACTTTTTTTTTCCCGCTCATGCCATCCCAAGAAGCACGCAAAGAAGCCCAGGTAAGCCTTCTGGAGAATTAAGAGCCTACATGGAGGGAACTAGGATTCACAGCTGAAAGACTGTCCACTTCCATATAAGAGAGTGAACTCAGCCTTTACCTCAGCCTTCACCTGATGAGGAACTTCAAACACATGAGCAAAGCCAATCAACATTAGCTGAGCCAGCCCAACACAAAAGAAGTGCCCAGCAGAAACAGGAGCTAAATAATTTTCTTTCATTATAAGTGTCTGTATGAGTTTGCTAGGGCTTCCATAACAAATTGTCACAGGGTGGGTAGCCTAAACAACAAAAATTTATTTTCTCACAGTTCAGGAGGCTAGAAGTCAGAGATCAAGCTGTTGGCAGGGTTAGTGTCTTCTGAGGTGTCTCTCCTTGGCTTGTGGATGCCCCTACTTTCCCTGTGTCTTTGCATGGTCTTCCCTCTGTGTCTGTATCCTAATCTTAAGGACACCAGAGCCCGCATCGCCAAGTCAATCCTAAGCCAAAAGAACAAAGCTGGAGGCATCACGCTACCTGACTTCAAACTATTCTACAAGGCTACAGTAACCAAAACAGCATGGTACTGATACCAAAACAGAGATATAGATCAATGGAACAGAACAGAGCCCTCAGGAATAACGCCACATATCTACAACTATCTGATCTTTGACAAACCTGAGAAAAACAAGCAATGGGGAAAGGATTCCCTATTTAATAAATGGTGCTGGGAAAACTGGCTAGCCATATGTAGAAAGCTGAAACTGGATCCCTTCCTTACACCTTATACAAAAATTAATTCAAGATGGATTAAAGACTTAAACGTTAGACCTAAAACCATAAAAACCCTAGAAGAAAACCTAGGCATTACCATTCAGGACATAGGCATGGGCAAGGACTTCATGTCTAAAACACCAAAAGCAATGGCAACAAAAGCCAAAATTGACAAATGGGATCTAATTAAACTCAAGAGCTTTTGCACAGCAAAAGAAACTACCATCAGAGTGAACAGGCAACCTACAAAATGGGAGAAAATTTTCACAACCTACTCATCTGACAAGGGGCTAATATCCAGAATCTACAATGAACTCCAACTAATTTACAAGAAAAAAATAAACAACCCCATCAAAAAGTGGGCGAAGGATATGAACAGACATTTCTCAAAAGAAGACATTTATGCAGCCAAAAGACACATGAAAAAATGCTCATCATCACTGGCCATCAGAGAAATGCAAATCAAAACCACAATGAGATACCATCTCACGCCAGTTAGAATGGCAATCATTAAAAAGTCAGGAAACAACAGGTGCTGGAGAGGATGTGGAGAAATAGGAACACTTTTACACTGTTGGTGGGACTGTAAACTAGTTCAACCCTTGTGGAAGTCAGTGTGGCAATTCCTCAGGGATCTAGAACTAGAAATACCGTTTGACCCAGCCATCCCATTACTGGGTATATACCCAAAGGACTAGAAATCATGCTGCTATCAAGACACACACACACGTATGTTTATTGCGGCACTATTCACAATAGCAAAGACTTGGAACCAACCCAAATGTCCAACAATGATAGACTGGATTAAGAAAATGTGGCACATATACACCATGGAATACTATGCAGCCATAAAAAAGGATGAGTTCATGTCCTTTGTAGGGACATGGATGAAATTGGAAATCATCATTCTCAGTAAACTATCACAAGGACAAAAAACCAAACACCGCATGTTCTCACTCATAGATGGGAATTGAACAATGAGAACACATGGACACACGAAGGGGAACATCACACTCTGGGGACTGTTGTAGGGTGGGGGGAGTGGGGAGGGATAGCATTAGGAGATATACCTAATGCTAAATGACGAGTTAATGGGTGCAGCACACCAGCATGGCACATGTATACATATGTAACTAACCTGCACATTGTGCACATGTACCCTAAAACTTATAGTAATAAAAAAAAAAAAGGACACCAGTCGTCTTGGATTAAGACCCACCTTAAAGACCTTATTTTACCTTAATCACCTCTTTAAAGGCCTTATCTCTAAATACAGTCATATTATGGGGTACTAGAGGTTAGAATTTCAACATATGAATTGGAGGAGAGCACAATTCAATTCACAACAGTCACTAAATTATCATTCTTTCTATGAGGCTTCCTCCCCCAAACAAAGTTATCTTCAGAATGGCAACCCCTTCTCACTTCCTCTAAAATATAAAATGTTATTTGTTCCCACTCTGGAAGTTAAGGAGACCCTTGATCTCTAATACCCTCCTCTCTTTGTATGGTGGGAAAATAACACCAAGAAGTTTGCTCATTAAACTATGGAATTAGTACATTGTCATGCAACATAAAAAACATTTAATATCCTCTGCCATGAGAATTTTCTTAAGGACCATAACTCTAAAATGTAATCTTTCACTTCTCTGAATTTCTATATCATTGACACATCTTTACCATACTGCCTGGTAGTTGAATATATGCTATCCTGCATTATAATCTTGGTGTATAGGTGTGTCATTTCATTGAGAAGACCATAAACTCTATGAGGTTAGAGATCTGGAAGATAGTTTATACTTTTGTATATACATATATATGAAAGTATATATATTATATTTATATACTATTTTGTATATATTTATATACTATATTATATATTTATATATTTATATAATACATATATTCATATATATGCTTTTTTCTTTTTTTCTTAAAATTTTCTATTTTTTTCTTTATAATTTCAGCATTTATTTTTAGATGTCGGGGGTACATGTGCAGGTTTATTACATGGGTATATTGCATGATGCTGAGGTTTGGAATATGATTGAACCCATCACCCTGGAAGTGAGCATAGTACCCCATAGTTAGTTTTTCAACCCTTTCTGCCTCTAGCAGTCCCCTGTGTCTCTTGTTGCCATCTTTATGTCCATGGGAATCCATTGTTTAGCTGCCACACATAAGTAATAACATGCGGTATTTAGTTTTAGGTTCCTGTGTTAATTTGCTTAGGATAATGGCCTCCAGTTGCATCCATGTTACTGCAAAGGACATTATTTCATTCCTTTTTATGGCCGTGTAGTATTCCATGGTGTATATGTACTATATTTTCTTTACCCAATCCACCATTGATGAACACCTAGATTGATTGCACGTCATTGCTATTGTGAATAATGCTGCAGTGAACGTGTGAGTACATGTGTTTTTTTAGTAGAACAATTCATTTTCTTTTGGATATATGCCTAGTATTAGGATTGATGGGCCAATTGGTAGTTCCATTTCAAGTTCTTTGAGAAATCTCCAAGGTGCTTTCCACGGTAGCTGAACTAATTTACATTCCCTCCAACAGTGTAAAAGCATTCACTTATCTCTGCAGCTTTGCCAGAATCTATGGTTTTTTTTGACTTTTTAATAATAGCCATCCTGACTGGTATGCAATGGAACCTTATTGTGATTTAGATTTTTTAAATTTTATTTTACTTTAAGTTCTGGGATACCTGTGCAGAACGTGCAGGTTTGTTATACAAGTATACATGTGCCACGGTGGTTTGCTGCACCTGTCAACCCGTCATCTAGGTTTTAAGCCCCGTATGCATTAGGTATTTGTCCTAATGCTCTCCCTCCCCTAGCCCCCACCCCTGACAAGCCCCAGTGTGTGACGTTCCCCTCCCTGTGTCCATGTGTTCTCATTGTTCAACTCCCACTTATGAGTGACAGCATGCAATGTTTGGTTTTCTGTTCTTGTGTTAGTTTGCTGACAATGATGGTTTCCAGCTTCATCCATGTCCCTGCAAAGGACATGAACTCATCCTTTTTTATGGCTGCATAGTATTCCATGGTATATATGTACCACATTTTCTTTATCCAGTCTATCATTGATGGTCATTCGGGTTGGTTCCAAGTCTTTGCTATTGTGAACAGTGCCGCAATAAACATACGTGTGCATGTGTCTTTATAGTAGAATGATTTATAATCCTTTGTGTATATACCCAGTAATGGTATTGCTGGGTCAAATGGTATTTCTGGTTCTAGATCCTTGAGGAATCACCACACTGTCTTCCGCAATGGTTGAACTAATTTACACTTCTACCAACAGTGTAAAAGCATTCCTATTTCTCCACATCCTCTCCAGCATCTGTTGTTTCCTGACTTTTTAATGATTGCCATTCTAACTGGCATGAGATGGTATCTCATTGTGGTTTTGATTTGCATTTCTCTAATGACCAGTGGTGATGAGCTTTTTTTCATGTCTGTTGGCTGCATGAATGTCTTCTTTTGAGAAGTGTCTGTTCATATTCTTCGGCCACTTTTTGATGGTGTTGTGTTTTTTTCCTGTAAATTTGTTTAAGTTCTTTTTAGATTCTGGATATTAGCCCTTTGTCAGATGGATAGATTGCAAAAATTTTCTCCCATTCTGTAGGTTGCCTGTTCACTCTGATGGTAGTTTCTTTGGCTGTGCAGAAGCTCTTTAGTTTAATTAGATACCATTTGTCATTTTGGTTTTTGTTCCCATTGCTTTTTGTGTTTTAGTCATGAAGTCTTTGCCCATGCCTATGTCCTGAATTGTAATGCCTAGGTTTTCTCCTAGAGCTTTTATGGCTTTAGGTCTTATGTTTAAGTCTTTAATCCATCTTGAGTTAATTTTTGTGTAAGGTGTACGGAAGGGGTCCAGTTTCAGTTCTCTGCATTTGGCTAGCCAATTTTCCCAACACCATTTATTAAATAGGGAATCCTTTCCCCATTGCTTGTTTTTGTCAGGTTTGTCAAAGATCAGATGGTTGTAGATGTGTGGCATTATTTCTAAAACCTCTGTTCTGTTCCATTGGTCTACATATCTGTTTTGGTACCAGTACCATGCTGTTTTGGTTACTGTAGCCTTGTAGTATAGTTTGAAGTTGGATAGCGTGATGCCTCCAGCTTTGTTCTTTTTGCTTAGGATAGTCTTGGCTATATGGGCTCTTTTTTGTTTCCATATGAAATTTAAACTAGTTTTTCTTCTAATTCTGTGAAGAAAGTCAATGGTAGCTTGATGGGGATAGCATTGAATCTATAAATTACTTTGGGCAGTGTGGCCATTTTCACGATATTGATTCTTCCTATCCATGAGCATGGAATGTTTTTCCATTTGTTTGTGTCCTCTCTTATTTCATTGAGCAGTGGTTTGCAGTTCTCCTTGAAGAGGTCCTTCACATCCCTTGTGAGTTGTATTCCTAGGTATTTTATTCTCTTTGTAGCAATTGTGAATGGGAGTTCACTCATGCAGTGAGTGACTTTCTACCCTTATGCTTAATGGTGTCCCTGATTATAGGCACTCAAGTCATAACCACCTTGCTGAGTCTGGCCTCCATACCTACCAGGATCTAGGCATGGCTGTCTTCTCTTTTCTTCCAGCAATCTCTGTCCATGACTTTCTTCAAGAGCTAATTCAGAAATTATCTTCTCAAATAAATAGTAATAATAATTAGCACATACACTATAGTAGGACCTGTCCAAAATATTTTTATATATCAATTCCTTTAATTCTTTCAGTAATATTATCATTCTCTTTTTTTTATAGAGAAAGTTACTAGTCACAGGGAGATTTAAAAATTGTCCATACGGCCAGGTGTGGTGGCTCACGCCTGTAATCCCAGCACTTTGGGAGGCCGAGGTGGGCGGATCACAAGGTCAGGAGATCGAGACCATCCTGGATAACATGGTGAAACCCCGTCTCTACTAAAGATACAAAAAATTAGCCGGGCATGGTGGCATGCGCCTGTAGTCCCAGCCACTGGGGAAGCTGAGGCAGGAGAATGGCATGAACCTGGGAGGCAGAGCTTGCAGTGAGCCATGATCACGCCACTGCACTCCAGCCTGGGAGACAGCGAGACTCCGTCTCAAAAAAAAAAAAAAAAAATTGTCCATATCACATAGCTAGTAAGTGGAAGAAGGAAGCTATTAACCCAGGGAGTCTGTTTCTAGACCTCAAGTTTTTAACCTTCATACCATAAGGCTATGATGAATTTATTCTGCACTGCATTTGTACTAACACATGCATTGTAAATATTTTTAGGGGACATAATTTTTAAATTTCATTTTATTTTTCCATAAGTTATTGGGGTACAGGTGGTTTTTGGTTACATGAGTAAGTTCTTTAGTGGGGATTTGTGAGATTTTGGGGCACCCATCACCCACGCTGTATGCACTGCACCATATTTGTAGTCTTTTATCCCTCACCCCCCTCCCAATCTTACCCCCAAGACCCCAAAGTCCGTGGTATCATTCTTATGCCTTTGTGTCCTCATAACTCAGTTCCCACATATCAGTGAGAACATACGATGTTTAGTTACTTAGATTCTAAGTGAGTTACTTCACTTAGAATAATTGTCTCCAATCTCATCCAGGCCACTGCAAATGCTGTTAATTCATTCCTTTTTATGGCTGTGTAGTATTCCATCATATATATATATATGTGTGTGTGTGTGTATATGTGTATGTATATGTATATATATGTATATGTGTATATATATGTATATGTATATATATGTATATGTGTATATATATGTATATGTATATGATATATGTGTATATATATACACATACACACACATACACATCACAGTTTATTGTAGTATTCCATCATATGTATATACACATATATATCGCATCATATATATATATACACACACATATATATCACAGTTTCTTTATCCACTCATTGATTGATGTGCATTGGGTTGGTTCCATGACTTTGCGATTGTGAATTGTGCCACTATAAACATGTGTGAGCAATTATCTATTTCAAGTAATTTCTTTTCCTCTGGGTAGATACCCATCAGTGGTATTGCTGGATAAAATGGTAATTCTACTTTTAGTTCTTTAAGGAATCTCCACACTGTTTTCCATAGCAGCTGTACTAGTTTACATTTCCACCGCCAGTGTAGAAGTATTCCCTGTTCACCGCATCCACACCAACATCTACTGTTTTTTGATGTTTTGATTATGGCCATTCTTGCAGGAATAATGTGGTATCGCATTGTGGTTTTGATTTGCATCTCCTTGATCATTAGTGATGTTGAGCATTTTTTCATATATTTGTTGGCCATTTGTATATCTTCATTTGAGAATGTCTATTTATGTCCTTAGCCCACTTTTTGATTGGATTGTTTGTTTTTTTCTTACTGATTTCTTTGAGTTCATTGTAGATTCTGGATATTAGTGCTTTGTCAGATGTATAGATTGTGAAGAGTTTCTCCCATTCTGTGGGTTGTCTGGTTACTCTGCTGACTCTTCCTTTACCATGCAAAAACTCCTTAGTTTAATTAGGTCCCAGCTATTTATCTTTGTTTTTATTGCATTTGCTTTTGGTTTCTTGGTAATGAAATCCTTGCCTGAGCCAATGTCTAGAAGGGTTTTTTCCAATGTTATCTTCTAGAATTTTTATGGTTTCAGGTCTTAGGTTTAAGTCCTTAATCCATCTTAAATTGGTTTTTATATAAGGTGAGAGAAGAGGATCCAGTTTTATTTTCCTACATGTGGCTAGCCAATTATCCCAGTGCCATTTGTTGAAAAGGGTGTCCTTTCCCCACTTTATGGTTTTGTTTGCTTTGTCAAAGATCAGCTGGCTCTATCTGGATTTGTTTCTGGGTTCTCTATTTTGTTCCATTGGTCTATGTGCCTATTTTTATGCCAGTACCAGGCTGTTTTGGTGACTTTGGACTTATAGTATAATGTGAAATCAGGTAGTGTGATGCCTCCAGATTTGTTCTTTTTGCTTAGTCATTCTTGGCTATGCGGGCTCTTTTTTGGTTCCATCTGAATTTTAAAATTGTTTTTTTCTAATTCTGTGAAGAATGATGGTGGTATTTTGATGGAGATTGAATTGAAATTGTAGATTGCTTTTGACACTATGGTAATTTTTACAATATTGATTCTACCTATCCATGAGGATGGGATATGTTTCCATTTGTGTTGTCTATGATTTCTTTCAGCAGTGTTATGTACTTTTCCTTGTAGAGGTCTTTTGCCTTTTTGGTTAGGTATATTCCTAAATATACATATATATTTTTGCAGCTATTGTAAAAGGAGTTGAGTTCTTGATTTGATTCTCTGCTTGGTCGCTGTTGGTGTATAGCAGAGCTACTTTTTTGTGTACACTAATCTTGTATCTGGAAACTTTGCTGAATTGTTTTATCAGTTCTAGGAGTTTTCTGGAGGAACCCTTAGGGTTTTCAAGGTACACGATCATATCATCAGCAAACAGTGACAGTTTGACTTCTTCTTTACCAATTTGGATGCCCTTTATTTCTTTCTCCTGTCTGATTGTTCTGGCCAGGACTTCCAGTACTACATTGAAGAGGAGTGGTGAGAATGGGCATCCTTGTCTTGTTCCAGTTCACAGAGAGAATGCTTTCAACTTTTCCCCATTCAGTGGCTGTGGGTTTGTCGTAGATGCCTTTTATTACATTAAGGTATGTCCCTTGTATGCTGATTTTGCTGAGAGTTTCAATCATAAAGTGATGCTGTATTTTGTTGAATGCTTTTTCTGCATCTATTGGGATGATCATATGATTTTTGTTTTTAATTATGTTTACGTGGTGTATCACATTTATTGACTTGCATATGTTAAACCATCCCTGCATCCCTGGTATGAAACTTACTTTATCATGGTGGACTTTTTTTTTTTGGTATGTTGCTGGATTCGAATAGCTAGCATTTTGTTAAGGATTTTAGCATCAATGTTCATCAAGGATATCAGTCTACCGTTTTCCGTTTTGGTTATGTCCTTTCCTGGCTTTGGCATTAGGCTGATGCTGGCTTCATAGAATGAGTTAGGGAGGTTCCTTCTTTCTCTATCTTGTAGAATAGTGTCAAAAGGATTGGTACCAATTCTTCTTTGAATGTCTGGTAGAATTCCGCTGTGAGTCCGTCTGGTCCTGGACATGTTTTTTGTTTGTAATTTTTACATTACCATTTCAGTCTCACTGCTTGTTATTGGTCTGTTCAGAGTATCTAATTCTTCCTGATTTAAGCAAAAAGCATTGTCTTTTTTCAGGAATTTATTCATCTCTTCTAGGTTTTCTAGTTTATTTGTGTAAAGGTGTTCTTAGTAGCCTTGAATGATCTTTTGTATTTCAGTGGTATAAATTGTAATATCTCCTGTTTCTTTTCTTAGTGAGGTTATTTGGATTTCTTCTCTTCATTTCTTGGTTAATCTCGCTAATAGTCTATCAATTTTATTTATCTTTTCAAATAACCAGTTTTTGTTTCATTTATTTTTTGTATTTTTTTTTGTTTCAATTTCATTTAGTTCTGCCCTGATCTTGGTAATTTCCTTTCTTCTGCTGGGTTTGCATTTGGTCTGTTCTTGTTTCTCTAGTTCCTTGAGTTGTGACCTTAGAATGCCAGTTTGTGCTCTTTCAGTCTTTTTTATGTAGGCATTTAGGGCTATGAACTTTCCTTTTAGCACCACCTTTGCTATATCCCAGAGATTTTGATAGGTTGTGTCATTATTGTCATTCTGTTTGGAGAATTTTTTTATTTCCGTTTTGATTTTCTTTTTGACCCAATGCTCATTCAAGAGCAGTTTATTTTAATTTTGATGTATTTGCATAGTTTTGAAGGTTCCTTTTCGAGTTTATTTCCAGTTTTATTCCACTGTGGTCTAAGAGAATGCTTGATATATTTCCAATTTTCTTAAATTTATTGAGGCTAGTTTTATGGCCTATCATATGGTCTATCTTGGAAAAAAAGTTCCATGCACTGTTGAATAGAATGTGTACTCTGCAGTTGTTGGATAAAGTGTTCTGTATATATCTGTTAAGTCCATTTGTTGCAAAGTATAGTTTAAATGCATTGTTTCTTTGTTGACTTTCTGGCTTGATGACCTGTCCAGTGCTGTCAGTGGAGTATTGGAGTCCCCCACTCTTATTGTGCTCTTGTCTATCTCATTTCTTAGGTCTATTAGCAATTGATTTATAAATTTGGAAGCTCCAGTGTTAGGTGCATATATGTTTAAGGTTGTGATATTTTCCTGTTGGATAAGGCCTTTTACCATTATATAATGTCTCTCTGTCTCTTTTAACTGCTGTTGCTTTAAAGTTTGTTTGGTTTGATATAAGAATAACTACTCCTGCTGGCTTTTGGTGTCCATTTGCATGAAATGCCTTTTTTCACTCCTTTACTTTAAGTTTATTGGAGTCCTTATGTGTTAGGTGAGTCTCCTGAAGGCAGCAGATAGTTGTTTGGTGAGATCTTATTCATTCTGTGGTTCTATATCTTTTAAGTGGAGCATTTAGGCCATTTACATTCAATGATAGTATTGAAATGTGAGATACCATTGCATTCATTGTGCTCTTTGCTACCTGTGTACTTTGTGTTTTTTTGTTTTTGATTTTAACTTGTATTTAACTTGTTTTAACTTGTACTTTTATTTTATACGTCCTGTGTGATTTATGCTTTAAAGAGTTTCTGTTTTGTCCCATTTTGTAGGTTGCCTGTTGACTCTGATGGTAGTTTCCTTTGCTGTGCAGAAGCTCTTTAGTTTAATTAGATCCCATTTGTCAATTTTGGCTTTTGTTGCCATTGCTTTTGGTGTTTTAGACATGAAGTCCTTGCCCATGCCTATGTCCTGAATGGTAATGCCTAGGTTTTCTTCTAGGGTTTTTATGGTTTTAGGTCTAACATTTAAGTCTTTAATCCATCTTGAATTGATTTTTGTATAAGGTGTAAGGAAGGGATCCAGTTTCAGCTTTCTACATATGGCTAGCCAGTTTTCCCAGCACCATTTATTAAATAGGGAATCCTTTCCCCATTTCTTGTTTTTGTCAGGTTTGTCAAAGATCAGATACTTGTAGATATGTGGCATTATTTCTGACGGCTCTGTTCTGTTCCATTGATCTATATCTCTGTTTTGGTACCAGTACCATGCTGTTTTGGTTACTGTAGCCTTGTAGTATAGTTTGAAGTCAGGTAGTGTGATGCCTCCAGCTTTGTTCTTTTGGCTTAGGATTGACTTGGCGATGCGGGCTCTTTTTTGGTTCCATATGAACTTTAAAGTAGTTTTTTCCAATTCTGTGAAGAAAGTCATTGGTAGCTTGATGGGGATGGCATTGAATCTGTAAATTACCTTGGGAAGGATGGCCATTTTCATGATATTGATTCTTCCTACCCATGAGCATGGAATGTTCTTCCATTTGTTTGTATCCTCTTTTATTTCCTTGAGCAGTGGTTTGTAGTTCTCCTTGAAGAGGTCTTTCACATCCCTTGTAAGTTGGATTCCTAGGTATTTTATTCTCTTTGAAGCAATTGTGAATGGGAGTTCACTCATGATTTGGCTCTCTGTTTGTCTGTTATTGATGTATAAGAATGCTTGTGATTTTTGCACATTGATTTTGTATCCTGAGACTTTGCTGAAGTTGCTTATCAGCTTAAGGAGATTTTGGGCTGAGACAATGGGGTTTTCTAGATATACTATCATGTCATCTGCAAACAAGGACAATTTGACTTCCTCTTTTCCTAATTGAATACCCTTGATTTCCTTCTCCTGCCTAATTGCCCTGGCCAGAACTTCCAACACTATGTTGAATAGAAGTGGCGAGAGAGGGCATCCCTGTCTTGTGCCAGTTTTCAAAGGGAATGCTTCCAGTTTTTGCCCATTCAGTACGATATTGGCTGTGGGTTTGTCATAAATAGCTCTTATTATTTTGAGATACGTCCCATCAATTCCTAATTTATTGAGAGTTTTTAGCATGAAGGGTTGTTGAATTTTGTCAAAGGCCTTTTCTGCATCTATTGAGATAATCATGTGGTTTTTGTCTTTGGTTCTGTTTATATGCTGGATTACATTTATTGATTTGCGTATATTGAACCAGCCTTGCATCCCAGGGATGAAGCCCACTTGATCATGGTGGATAAGCTTTTTGATGTGCTGCTGGATTCTGTTTGCCAGTATCTTATTGAGGATTTTTGCATCAATGTTCATCAAGGATATTGGTCTAAAATTCTCTTTTTTTGTTGTGTCTCTGCCAGGCTTTGGTATCAGGATGATGCTGGCCTCATAAAATGAGTTAGGGAGGATTCCCTCTTTTTCTATTGATTGGAATAGTTTCAGAAGGAATGGTACCAGCTCCTCCTTGTACCTCTGGTAGAATTCGGCTGTGAACCCATCTGGTCCTGGACTTTTTTTGGTTGGTAAGCTATTGATTATTGCCACAATTTCAGCTCCTGTTATTGGTCTATTCAGAGATTCAACTTCTTCCTGGTTTAGTCTTGGGAGGGTGTATGTGTTGAGGAATTTATCCATTTCTTCTAGATTTTCTAGTTTATTTGCATAGAGGTGTTTGTAATATTCTCTGATGGTAGTTTGTATTTCTGTGGGATCGGTGGTGATATCCCCTTTATCATTTTTTATTGCATCTATTTGATTCTTCTCTTTTTTTTTCTTTATTAATCTTGCTAGCGGTCTATCAATTTTGTTGATCCTTTCAAAAAACCAGCTCCTGGATTCATTTATTTTTTGGAGGGTTTTTTGTGTCTCTATTTCCTTCAGTTCTGCTCTGATTTTAGTTATTTCTTGCCTTCTGCTAGCTTTTGAATGTGTTTGCTCTTGCTTTTCTAGTTGTTTTAATTGTGATGTTAGGGTGTCAATTTTGGATCTTTCCTGCTTTCTCTTGTGGGCATTTAGTGCTATAAATTTCCCTCTACACACTGCTTTGAATGCATCCCAGAGATTCTGGTATGTTGTGTCTTTGTTCTCGTTGGTTTCAAAGAACATCTTTATTTCTGCCTTCATTTCGTTATGTACCCAGTAGTCATTCAGGAGCAGGTTGTTCAGTTTCCACGTAGTTGAGCGGTTTTGAGTGAGATTCTTAATCCTGAGTTCTAGCTTGAGTGCACTGTGATCTGAGAGACAGTTTGTTACAATTTCTGTTCTTTTACATTTATTGAGGAGATCTTTACTTCCAAGTATATGGGAGAAAATTTTCGCAACCTACTCATCTGACAAAGGGCTAATATCCAGAATCTACAATGAACTCCAACAAATTTACAAGAAAAAAACAAACAACCCCATCAAAAAGTGGGCGAAGGACATGAACAGACACTTCTCAAAAGAAGACATTTATGCAGCCAAAAAACACATGAAAAAATGCTCACCATCACTGGCCATCAGAGAAATGCAAATCAAAACCACAATGAGATACCATCTCACACCAGTCAGAATGGCAATCATTAAAAAGTTAGGAAACAACAGGTGCTGGAGAGGATGTGGAGAAATAGGAACACTTTTACACTGTTGGTGGGACTGTAAACTAATTCAACCCTTGTGGAAGTCAGTGTGGCGATTCCTCAGGGATCTAGAACTAGAAATTCCATTCGACCCAGCCATCCCATTACTGGGTATATACCCAAAGGACTATAAATCATGCTGCTATAAAGACACATGCACACGTATGTTTATTGCCGCATTATTCACAATAGCAAAGACTTGGAACCAACCCAAATGTCCAGCAATGATAGACTGGATTAAGAAAATGTGGCACATATACACCATGGAATACTATGCAGCCATAAAAAATGATGAGTTCACGTCCTTTGTAGGGACATGGATGAAACTGGAAATCATCATTCTCAGTAAACTATCGCAAGAACAAAAAACCAAACACCGCATATTCTCACTCATAGGTGGGAATTGAACAATGAGAACCCATGGACACAGGAAGGGGAACATCACACTTTGGGGACTGTTGTGGGGTGGGGGGAGGGGGGAGGGATAGCATTGGGAGATATACCTAATGCTAGATGACAAGTTGGTGGGTGCAGCGCACCAGCATGGCACATGTATACATATGTAACTTACCTGCACATTGCGCACATGTACCATAAAACCTAAAGTATAATAATGATAATAATAATAATAATAAAAGAAAAAAAAAAAGAAAAAAAAAATATAAACAGTTAAACTTCAACTATTTAGGCTAGCATCCTGTCAATTTTGGAAATAGTTATATACTTAAAACTATGATAAAGTAACTATGTTTTCATTAGGTAAGAGAGTGATTAAAACATTTTTAGAGTCTCATATTCAAATCTTTGACAAGCTCATGAAAATTATGAATTCCTTGCTGGAGAAAACACATGTGTAAACTCATACATCATTTGCCTGTCATTTAAGAGAAGTGTAAGTATATTTCTACTTAGTCATGAAGAAAGTGATACATCAAATATATGTAAAGATAGAGCAGATCATGTTGGTATTTGTTAAATAGAAGGAGTCCAAGATAAAAACAACACTTTGTCTTTACTATAATATGTGGACAATTGGAGATATATTAGTTTGTTTTCTATTATTGAGAGAGTAATACATAATAAAATAATAATAAATCATAATAAAAAAAAAAAAAAAAAAAAAGAGTTTCTGTTTTGATATGTTTTGAGGATTTGTTTCAAGATTTAGTGCTCCTTTCAGCAGTTCTTGTAGTGGTGGCTTGATAATGGCGAATTCTCTCAGCATTTGTGCATCTGAAAAGGATTGTATCTTTCCTTCATATAAGATACTTAGTTTCACTGGATACAAAATTCTTGGCTGATAATTGTTTTGTTTGAGGAGGCTGAAAATAGGGCCCCAATCCCTTCTAGTTTGTAGTGTTTCTGCTGAGAAATCTGTTGTCAATCTGATAGGTTTTCCTGTATAGATTACCTGGTGCTTCTGTCTCACAGCTCTTAAGATTCTCTCCTTCGTCTTAACTTTGGATAACCTGATGATAATATGCCTAGGCGAAGATCTTTTTGTGATGAATTTTCCAGATATTCTTTGTATTTCATGTATTTGGATGTCTAGGTCTCTAGCAAGGCTGGGGAAATTTTCCTCTATTACTTCCCCAAATTTGTTTTACAAGCTTTTAGAATTCTCTTCTTCCTCAGGAACACCAATTATTCTTAGCTTTGGTCATTAACATAATCCCAGACAAAATTCTTGGAGGCTTTGCTCATATTTTTCTTGTTCTTTTTTCTTTGTCTTTGTTCCTTGTATTTGAACTCTGAATTTCTTTCCTCTGCTTGTTCAATTCTAGTGCTGAGACTTTCCAGAGCATTTCATATTTCTAAAAGTGTGTCCAGTGTTTCCTGAATTTTTGATTGATATTTCTTTAAGCTATCTCCTTGAATATTTCTCCCTTCACTTCTTGTATGTTTTTTTTTTTTTTTATTTCCTTGCATTGGGCTTCTGCTTTCTCTGGTCCCTCCCTGATTAGCTTAATAACTAACCTCCTGAATTCTTTTTCAGGTAAATTAGGGATTTCTTCTTGGTTTGGATCCATTGCTGGTGAACTTTTGTGATCTTTTGGGGGTGTTGAAGAGCCTTTTTTTGTCATATTACCAGGGTTGGTTTTCTGGTTCCTTCTCATTTGTGTAGGCTCTGTCAGAGGGAAGGTCTAGGGCTGAAGGCTGTTGTTCAGATTCTTTTGTCCCACAAGGTGTTCCCTTGATGTAGTACTCTCCCCCTTTTCCTACAGATGTGGCTTCCTTTGACCTGAACTGCTGTGATTTTTGTCTCTTTTCTGGGCCTAGCCACCCAGTGAGCCTACCTGGCTCCAGACTGGTGCTGGGGGTTGTCTGCACAGAGTCGTGTGATGTGAACTATGTACTGGTCTCTCAGCTGTGGATACCAGCACCTGTTCTGGTGGAGGTGGCGGCGGGGTGCAATGGACTCTGTGAGGGTTCTTGGCTTGGTGATTTAATGCTCTATTTTTGTGCTGGTTGGCCTTCTGCCAGGTGTGGCAATTTCCAGAAAGCTTCAACTGTAGTTGTATGGAGAGGGATCACTGGTGAGTGGGACCCTACAACTCCCAAGATTACATGCCCTTTATCTTCCATTACCAGCATGGATAGGGAAGGATCATCAGGTTGGGGCAGGGCTAGGCGTGTCTGAGCTCAGACTCTCCTTGGGCGGGTCTTGCTGTGGCTGCTGTGGGAGATGGGAGTGAGATTCCCAGGTCACTGGAGTTGTGTACCTAGGAGGATTATGACTGCCTCTGCTGAGTTATGCAGGTTGTCAGGGAAATGGGGGAAAGCTGGCAGTCACAGGCCTCACCCAGCTCCCATGCAAACCAAAGGGCCAGCCTCACTACCACCATGCCCTGGCAACAGCCCTGAGTCTGTTTCCAGGTGGAGGGCAAGACAGGCTTGAAAACTTGCCCCAGGCTACCTGCCTCCCAAATGTGAAAGAAAAGGGCTTGGTTCTTCCCTTGCCTGTGGAATCTGCACACTGGATTTGTGCCCTCCCCTGAGTTCTGGCCATTAGGCTTCTTGCCTTGTTCAAATTGTCACAAAGTTCAGCTAAAGATTTCCTTTTCCCCGTGGAGTTTTAACCCCTACTCCTCTGGCCACCCTCCCGATGGATCCCTGTGGTGCCAGGCAGGAATGGCCTGCTAGGGGATACAGTGAGCTCCCAGGGCCTTTCTGCTGATTCCTTTACCCCTATATTTTGCTCATCTCTCTAAATTGACTCAGCTCCAGGTAAAGTTGGAAACTTCTCCCACAAACAGACCTTCAGCTTCTCCACTGGGGATGTGTGTTTGGGAGATGAAGTTCTCCCTTTTCCACTTCCGTAGTTGGGGCACTCATAGTATTTGGGGTATCTCCCAGGTCCTGAAGAAGCAGTCCACTTCCTTCAGAGGGTCTGTGGGTCCTCTCAGGATTGCTGGTTTGTTCTTGCAGTTGATCTGGAGCCAAAATTCGCAATGCAAGCCTCCACATGCTGCTCTGTTCGGAGCTACAATCTAGTCCTGCCTCCCGTTTGCCATGATTTTTTACTTCTTAAATTTATTTTAATTCACAGATAATAATTGTGTATATTTATGGGTTACAATATAATATTTTGATCTATGTGTAGAAAGAGTCAATCAAATGAATATATGTTATCACCTCACCAACTTATATTTTTGTGGTGAGAACATTAAAAATCTATTATTTTGGTAATTTTGAAATATGCAATACATTATTATTAACTGTAATCACCATTCAGTACAACAGATTACTAAAACATATTCCTCCAGTTTAACTGAAACTTTATGCCCTTTGATTATGCTCATCCCTTACCGTCCCCCTAGTCTCTGGTAAATACCTTTCTACTCTGTTTCTGTGAGATTGACTTTTTTACATTCTGCATATAAGTTGGATCATACAATGTTTGCCTTTCTCTGCTTGGATTATTTCACTTAGCATAAGGTCTTTCAGTTCCATCTATGTTGTCACAAATGACAGAATTTCCTTCTTTTTAAAGACGGTATAGTTATCCATTGTATGTACAACATGTTTTCTTTATCCATTTCTCCATTGGTAGACACTTAGGCTGCTTCCATATCTTGGATATTTTAAATATGCTGCAGTGAGCATGGGAGTGCAGACCTTTTGGACATACTGATTTCAATTTTTTGGATATTTACCGAGAAGTGGGATTATTGGATCATATGGTAAAATTGCAGGATCATATTGTATAACTATATTTTTAGTTTTTTGAGAAACCTCCACATTATTTTCCAAAATTACTGTACTAATTTATAATCCCACCAACAGTGTAAAAGGGTTTTATTTTCTCCACATCCTCACCAACACTAGTTATCATTTGTCTTACTGATAATAGCCATTCTAACACATATGAGGTGATTTCTCATTGTAGTTTTAATTTGCACTTCCTTAATTATTAGAAATGTTAAACATTTTCTTCATATATTAGTTGGCCATTTGTATCTCTTCTTTTGAGAAAGATCTGTCCAGATCTTTGCTTATTTTCTAATTCGGTTATTTGTTTTCCTGCTGTTGACTTGTTTGCGTATCTTATATATTTTAGATATTAGCCCCTTATCAGATATATGGTTTACAAATATTTTCTCCCAATCTGTGAGTGATCTCTTCACTCTGTTATTCCTTTTCTTTGCAGAAGGTTTTTAGTTTGCTAAATGTCATTTGTCTATTTTTGCTTCCATTGCTTGTGCTTTTGAAGTCCTATTAAAAAATTATTACCCAGACCAAGGTCATGGAGCTTTTCCACTATGTTTTCTTCTAGTAGCTTTACAGTTTCAGGTCTTACATTTAAGTCTTTGGCCATTTTGAGCTGATTTTTCTATATGATGTGAGATAGAGGGCCAATTTTATTCTGCATGTGAATGTCTAAATTTTTCAGTACCAGTTATTGAAGAGATTGTCTTTCCCCCAATGTGTGTTTTTGGTACATTTGTTGAACATCCAATGACCATATAAATACTTGGAGTTACTTCTATCTCTGGTCTTCTATCCTGTTCTCTTGGTCAATGTGTCTTTTGTTGTGCTAACACCATGCTGTTTTGATTACTATAGCCTTTTAGTATAATTTGAGTTCAGGTAATTTGACACCTCCAGCTTTGTTGTTTGCCCAAGATTGCTTTGGTTATTTGGGATCTTTTCTGGTTCCATGCGCATTTTGGGATATTTTGTCTATTTCTGTGGAAAATGACATTGTAATTTTGATAGAGATTGCATTGAATCTATAGATCACCTTGGGTAGTATGGACATTTTAATAATATATATTCTTCCTTCCTACGAACATGTGATGTCTTTCCATTTATTTGTCTTCATTTTCATTCTCCAATGTCTTATAGCTTCCAGTGTACAGACCTTTCACCTTCTTGGTTAAGTTTACTCTGAAGTATTTTATTATTTGATACTATTAAAAATGAGATTTTTTTCTTAATTTATTTTTCAGATAGTTTGTTGTTACTTCATAGAAATGCTACTGATTTTTGTATCTCAATTTTGTAACTTTTAATGGTATTGAATTTGTAAATTGGTTATAACAGTTTTTTTGATAAAGTTTTCAAGATTTTCTGTAAATAAGATCATGTCATCAACAAACAGATAATTTCACTTCTTCCTTTCTTAGATAAATACCTTTTATTTATTTTTCTTGCCTAATTGGTCTGGTTAAAACTTCAAGTACTATGTTGAATAGAAGTGCCTAGAGTTGGGATCCTTGTCTTATTCCTGATCTTAGGGGAAAAGCTTTCAACTTTGAACCTTTGAGAATAATATTAGCTTGAGCTTGCCATTATGTAAACTTGATCATGTTGAGGCACATTTCTTATGTTTCTATTTTGTTAAGAGTTTTTTTTTTTTTATCATCAACAGATGTTGAATGTTGTCAAATGCTCTTTCAGCATCTATTGATATAATCATATTTTTTGTCCCTCATTTTGTTAAAGTGGTATATCACATTTATTAATTTAAGTATGTTAAATTATCCTTACATCCAATGGATAAGTCCCACTTGAATATGGCAAATTATCCTTTTAATGTGCTGTTAAATTCAGTTTGCTACTATTTTGATGAGTTTTGCGTTGATGTTCTTCAGGTGTATCACCCTGTAGTTTTCTTATGGTGTCCTATTATGACTGTAGTATCAGGGTAATGCTGGCCTTATAAAATGAGTTGGAAAGTTTTCTCTTCCTCTTTAATTTCCTGGAAGAGTTTGAGAATAATTGGTGTTAGTTCTTTTCAAAAATGCTTTGCAGGATTCAGCAGTTAATCCTTCAGTTCCTGGACTTTTCTTTGATGGGTGACTTTTTGTTACCTTTAAAATCTTCTTACTTATTATTGGTTCCAATTTTCAATTTCTTCCTAATTTAATCTAAGTAGGTTGCATGTTTCCAGGAATTCATTCATTTTGTCTAGGTTATTGAATTTTTTGATGTATAATTGTTCATATTAGTATCTTATGATCCTTTGTATTTCTGTGGCATGAGTTGCAACGTCTCCTCTTTCATTCCTGATTTTGTTTGAGTCTTCTCTTTTTTCTTTGTTGGTCTAGTTAAAGTTTTTTCAATTTTGTTCATCTTTTCCAGAAAACTACTTTTATTTTATAGATGTGTTCTGTTGTTTCTTTCTAATATCAATTTCATTTATTTCTGCTATGATCTATATTATTTTCTTCATTTTGATAAGTTTGCAATTAATTTGTTCTTCTTCTAGTTCCCTGAGGTGTAATAATAGTCTGTTTATTATAAGTCTTCCCTTTTGATGTAGTTTTACTTCCATAAACTTTTCTCTCATAACAACTTTTGCTGCATCCCATTGTTTTGGTATGTTGTCATTCCATTTTCATTTGTCTCAAGATAACTTTTAAAGTTTGCTTTGACCAATCGGTGTTAAGGAGCATGTTGTTTAATTTATACATATTTGTGAGTTTTCCAAAATTTCTCTAGTTATTGAGTTCTAGTTTTATGGCATTGTGGTCAGAAAGGATACTTAATATGATTTCTATTTTCTTAAATTTGTTAAGACTTGTTTTGAGGCCTAACATGTAATCTATCCCAGATAATGTTCTGTGTGCACTTGAGAAAAATTTGTAGGCTGTTGTTTTGGGATGGAATATTTGGTAAACATCTGTTAGGTTCATTTGGTCTAGAGTGTACTTCAAGTCCATGGTTTTCTTATCGATTTTCTGTCTAGATCTGTCCAATGTTGAAAGTTGGACAATTAATTCTCCTATGATCATTGTATTGTAGTCTATCTTGCCCTTAGGTCTATTAAATATATATATGTGTATATATGCTCCAATTTTGGGTAAATACATATTTATAATTGTTATAACTCCCTAATTCACTTTTTATGATGATATAATTATCTTTTTTGTCTTTTTAAAATTTTTGACTTAAAGTCTATTTTGTTTGATGTAAGTATAGCTATTTTTACTATTTTGTTGCTTCAATTTACATGGAATATCTTTTTTGATTCATTCATTTTTAGTCTATTTGTGTCCTAATATGTGAAATTAATCTCTTACAGGCAGCATATTCTTGGGTCTTTTTTTGTTTAAATCCATCCACCCACTTGATGTCTTTTGATTGGAGAATTTAATTCATTTACACTAAAAGTAATTACTGAGAAGTAAGAACTTGCTATTGCAATTTTGTTAATTATTTTCTGTTTAAATTATAGATCCTTTGTTTCTGTCTTCCTCTCTTACTATCTTCCTTTGCAGTTTGATGATTTTTCTGTAGTGGTATGCTTTGAATATTTTCTTTTAATATTTTGTATATCTACTAAGGATTTGTGCCTGTGGTTACCATTAGGCTTACGTAAAATATCTTATACTAATAACAGTCTATTTTAAGGCAAAAATGACTTAACTTTGATTACTTGCACAGAATGTACACTTTTAATTTAACCCCACAATTTGTTTTTATGATGTTTTGTAATTTTTATATTTTATGTCCCTTAGAAATTTTTTGCAACCATTGTTTTAATAATTTTGCTTTTAACCTTTACACTAGAGATAAAACTGATTTTCATACCTCCACTATAGTATAAGAGTATTCTGAGCTTGACTATATAATTTCGTTAGTGAGTTTTATATTTCAATGTTGCTGCTTGGTAAACTTTTAATCACTTTGAAGAACTTTTAGCATTTTTTGTAATGCAAGCCTAGTGATGATAAATTCCCTCAGCTTTTGGTTGTTGGAGAATGTTCTTATCTCCCCTTTATTTTATTATTTTATGTATATATATATTTTTATTACACTTTAAGTTCTAGGGTACATGTGCACAACGTGCAGGTTTGTTACATATGTATACATGTGCCATGTTGGTGTGCTGCACCCATTAACTCGTCATTTACATTAGGTATATCTCCTAATGCTATTCCTCCCCCCTCCCCCCACCCCACAACATGCCCCAGTGTGTGATGTTCCCCTTCCTGTGTCCGAGTGTTCTCATTGTTCAATTCCCGCCTATGAGTGACAACATGCAGTGTTTGGGTTTTTGTCCTTGCGATAGTTTGTTGAGAATGATGGTTTCCAGCTTCATCCATGTCCCTACAAAGCACATGACCTCATCATTTTTTATGGCTTCATAGTATTCCATGGTGTATATGTGCCACATTTTCTTAATCCAGTCTATCATTGTTGGACATTTGGGTTGGTTCCAAGTCTTTTCTATTGTGAGTAGTGCCGCAATAAACATACATGGGCATGTGTCTTTATGGCAGCATGATTTATATTCCTTTGGGTGTATACCCAGTAATGGAATGGCTGGGTCAAATGGTATTTCTAATTCTAGATCCCAGAGGAATCACCACTCTGTCTTCCACAATGGTTGAACTAGTTTACAGTCCCACCAACAGTGTAAAAGTGTTCCTATTTCTCCACATCCTCTCCAGCATCTGTTTTTTCCTGACTTTTTAATGATCGCCATTCTAACTGGTATCTCATTGTGGTTTTGATTTGCATTTCTCTGATGGCCAGTGATGATGAGCATTTTTTCATGTGTCTTTTGGCTGCATAAATGTCTTCCTTTGAGAAGTGTCTGTTCATATCCTTCGTCCACTTTTTGATGGGGTTGTTTGTTTTTTTCTTGTACATTTGTTTGAGTTCTTTGTAGATTCTGGATATTAGCCCTTTGTCAGATGAGTAGATTGCGAAAATTTTCTCCCATTCTGTAGGTTGCCTGTTCACTCTGATGGTACGTTTTTTTTTTTTTTTTTTTTTTTTTTTGCTGTGCAGGAGCTCTTTAGTTTAATTAGATCCCATTTGTCAATTTTGGCTTTTGTTGTCATTGCTTTTGGTGTTTTAGACATGAAGTCCTTGCCCATGCCTATGTCCTGAATGGTATTGCCTAGGTTTTCTTCTAGGGTTTTTATGGTTTTAGGTCTAACATTTAAGTCTTTAATCCATCTTGAATTAATTTTTGTATAAGGTATAAGGAAGGGATCCAGTTTCAGCTTTCTACATATGGCTAGCCAGTTTTCCCAGCACCATTTGTTAAATAGGGAATCCTTTCCCCATTTCTTGTTTTTGTCAGGTTTGTCAAAAATCAGATAGTTGTAGATGTGTGGTATTATTTCTGAGGGCTCTGTTCTGTTCCATTGGTCTGTATCTCTGTTTTGGTACCAGTACCATGCTGTTTTGGTTACTGTAGCCTTGTAGTATAGTTTGAAGTCAGGTAGCGTGATGCCTTCAGCTTTGTTCTTTTGGCTTAGGATTGTCTTGGCAATGCGGGCTCTTTTTTGGTTCCATATGAACTTTAAAGTAGTTTTTTCCAATTCTGTGAAGAAAGTCATAGGTAACTTCATGGGGATGGCATTGAATCTATAAATTACCTTGGGCAGTATCTCCCCTTTATTTTTAAAGGACAAGATTGCTGAGTATAGTGTTCTTGGCTGCTAGGTGGTTGCTTTTATTTTTTTTTCTTTCAGCATTTGAATATATTACCCACTGCCATCTAGCCTGTAGGGGTTCTGTTAAAAAAAATCTATGGATAGTTTTATGAGGGCCTCCTTTTATGTAGTAGGTTGCTTTTCTTTTGCAGCTTTCAGTATTCTCTCTGTCTTTAACTTTTGACAATTTGATTATAATGTGTTTTGCTGTTGGTCTCTGAATTCATTCTATTAGGTGTTTGTTATACTTCCAGGATCTGGAGTTCTAATTCCTCTCCCAAATTTGGAAGTGTTCTGCCATTATTTCTTTGAATGTGTTTTCTTTTCCTTTCTCTCTCTCTCTTTTCCTTCTATTACTCTGATAATGTGTACATTATTTCACTTAGCATGTCCCATAAGTCCCTTAGTCTGTCTTTATTCTTTTTTTCTTGTCTTTTTCCTCCTCAGATTAGATTGTTTTTAATAACTTTTATTTTTGATTCAAAGGTACCTGTGCATGTTTGTTATATAGGTAAACCTGTGTCATGGTGAGTTTGTTTTACAGATTATTTCATCACTCAGGTACTAAGCCTAGTAACCAACAGTTATTTTTTCTGCTCCTCTCACTCATCCTATCATTTTCCCCCTCTATGTATCCACATGTTCTCATCATTTAGCTCCCACTTATAAGTGAGAACGTGTGGTATTTGGATTGCTGTTCCTGTGTTAGTTTGGTGAAGATAATGACCTCTAGCTCCATCCATGTTCCTGCAAAGGCCATGATCTCAGTTTTTTTATAGTTGCATAGTACTCTGTGGTGTATATGTACCACATTTTCTTTATCTATTCTACCATCGATAGAAATTTAGCTTGATTCAATGTCTTTGTTATTGTGAATAGTGCTGCTATGAACATATGCATGCATGTGTCTTTATAATAGAATGAGCTATATTCTTTTGGGTATATACCCTGTAATGGGATTTCTGTGTCAAATGGTATTTCTGTTTTTGGGTATTTGAGAAATAGCCATACTGTTTTCCACAGTGGTTGAACTAATTTACATTTTCACCAATAGTGCATAAGCATTCCTTTTTTTCTCTGCAAGGCAGCCAGCATCTGTTATTTTTATTAATATATATTTTTTTACCTTTTAGTAATAGCCATTCTGCCTGGTGTGAGAAGGTATCTCATTGTGGTTTAGATTTGCATGTCTCTAATGATCAATGATGTTGATCTTTTTTCATATGCTTGTTGGCTCCATGTATGTCTTCCTGTGAAAAGTATTTGTTCATTTCCTTTGTCCACTTTTTAATGGGGTTGTTTGTTTTTTCCTGGTAAATTTCTTTAAGTTCCTTATAGATCCCAGATATTGGAGCTTTGTTGGATGCATACTTTGCAAAAATTTTCTCCCATTCTGTAAGTTGTCTGTTTACAGGAGTAAACATTCTGTAAGTTGAGATTACAGGAGATTATCTCTAGAGCATACTGAGAAAAATAGCTTGAGTTGTGCCATCTCTTCTGTAATTCCTGGCAGAGGCCTCTAACTTCTTTCCATTGAGAGATTTAAGGCTATAATTATCACTGGAGCAAGCTGGAGAAGGAGGCATGGGCAGTGCCAACTCTCCTGTTAAAGCAAGCAGAAATCTCAGACCTTCTTGCAAGGGAAGCCTTCTGGTCTGGAGTTATCACTGAAGCAACCCGAAAAAGAGGGGAAAGGAAGTATCCACATTTTTTTAGGCACAAGGAGATCACTTCATCTCCCTCCAATAAGAGATTGTAGGAATTTATCTAAGGAGCTAGCCAGGGGAGAAGTTACAGAGTCCCTTTACTCCTGTTCTTGCCAGCAGAGGCCTGAAATCTGTTTCCGCAGAGAGACTGTAGGACTGGAATTATCACTGCAGTAAGCTGAGGAGGAAGGGACATGGGGGTGTCCATTTATGTTTTTCAGAGTAACAGAAGTTTCACATCCTCCTTGCAAGGAAATCATTTTGGTCTGGATCTATCTCTGAAGAAAGCCAGGAAAGAAGGTATAGGGAGTGCCCCTTTTTTTTCAGGTATGGGGATCCCTCCACCTCTTTCCAATGAGAGTTTGCAGAAATATATTTCAGGAGCAAGCCAGGGAGGCAGGTATAGGGAGTGCCATCCCACCTGTTCTTGCTGGATGAGGCCTCCAATCTCTTTCCAAGGAGATTATAGGGTTGGAATTATTACTGAGACAAGTTGAGAAAGAAGGCATGGGGTGTGCCTTCCTACCCATTTAGGCTCTAAGAGTTTATTAATTATTTGCTATGTAGTCTCTTACATACTGGCTTGTTAGAGACCAAATAGACAGAGAGATGCTGGAAAAGCATGAGTTTTGTTTTCAGTTATAGGAAGATAAGGATGCAGCATCAGAGTTTCATGCTTCAAGATTTCTTTCCAGTGATATCAGTTGTTTATAAAAATCCAGAAAATATTAGCAACTAAAGAAATAAACAAGGATTTTACATGGCTAAATATACCAAGGAAACAAGGGATTCATGAATTCAAAGAGTGTGAATATATGCAAATAAAAAGTCGTCACAGTATCTGGAGATGGTTAATTATACTCTTCTTATAGCTGAAATAATCTCAAAACAGAAAACTGTTGCCTACATTGGATTCTAATTTAATATTCAATACTGTTTTAGTTTAGTGAAAGAGAAAGAAAAATCATTAACAGACTAATATATCTTCTACAGGTAAATAGCAACTTAAGGAAGCCACTTTGCTTACAGGATGAAGACAATATGAGAGAGCTCAAAACAGAGGTGTCAAAACACCTCTGAGGTAGGGAGAGACGTATTAGGTACTTGGATATTTGCACTTCACACAAATATGTAAAGGTTGTAAGAGTTAAAGTGATCCATCAAAATCTCCTAAAATGCCTGTAAAAAAAAGTCTGCACAACTTTGTGTATGTTCTATTGTATGATAGTTCTTATGCACACTAAAGTTTGACAGTTCCTTAGCTAAACTAAGGGAAGGGACAAAAAATATCACTATGTGCAGATGCCAAAAAATTTAAACCACACTGTCTGAAAGATAAGTATCAAATCCCTAGGGGGAAAATGGAGGGTTGGAGAATACTGAAGAGTTCGTAGTAGTCTGCACAGTTTACTCCACACTTGTTATATTAGGTATTTATAACTTTAATATATGATATTCAATTTGGTAAGAGGATTACACAAATTATTATGAATGCACTTTGGGGTCATTGTGGTGTTAGGTTATTAAAGTTTGCTTCTAATTTAAGTGCACAAATATAATGTGGCTCTATTATTATTTTTCTCATGTTACAGATAATGATATTGAGACTCCAAGATGTTAGATCACTTGCCTAAAATCATCTGACTTTGAAATGACGAAAGTGGGTTCCAGCCTGATTCCAAAGCACATCCTGTTTCCACTATAATGGTCTTTCTTAGGAAGACATATACTGAAATGATTAAGAGCGCTGACTCTATCTAGATTGTTTAGGTTTAAAGTCTGGTCTATCGACTGACTGACTGTGAACAAATTGTTTTAATTTTTTGTGCTTCAGTTCCCTCACTTGTAAAATGTGGATGGAGTAGATAATAATACAGTACACTCATTTTATAAAGTTGTGAAATGGAAATAAAAAAGTATACATAAGACACTTCCAAAATGTATAGTATCTGCTCAACATCTTCCATTATTAACTATCTAGTTGACATCCATCAGCCCATTTTCAGTAGAATGAGGGGAAAAGAGAAGTAAGTTAAAACTCTATGCTAATTGTACATTATGAACTCTTGTTTTATTGTATGGTTCATTCTAACCCTTGGAAACAATGACAGGAAAACAGAGCTTTGATTATAGTGCTCTACTGCCTAATAAAGATCAAACTTGCTATGTTCTCAGTTAAAGAGACCTGATAGAAACATCTACTTCTGCAACAGCCTCCCCAAGTATGTGAATGCAGATGCACTTGTTTTATAAATAGAACACCTAAATGTACCAAGCTAGGAGGCAGATGGAGACTGTACATAATTGTGCTAACATTTATGTTGTCAATATACTCTCCTAAGTCATTATTACAAGATTATTAGGGTATCTTTCCTCCTCTTTGGAAAGCTACAGTTCCCATCAACAGTGACATGAATTATATATTTGCATCAAGAGGTACATAAACATCAAACTGTCAGAATGAGTATGCCTGGGCTGTAGTTCAATAAACAAATGTATTACAATGAACCTGGAGTAAGCCCCCTGTTACCACCTCTAGTAAAATGATCAAAATAGTTGTAAATTTTAAACAATGCAGATCATTAAATTATGCATCACCAAGCCTAATTTCTCCCCTGGGGTTGTGGAGGTAGAGTTGGTACCTAGGGAGCCTGAGCCTTGTGGAAATTGGTTAGTTTTAAAATTAGGAAGGGAAGATTTTGGATTTCCTAGAGAAAGTGTGTATGGGTGGGAGAATGACAACAAGGGTGTTAAATATCAGTTTCTGTTAAAAGGGAGAGTTATGTTTAGTTCAGAGCAGTGTTACTTAACCAGGATTGGGTATCAGAATTACTTCAGGAGCTGTTACAAAACACAAATCACCTAAATTTTTTCCAAGACTCACTAAGATGTCCAGGGAAAAATATTTTAGCTTAAAAAGTGTATAAGCTCTTCAGATGATTCTTTTCTGCACCACAGATTAACAACCACTGTCCTATGCACTTCATAAGCAATACAAAGGAGCTTTTTAAAAATATAAAAATCAAGTTTCTTGCCTATTCTACACTTCTGATTCAATAGATCTTGCAGCAGGCCCAGCAATCTGTACAACTAGGTGCCAATTTGAGTACTAGTGTTTAGAAACCAATGGATTCAAGAATGGTGGCAATGAGACCTTGGGAATCCCTGGAAGAGCCTGGTATTCTTTATACCTAAGTCCTTAGGCATTCAGTAAGTATCTGTCCTGTATATAACAATGAGCCAGACTTTTTTGGACTTGGAAGTGGGGGTGGAAAGTAAGTATAAAATATGGACTTTATATAACATAATTTTTCTATGTTCTTGAGGAGGCATATTTTTACACACAGGAACAAAAGAAGAGTATATTTCAGGCGATAGCCCTAACTCAGCTTGCCTTTTTCATATAGCTAGGCTTTGGTAATGAGAAATGAGTGGGTTGTGGTTGCATGTGATAATTGTGGATCAAGGGATAGTAGTTCAATTCAAAGCTTTCAGGACTCCATTAGGTAGCTCCTTCCCCTGATCCCCAGTATTAGTACTTCTCCATGGACCACATCAGTTTACAGTTGGCACACTGGTCAGTGCACACCATCAAATCTCTGTAATCAGAGTATTTACTTTGAGAAGCATGGGTTGACTTTTCAAGTCAGGTTTCCTCATTTTTTTTCCTTCTTTTTGCTGTCATTCCTTTCACTCAAGTACTGCCTCTTACCTCCCCCTAAAAGAGGTGTAAATTGCTCTCCCTAGGATACTTGAATAAATTTATGAATTCAAGAAAGGAGCAGCACCTTTTTGCTCCAGAAGTGAAATTGCACTTTGTAGGAGGGAATGAGCATTCTAGCTTTCTCACTTGTTTTGCCCAAGTGTAATGTCTATGCCCTTTTCGACCATGGCCTGAAACTAAGGCAGACACTGCCTTTTAGCCTTTTGGAGTAATTTTGTCTTGTCACATTAGTTGCCACTCTGCATTTGCCATCTTTTATCAGTGCTCATGACCATCCATTTTATGGCTATAAAGATGACCGTTACTGTCACAAACCAATATGTTATTGTGAAATCAAATGATTGGTCTTTTATTTTGAATTACAAGCCTACAATGACAAGCCATCTTGTTAGCTTTTTCTCTGTTGTAAAGCTTGAATCAGTTTTCATAGCTCTTCGCTCTGTTCATTCTCCTTCCCTGAATTCTATCTTGACTTACAGACTGAGATACCTTTCACTTTATACTGATAGCCTAAAAAGGAAAATGTATTTTCTGGCAATCATATGCTTGCTTTGTCTTTTTTAGACACTTTGGCATAAATATTATTATTGGATTATCACAACACTTTTCAGGTATAGGCCAAATAAGAGGCAGTTATTCCCAGTTTATAGATAAGGAAATTAAAGCAAAGTGTTTAAGTGATATCCTCCTGATCATTCAGTTCAATAAAAAGAAAACAATTATAGATGAGAATGTAGGTCATCTCACCTCTACAACAGGTTCTTTCTTACAGTTTTAAGAAGATGAACCTAGCAATTCTATATTGTACTATGGAAATTAAAGATAAAAAAAGTTAAGATGACAGAGACTGTTGCCTGCCTATACTACATCCATTCTTCCCATCTTCTTTAGTAACAGAACTCTTTCGTTGATTGGTGTCATCATATTCCCATCTATAAGATTATAATTTCTATTGTATAAGAGATGTTTCATAAAAAATCTGCTAGTTTTGTCCCTAGGCACATAGCTGTACTGCATTTTACAGCCTGTTTTTACAAGCTATGGTCATGTTGACTAAGTTATAGCCTAGCGAATGTAAGTAGAAGGTAGGCCTGTCAGTTCTGGGCCAAGGCTTTTAACAAAATGATATCTTCATTCATATTCTTTTTTAGCTTTCGTTTTTATTGATATATAATACATATACATATATTGAAGGTACATGTGATATTTTGACATATTCATATAATGTATAATAGTCAAATCAAGGTAATTGGGATATCTATCACCTAAAACATTTCTCTTTTCTCTATGCTGGGTTGTCCCCACTCTTTATGCATTTCCACCTGGTGGATGTAACATTGGTGATGAGGCTTTAAGGAATGACAGAGCCATAGTGTGGAAGGCATCTAAATTCTGGAATCACCATGTAGAAGAGAACTGCCACTGACCAGTAACATTTGCCTAAGACTGTTGGGTGGTGAGAATAAACTTCTATTGTTTTTGAGTCATATGCATTGGGTCTATTTATTACAATATCTTTACCTATATTCTATTATATTTAAACTTTGTTGTGGATTGGTGTGGCCATATGATACAGTTGTGAACCATGATATGTACATATAATTTATTGGAAGAAGTTTCTACAAAATCTCTTGAAACAGAGATAAACTAGATAGGAAAAGTACCCCATTCCCTAATATTTTAAAAAGTATTTCCTACCTTTTTGAATGTTGATGCAATTTCTAGACTGTGGCAGTCATATTAGAACATGAAGTGCTGTCAGTGATAAAGCCATGTATAAACATTGATGGAACATAAATATACAAAAATTCTAGGTGATTGATTGCCTCATTGTGCAACCATACCAACTTTTGATTGCCTATCAGATATTTTTATGCAAAAGAATAAATCCTTTGTATTTAAACCAATGTTATGTTGGATTGTATGTAAAAGTAGCTAAACATAATCTATATGAAAATACAGGCCACATATTTTCTGGAATATAATTAATTTAGCTGCCTCTGTAGGTACAAATCTAAGACTCTCCACCAAATATCCACTCCTGGCTTGCTAGAAAACCTGAAATTTTATACCACAAAACTCATTTATCTGGTATAAGTTTGTGGTTCTGTAAGTGTGGTTCCATGGTATCACCCATGAGCTTGTTAGAAATGCAGATTCAGTAGCTTCAACCTGATTCACTGATTCAGAATCACTGGAGATGGAGCCAAGGAAACTGGACAAGCTCTCTAGGTGATTTTTATGTATTGTAAAATGTGTTTTCCCAAAGGTGCCTGTTGGCAGTCTGTTGTTATTTAATCATTAATAAATTAACATGAATTTAGTTATTCTCAACACAGGCTGCACATGAAAATCAGCTGAGGAACTTTAAAAAAAATACCTCTGCCTGGGCCAAGGTTATTGGGTAAGCTTGTAGCAGAGTTATAGGTAAAGTGTTCTGGCTGGAGTCACTGGTGATCTAGGAGGCAGAAAGTAGAAATGAAACTCAAAGTGGGGTAAAAGTACCTGCTTGAGCTAGTTTGTAGGGCTTTTTTATGAAGCGAGTCGTTGTTAAAGTCCTTTGTAAATTGTTGTTTTATTTTCCTAATATATTTGTGTTCTCAACTTCTCCCAGAGGCTAGAAAAACTACCGTTGCTACTCCTACTGTTACTACTAGTATAAAATGTTCAATAATATGATATTATTATTACTATTAGTGAGATAATAATTATATTAGTGTGATATTATATTGGTAGTGATAATAATATCATATTAACGAACATTTTATACTTTAAGATTGGAAGATTTACTGACAATCTAGGGATTATTTGACCCTCTGGTTTTATCCAAATTAGAATGGGCACACTGTAGGAAGCAGTGACTATTGTTTTATTATACCCTTGAGCTCTCCGATATTGTCTTCATCCTGTAAGCAAAGTGGCTTCCTTAAGTTGCTGTTTACCTGTAGAAGATATATTAGTCTGTTAATGATTTTTCTTTCTCTTTCACTAAACTAAAATAGTATTGAATATTAAATTAGAATCCAATGTAGGCAACAGTTTTCTGTTTTGAGATTATTTCAGCTATAAGAAGAGTATAATTAACCATCTCCAGATAGTGTGATGACTTTTTATTTGCATATATTCACACCCTTTGAATTCATGAATCCCTTGTTTCCTTGGTATTTTTAGCCATGTGAAATCCTTGTTTGTTTCTTTAATTGCTAATATTTTCTGGATTTTTATAAACAACTGATATCACTGGAAAGAAATCTTGAAGTATGAAACTCTGATGCTGCATCCTTATCTTCCTATAACTGAAAACAATGAAAGAGGGAAGAGACAAAAAGCAGGAATAACGTATATGGATTTTTAGAAACAATAAGCTAAAATCCACCTGATGAACGAGAGAAATGTGTGTCAATCATTCATAATTTTAAAAGTATGCTTCAGTTTATAAAACCTTGTTTCTTTTTCCAGGTACATCCCAAGTCCATTAAAGTGTTTACATTCTTTTACTGGACAGGTAATTCTTTTACAGGAAAGAGAATGACTAAATGCACAGGAATGAATAAATGGAGGTGAGAAGAGTGACGTTATCATGTAGTCAATGAAGAAATACTATGTTAAATGAAGTCAATGAAGAAATACTATGTTAAAAACTCTTCTGTTTTCTTATGTTTGAAAATGCTTTAAGTGTTTCAAAGAAATAGAAGAGGTCAGGCCCCTTCAAGATAATCTCAGGCAAGATGTAGCTTGAAAATTATAGAAAGGACAAGAGTGACGAAATGCACTTTAGCTTAACCTTTCAGAATTGATTAGCTATTCATTAGACAAGAAGGAGAGAGAGAATTGAGATTTGGAAGTCAGATGGAGAATAGAAGTTAACCAAGCTGGTAATTTAGTCGCCCGGGTAACCACGGCTTTTCTTACGTAAAGGTAGTTGTCAGGGACTGTGATTGTTAAATAGAAGGGAGGGAGAATAGGATTAACCTAGTCTTTCTGTGTGTGTGTATATATATATATATACACACATACACACACACATACATACATATGCAACATAATATATATAAGCAATAACATATATATGTATACAAATATGTTTATATATATACATATATGTATACATATATAATATACATATATTTTCCCCTAAGTCATAAGCAATAAACATATATATATACATATATATGTGTATGTGTATATACGTCTATATGTACATATATATGTACATATGTATACATATACATATACATATATATGTTTATTGCTTATGACTTAGGGGAAAATACTCAAGGAATAGAGGCATGGAGAAAACAGCGAGTTGAGGCTTTGTGCTTATTTGCCGGAACTACTTAGTGAGAGAGAAACTGTGACTAACAAGAGGAAATATCACGTCAACAATGGCTCAATTGGAGCCAAGCTGCACCGACTGAGGCCAAGGTTTGTACTAGGGAAAAACTAGAGATGAAAGAGAAGGGCAATGTCAATGCTGGACGTAGCTACATCAAAGAGGAAGAAGTGTGTCTAAGTGACAGGTTTTCTTCCTCTTGCTATCCTATTATCGTAAATAATTATGCAATCCATGAGATCAGCCAAAGAATGCCTCTGACCTTGGGAAGTGACTCAATGTCAGGCCATAGCTTTAATTTTGTTAAGTAGAGAGCTGTTTGTTAGTTATGCCAGTGAGGAGTGGTTTGGCTGTGAATACCCACATGAAAGTGTTTTAAATGAAACAGAATTAATTTATTTTCTATTTAAAGAAATCTGAAGATAGTAATTCAAGGATGTCTCAGCTCCACCACCATAAAGACTTGGTCTCCTTCTATATCTTTTGTTCTGCTGTATTACTGTGAGCTTTTCACCACATGATCCAACATGGCTGTTCAAATCAATGGGATAAGAAGGGTAAACCTGCTTTCTTTAAGGACATTTTTCAGACATTGCACATGACACTTGGTTTTATATTTCTATAGCCAAAACACGATCATATAGCCACGTGTAACTTAAAGGGAGACTGAAAATTATAGTCTTTATTACAGAGAACCACATTTCTACCTCAGTAAATAGCTAATGAACAAGAATAGAATAGAAATTAGGCAAACTAGGAGTCTCTGTTGCCTACAACATTAATGCACAGGATTGACAGATTAAAAAATATATTGCAAATTATAAAATATACCTAAGAGTATTCTTTATTGTTTCTTTGGTAAATTCAACTCAACAATAGCATATTTAGCACTTTAAATGAATAAAGGAAAATTTAATCCAGATGGGAGTAAACATGCCAAACAAAACAAAAACAACCTACAAGGGGAGGGATGGAGAAAGATGGCCAAATGGAAGCCTTTACCAATCGTCCCTCATGCAGGAACACCAAATTTAACAACTGTTTACACAGAAAGCACCTTAAGAAGAACCAAAAATCAGGTGAGCACTGACTATCTAGTTTAACTTCACTTTGCTAAAAGTGACACTGAAGAGAATAGGAGAAACAGTCTTGCATCACTGATGCTATCCCTCCCCCACCCCCGGATAGTGGCCACATGGCACAGAGAATCTATCCATGCATGGGAGAGGGAAAGCACAGCAGTTGTGAGCCATTTCATTGAATTTAGTGCTATTCCCTCACAGCAGAAAGGAAACCGGGGCTGAATCTAGGTGACACCCACCGAAGGACTATTTAGACCAGCACTAGCCAGAGGAGAACCACCCATCCCTCACCACCACAAGCTAAAGTGCTCTGGGGCTCTAACTAAACTTGAAAGGCATTATAGGCCACAAGGACTGCAACTCCTAGGCAAGCCCTTGTGCTGCACTGGGCTTGGAGCCAGTGGACCTGGGGACATGCAACCTATTGAGACACCAGCTGGGGTGGCTAAGGGAGTACTTGTGCCATTTCTCTCCCAATCATAGGCAGCACAGCTCACAGCTACATGGAGACCGCTTCCTTCCACTTGAGTAGAGGAGAGGAAAGTGGACTTAGTCTTTCATGTTAGATATCAGCTCAGCCACAGTAGGATAAGGCATCTGTCAGAGTCAGGAGGCTCCCATTCCAGGTCCTAGCTTGCAGATGACATTTCTAGACACACCATGGGTCAGAAGAGAACCCGCTGCTTCAAAGGAAAGGATCCAGTCCTGGCAGGATCCATCACTTGCTGACTAAAGAGCCCTTGGGCCCTGAATAACTAGCAGCAATCCCCAGTGATATGAATTGGCTCTGTGTCCCCACCCAAATCTAATCTGTAATTGTAATCCCCACATGTCAAGGGAGGGACCTGGTGGAAGGTGTTTGGATCATGGGGGCAGTTTTTCCCATGCTGTTCTTGTGATAGTGAGTGAGTTGTCACAAGATCCGATGGTTTAAAAATGTGACACTTTCCCTTCACACTCTCGCTCTCTCTTCTGCCACTATGGAAGATGTGCCTTTCTTCCCCTTCACCTTCCACCAGGATTGTAAGTTTCCTGAGGCTTCTCCAGCAATGTGGAACTGTTAGTCAATTAAATCTTTTTTTCCCCATAAATGACCCAGTTTCAGGTAGTTCTTTAAAGCAGTATGAAAGTGGACTAATACAGAAAATTGGTACTGGGATAGTGGGGTACTTTATAAAGATAACTAAAAATGTGGAAGCGACATCAGAATTGGGACATGGGCAGAGGTTGGAACACTTTGGAGGGCTCAGAGGAAGACAGGAAGATGAGGGAATGTTTGGAACCTCTTAGAGACTTGTTGAGTGGTTGCGACCAAAATGCTGTTAGTGATACGGACAATGACTGAGGCAGGCTGAGGTGGTCTCTGATGGAGATAAGGAACTGATTGGGAACTGCAGTAAAGGTCACTCTTGCTATGCTTTAGCAAAGAGATGGTGGCATTTTGCCCCTGCTCTAGATATCTGTGGAACTTTGAAGAACAATACAGGGTACAAAAATAGTTATAAAAAATGAATAAGACCT
This sequence comes from Pongo pygmaeus, assembly GCF_028885625.2. NCBI lineage: Eukaryota > Metazoa > Chordata > Mammalia > Primates > Hominidae > Pongo > Pongo pygmaeus. Next base: position 132,792,368 of record NC_072396.2, on the reverse strand, counting down.
ACTATTTGATAGCACAACAGGGTGACTATAGTCAATAATGACTTAACTGTACATTTTAAAATAATGTATGTAATTGGATTGTTTGCAACTCAATGTATAAATGCTTGAGGGGATGGATACCACATTATTTATGATGTTCACCTGCTATTTACCCACAAAAATTAAAAAAAAAAAAAAGATTAGCAACATTTCTATATGCCAACAGTGAACAACCTGAGAAAGAAATCAGGGAAGTAATCTCTTTTACAATAGCTACAAATGAAATAGAATATCCAGAAAGTAAATTAACGAAAGAAGTGTAAGATCTCTACAATGACAACCATAAAACATCAATGCAAGAAATTGAGAAGGACACAAGCAAACATGAAAAGATATTCCATGTTCATGGATTGGGAGAATCAATACTATTAAAATATCCATACTACCCAAAGTAATCTACAGAGGCAATCTCTATCAAAATACCAATTTCATTCTTCACAGTAATAGAAAAAATAATCCTAGAATTTATATAAAACCACAAAAGTCCCAGAATAGCCAAAGCTATCCTAAGTAAAAAGAACAAAACTGGAGTTATTGCATTGCCTCACTTTAAATTACACCACAAAGCTATAGTAATGAAAACAGCTTGGTACTGGTATAAAAACAGACACACACACCAATGGAACAAAAGAGAGAACCCAGAAATAAATTCATGCAGCTACAGTAAACTCATTTTTGACAAAGATGCCAAGAACATAAACTGGGGAAAGGATAATCTCTTCAATAAATGGTGCTGGGAAAACTGGCTATCCATATGCAGAAGAATGGAACTAGACATCTCTCTCTTACCATGTACAAAAATCAAGTCAAAATGGATTAAAGGCTTAAGTCTAAGAACCTATACTATAAAACTCCTAAAAGAAATCATTGTGGGAAACTCCAAGACATCAGAGTGGGCAAATATTTCTTCAGTAATACCGTACAAGCACAGGCTTCAAAGCAAATGTAGACAAATGAGAGTGCATCATTTTAAAAAGCTTCTGCACAGCAAAGGAGATAATCAACAAAGTTAAGAGACAACCTGCAGAATGGGAGACCATATTCAAAAACTACCAATCTGACAAAGAATTAATAACCAGAATATATAAGAAGCTCAAACAACTCTATTGCAAAAAATCTATTAATAATTATACAATTAAAAAATGGGCAAAATATCTGAATAGACATTTCTGAAAAGAAGACATACAAATGGTAAACAGGTATGTGAAAAAATCTTCAACATTATTGATCCTCAGAGAAACACAAATCAAAATTACAATGGGATACCATCTCATCCCCAGTTAAAATGGCTTTTATCCAAATGACAGGCAATAACAAATGCTGATGGGGATGTGGAGAAAGGGGAACCCTTGAACATTTTTGGTGGGAAAGTAAATTAATACAACCGCTACAAAGAAAAGTTTGGAGCTTCCTCAAAAAACTAAAAATAGAGCTACAGAGCTACTATAGATCAAGCAATCCTACACCTAGGTAGCTATATTCCCAAAAGAAAGGAAATCAGTGTATCAGGAGATGTCTGCGCTTTCATGTTTCTTACAGCACTATTCACTATAGCCAAGATTTAGAAGCAACCTAAGTGTCCATCAACATATGAATGGATAAATATATCATAATACATATACACAATAGAATACTCTGCAGCCATAAAAAGAATAAGAACATCTCATTTGCAATAACATGGATGGAACTAGACATCATTATGTTAAATGAAGGAAGCTGGGCACATAAAGACAAACATTGCATGTTACCACTTACTTGTGGCATCTAAAAATAAAAACAATTGAACTCATGGAGGTAGAGAGTAGAAGGATGGTTCCCAGAAGCTCAGAAGGGGATGGTAGGGTGGAAGTGGGAATGTTTAATAGGTAAAAAAAAATTATTAGATAGAATAAGACCCATTATTTTTTAGCACTTCAGAGTGACTATAGACAAAAATAATTTACTTGTACATTTAAAAATAACTAAAAGAGTATAATTGGATTGTTTGTAACACAAAGGATAAATACTTGAGGAGATGGATACTCCATTTGCCCTTATATGATTATTTTACATTGCATGCCTGTATCAAAATTCTCATGTAATGCATAAATATATACACCTACTATGCACCCACAAAAATTAAAAATTAAAAAAAAGCTACAAGGCAGAATCTAACATTGTTAGAAAGGCCTAAGCAATGTTCTATGCATCCCAGAAGAAGGAGAGATTAATTCTATCCAGAGCATCACAGAAGGAATCATCTAAGACTAGGGTGAAGAAACTATAGTTTTCAAGGGCCAAATCTAGCCCACTACTTCGTTTTGTGAATAAGTTTTAATTAAATCACAGTCATGCTCATGTATTTATGTATTGTCTATGTTAGCTTTCATGTTATGACAGCAGAGTTGAGTAGTTATAACAGAGACTGTATGGCCACAATGCCCACAATTTTCTTTATGAACATTTTCACAAAAATGATATTTGAGACTGGCCTAGAATGATTCTAACAAAGAGAAGGGCAGTATTAGCAGGAGACGGTATGAACAAAAGCAGTGATATGAGAAAGTCCTGGGTGTATTCACTCATGGAAATTGAATTACAGTAAAGGTCATAATATACAATGAGTGACGTCCCTAAAAAACCTAATTTTGTACAATGGAGAGTTACATTTTTGAGTGGTTAATGGAAGAACCAAAACTGGCTTATTCAGCTAGTCTGTTAGGTGTCTGGTTGAATAATTCAAATTTGCCCAGATTGTGGTTTGGCAACACTTAGTAACTGGCAATATTCTTTCAGGACTGAAACAGTAATTACAAGAATATCCCAACACTTGGCTCATGTTTCACCAGCCAGATCTATGGAGATAGGAGGAGGCTGGCAACATGGGATGTGGCCTACACTTCTCTGCTTCCCAAATTTGGATTGCTTGCTTGTTCTCAAACTTGACTCACCCCTTCACTCCTCTACATCTTGCTGCTTACCACTCTGGCCCAAGATAAGAGCTTTAACATCACTGCATTTGCCATTGAGCCTGCACAGAAGATGTCAGCCAGTTGACAATTGGTTAGATCCAAGCTGACTTTACTACAGAGCATGTTACTACAGGGTTTCATGTAAGTTCAGTTTGGTTGGAGCATAAGGTACTTGTGAGAATATCTGGTAAAGTAAGACTGAAAACACATTGTGAAAGGCATTTGGTGACATGATGAGGAGTTTGGACTTCATTCTGAAGGTAATGAAGGAACAATTAGATGAGATCTTTTACATTGTTTTTTAACTAGGCAGTAACATGCTGTCTTACAGACAAAAATAATAAATGTTGTGGCTGTTTTAAAAAAATAGCTTTACTAAACAACAAAAGGCATATTCAAGTATAAATGTTTGAGTTAGATGATCACTCTTGGGAAGAGAACTGCCTTGTACCTGAAAATGACAAGAATACCAAATTATGTCTTGTACTTTCAAGCCTATTTCAATGACAAGAAGCACCTAGGGGTTATAGACACATTTGTCAGAGCTGATAAAATAATGAAAGAGGAAGATCACTAGTCCACTAGACTGTGAGCTACCTGAAGGCAGGTGTTGTCTTCCGTGCCTGAATCTTCAGCACCTAGCAGCATATCGAGTATGTCCTGTTAATATACAAAAACATGTAGAAAGTATAGACAACTGGCTTTATTTCAATTGATACGGTTTTGCTTGTTTTTCCCAACAGAAAGCAAGAGTACGTAAATGCATTTGATTGATATAGGCGCTGTTTTTCTTGATCCTAATTACTGAACCTAGAAATCATCCATTATATATTTGCATTGTGTAACTGTTACCCTTTGGTGACAAAGTCATCTCTTGAGTGCGTGTGTGTGTGCGTGTTTTAATTGACAAGATCCCACTCCTATATTCACTTCCCGCTCTCTGCTATGGGACCTTAATTCTTTTAACGGTTTTTTAGTTAGTACTACACCAGGTGTACTAAATACACTTGACAAGTTATTCCCTCTGAATGAGTATGGGAGAAATGTGTGAAATTCAGCTTTTTGCCTTACCTGTATATTTAAAGGCTGCAAACCCACTCTCTTAGCATTTGAAAGAGGCATTTGGCCGATTGTCTGTTAAAGTGTGTTATTTTTATCACATAAATTTCAGCAAGTAAATAGTCCTCCTTCTTCCAGCCTTCTAATGTCTCTCCAGGGCGAAATGAAAATATTTTTTGGACTGTGCATTTTAATATACCCCTGAAAGGCAGAGCAAGGTACTTACACTGGCTTTAAATCTCTAATTCTGTAACTACTTTAGTAGCAAACTTGAATCTTTGCAGAATTGCAAAAGGATGGCATTTGACTTCACGACTCTTGAATTACCCTGTGTAACAATTTTCTCCAACTTATTATAGTTCCCAGTGCCCCATTATGACACTGAGCTCTAGGGAATAAGGAAGTGTTTTGGCCTCTGGAGAACCTGGACATTAACTTATGCAGCAATCATCTTGTGGCTCTGGAATAAACACCAAGAAAATTTCAGGAACGGTGTTCTTGGCATCACTGAATTTTTAAGCCAATGTCAGTCACTGTGCTACCAATAACCTATTTTCAGACTTTTTGTTTTATAAAGAAATATAAGCCCCTCTTTGTTTAAGCAACTAAACTCTGTGTTTCTGTTACTTGCAGATGACAGCAGTGCCAAATGACACAAACTTGGTGCTAGGAAAGTAGTACAAAAAGATATTCTAGATGCTTTCATAGAAGGCTCTAAAACATGAGAAAAGAACAAGGGAGGGATTAGCTCATTTTTGCCTATGGGCTTCTGTTCTCACCTTGGTGAAAATGGCAGTCATATGACCTAACAGCTGAAGCATAATAAGAAAGCACAGGTCATGGCATATTAGGAACAAGGGTCAAATTCCATTTCTTCCACACTGGCCTGTAGCCTTACATGAGTGTCAAGATACTTTTGGAGGTTTGAAATAGTTAATAGCCCTGCTGGTGGCTTGGGGTGCATGTCACATTCAGCATTTTCAAGGCAAAATGCCCATATTCTGGTTCTGGAATCCTAATTATATCCCACATTGCATTTTGCCTCTTCTCCCCTTCAGGCCCATTTGCAAGCTCCTCGTCTGAGATTCATTTTTCATTTTCACATCTGCTGTCAATCACAGAAGGGAAACATTAAATTATTTCTTGGAAGCAAATGTTATAGGTTTTTCTGGTTAAGGAGAGTTAATTTACAAAAGTTTTAGTGAAATCCAGATTTTATTTGAACTTTCCATTCAGTAAGCAAATGTCTTCAAACAGACTGCAACTTGAGAATGAAAGACATATCCACCTTCCACAAATCAAGCACACTTAAAAGTAAACAAGTGGAAAATGAAGGCTGATTACTGATTTCGCCCTGTCAGTAATTGTCACTAATCTTTTGCTACTTGTATATGCTTTGTTCATATGATTCCCACATTCTTTGCTGCTATAAATATTTCATAAGATATTCAAAGCCAGTTCATAACCAAATAATAACAAATGTCAGTTGACACATTAAAAAGATGCATAGAGATTTTAAACATAAATTCTACAGCAAAGCTTGATTAACATCTTATGGTCACTCTAAAGAAATAACATGTACAGTGAAATATGAGGCTGCAATTAGCATGGACACGCTAAGTAGCAGCCCATCCTCAATGGAGAAGAGATCAGAGGCTCTAGTTCTTTTCAGGCTTTCTGCATATTCTCCACTCTATTAAGAACCACATGGTTTTTGTTGCAAAGATTATTTTAAAAAAGACCAAGCTTCATGCACTACAGAGATATAATTATTCTTCTTTGGGTAACCCGTTGTGTTCATAGTCACGGTCACAATCCATGATGAAATGCAACGGTTGGTCCTTGGTAATATTTTCAAGTTGCAAAGTCAGTTGAACTATTTTTTTTCTTCTGCTTTCCTTTTCTGTCCTTTGACCCACCCTCTCTAAGAATACTCACAGAGTCCCTTTGGATGTGTCCACTTCAAAATCTGTTTTTTATTTTACATATCCTCAGTTTAACCATATCCATCAGAACTCCATTTTCCTGGGTCTTGTCTCTGAATGACTGGGTGAAAATTTCCTGAGAAATTAATGGATGTCTAAATGTCAATGACTAACAGCAGTTTTATATGTTTACTTTCCTATTTGGCATGTGTGCATTTTGGCTTGGGCTTTCAGAGCCATAACTTAAAGTAATGATTACTGTGAAAATTCCTAATTCCATGTAGTATGAGGGACAAGGGGGAAACGTTTTTACTCAGGGAGGTTTTTCCTGACATTCTTCATGTCATATCCTCTAGATAATGCTTAATTAACCTACACATAGGACTGAACCAACACAGCAACAAATTCTTGAAGCACTCAAGAAGGTAAAATGTTCAAAGGAAAGTCTTGAGAGCTTACCTTTCTTGACACGATTTAATAGTACTTGTTGCCATGGTCCTTTTCATGATTTTCTTGCTTTACCTACAAAAGAGAGGTTGGTAAAATGATTTCTTTTTCCTGTGGGATACTACCATTTGCCAACTATTTACATTCTGATAGTCCTCATTTATTTAAATAACAAATTGCTTAGTTGTGTTGCAATTAATGGCTAAATAAATGGGAATCTAGCTTCTTTAATGTTTCATTCTTCCTCTTGAAATTCCCCAGGATTTATTCATTTATTCAGAAAAGCATTTTTGAAACATCTTCTGGTACGTGTTGGAAATTATGTGAAATCTAGACACAAAAAGATGACTAAGACATGATTGCTGGTTTTGAGGAGTTCAGTACAATGAGAGAGAATGTCAGGTGATAAATGCATGATGAAACAGAGTGTAGTAACAACTCTGATAGGAGGTATATAAGGCATTCTATGGAATCTCAGAGGCAGTAAGCTGAGCTTCTGGCAGCTGGCCTTCTGAGAAGAGGGAAGTGTAAAGTACTTTGAAAGGGCAAGTGATTAGAGGCAGGGAGGAATGGAAGAAAGAAAACAATCGGGTTTTGAAATGAGATAGACTTATGTAATTTCTTTGATTATTTAGTCTACTCGTCTGTACAATGGAGGTAATACATTTTACATGAAAGTTTTTAAAATGAGGATTACAAGTAATTATCAAAGGAGTTATTAATTTAGAAGTATAATTCTTTTCAAAACATGCCTCAAAAGCAAGTTCTGAAGTTTTGTTTAGAGGAATCTTTCAAGGAATTACAGAAAGCTGTAGCCCCAGCTTTCTCCTCCCATTTTCTCATAAGATTATAATTATACTGAGGAACCAAAAATCTTACACTCTGAGTCTAGGGAAGGTAGGAGGAATGGAATGGTAGAGACAGAAGTGAGTGAAAAATATCTGAGATGAATAGAAGAGTGAGTATTAACCTGTTTAACAGTAGGGCAAATGAAAATACGTTAAACTTCACCTTCTTTCATAAGAAAAAAGCATGTTTTAAATTCTTACTCATTGAAGACCCAACTGTTTATTATGTATAGTATTTGTGAGCATTGTATTTTCATTTAGGAATGCTGTATAAGTACTCTCAGTGAGTACGTATTATTGTAGGAAAAGATTATCAACTAGAAAGCTATTTATATTAGAAACAACACACACCCACACAGATATACACATATACATGTATGTATGACCCTTTACTCAGTTTTCTGAGGGGATTGGTTCCAGGACTGCCTATGGATAACAAAAATCTGTCTATTCTCAAGTTCTGCAGAAGCTATGAATACAAAAAGTTAGCCCTCCATATACATTTGCATTAATACGCATTTGCATTCTGCAAATACTGTATTTGCAATCTGTGTTTGATTGTGGATGCTGAACCTGCTGACATAGAGAGCTGACTGTAGTTATTGAAAACAATTCACATATAAGTGGGCCCCCACAGTTCAATCACATGTGTTCAAGGATCAGCTTATGGTCTGTCTATGCTACTAGTTTGGTAACAGAAAAATAGGTTAGCCAAAAAAAAAAAAAAAAATACTATGTTTATCTTAGGGACTGAGACAATTTTTAAAGATAAATTTTCAGAAATAGTAAGAACCATGTGCTCAGGATATCAGCAGAGTTCTGGGGGGAGGTGCGGGGCAAATTAAAGTAAGGGCTTTGTTCTTAGCAGAAGGTTTGACAGTTGGGAAATGATTTAGGTTCTGTCTATGTGTATACCTAATGGAGTAGGTAAAAGTTTCCAACAAATCACTTAGGTAGAATGCCTTCTAGAATTGCTTTGCCTTGAAGTTCTACCTGCCTACATATCTAGCCAGCTGCTTGGACCTTACTGCCCTTTGTAGATAATGCATTTTCTCTCCAGCAGTATGTGAGTTGATAGAGAGTTGATTAAGTAGCCTTCGACCTCTCCCTTCCTGTATGTCTGTGCTTCTCTGGGTCAAATAGATAGGAAAGAGAGAGGGGCAAGAAAACACTTACTTAATATTTTAGTCCATTTTGTACTGCTCTGACAAAGCTCTACCAACTGACTAATTTATAATGAATAGAAATTTATTTCACACATACCTGGCAGCTAGAAAGTTCAAATTTAAGTCCCTGCCATCTAGTAAAGAAGGCTTTCATGTTGTGTACACACATACTGGAAAGAGGAAGGGAGAGATAGAGATAAACGCAGAGAGAGAGATAGAGACAGAGATATATATATATATATACACGTATATATGTACGTATATATATACATATATACGTATATATGTATATATATACGTACATATATACGTGTATATATATATATATATAGAGAGAGAGAGAGAGAATCATACTTGCCCTTTTATAACAAAACCACTCTTATGATAATGGCATATAATCATGAGGGAGTAGCCCTCCTGGCCTAATCACCTCTAAATAGTCTCACCTTTTTAATACCGTAGCAATGGCAATCCAATTTCAACATGAGTTTGGGAAGGGACAAATATTTAAATTTTATTTTGGAAGGCCACCCATAACCCTCGAAAACTTATGTCCTTCTCACGTACAAAACATGTTTATTCCATCTCAATAGCCCCCAAAATCTTAACTCATTTGATCACCAACTCATAAGTCCAAAGTCCAGTCTCATCTAAATCAGACATGGGCGAGACTCAAGACATGATTCACCTTGAGGCAAATTCCCTCCAGCCATGAGCCTGTGAAATAAAAACAAGTTATCTACTTGCAAAATACAATGGTGGGATGGGCATAGAATAGACATTCCCATGCTAAAAGGGAGAAATAGGCAAGAAAAACCGAGTAACTGTTCCCAAGTAAATCCCAAATCCAACAGGGAAAGCAAACTAAATCCTAAGGCTTAAGAATAATCGTCTTTGACTCCACATCCCACCATCCAGACACATGAGTGCAGGCTGGACCCTCAAAGCTCCAGGCAGCTCTGCCTACATGGCTTTGCAAGACGCAGCCCATGCAGCAACTCTAACAAGTTGGAGTCTTGTGCCTACAGCTATCCCAGGCTGGTGTTGCATGCTGGTAGCTCTACAGTTCTGGAATTTCAAGGGTGGTCGCACCCACATTGGCTCCACTAGGCCTAGTAGGGACTCCTAGTCTTAGCTCTGCCTCCACAGTCCAACTGGACATTGCCCTCATAGGGACTCCATGGTGATTCTTCCCTTGCGACAAGTTTCTGTCTGGGGTCCCAGGCAGTCTGCAAAATCCATTGAAGGTTAGATACAGGAAGCCATGCTCTCAACGCTCTTGCATTCTGCATGCCTACAGAATTAGCACCATATGGACACTGTCAATATTTATAGCTTCTATTTTCCAGATTTGTGGGTCAAATGGCACCTGGGCCCACTTGGGCCATGCCTGGGGTGACTGAGGAGCACTGGACCAGAATGTGTGGCGCAGAAACTACAGGCACCCCTAGGCAGCAAGCTTCAAGGTTCTGAGTGTGCCCGAGGCCTCTCTTTTGACATATTTACTTCCCCTTGGCCTTGGCACTCTCGGTTTGTAATGGCAGGGGTGGCACTGGTAATCTCCAAAATACCCTTGGGATTATTCTACCATTGTCCTCATAAATAGCCTCTGGCTTCATTCTCTTCATAATAATCTTTCTATCAAACAGTTGCTTAGCCAAACACTTAGCTTCCTTTTTGGAAAATGTTCTTTTATTCTCTGCCACACATCCAGGCTGAGAACCTTTAAATCCCCAAGTTTGATGTCTCTTTTAATTATAAGTTCTGTCTTTAAATCATTTCTTTCTCCTCACCTCTTACTATGTGCAGTTACAAGAAGCCACATAGCAAGCACACTGAAGGCTTTGCTGCTTACATATTTCCTCTGCCAGATACCCTGGTTTATCATTTTGTCTGCCACTTTATAACAAGGGTAACCTTTACTCCAGTTTCGAATACCTTGTTATTCATTCCTGAGACCTCATTAAAATTGCCTTTGCCATACAAATTTCTACAGCATTCTTATCACAACCACTTAAGTAATTCCTAAGGAGTTTCAGACTTTCCCTACAGATCTACTCTTTTTCTAGCGCTCACCTGAATCGCTCTCAGCACTTTCTTCATGGCAATACAAGTTTTTCCAGCATTCACTTCAAAACTGTTCTAGCCTCTATTACCCAGTTCCAAAGCCACTTACACATTTTTAGGTGTTTGTTATAGCAATACCGCATTTCTCTGGTGCCAATTTTAAGTCTGTGTCTCTTCTGTGTCGCTGTAACAGAATATCACAGACTGGGTAATCTATAATGAACAGATTTTTTTTTTCTCAGATTTCTGGGGGCTGGTTAGTCTAAGATCAAAGTGGTGGCAGCATCTGGTGAGAACATTTGGATGCACCTTCATATAGTATAAGGCAGAAGAGTGAGGGCAAGAGAGGGAGAGAGAGAGAGAGAGAGAGATGTGAGCCAAATGCACCCCTTTATAATCAATCCGCTTTCTTAAAAATGACATTAATTCATTCATGAAGGTGGAGCCCTCCTGGCCAAACAACTTATTTTTTTTTTATTATTGTACTTTAAGTTCTGGGGTACGTGTTCAGACCGTGCAGTTTTGTGAAATAGATATACACGTGCCATGGTGGTTTGCAGTACCCATCAACCCATCACCTACATTAGGTATTTCTCCTAATGCTATGCCTCCCCTAGCCTCCATCCTCTGACAGGCCCTGTTGTGTGATGTTCTCCTCCCTGTGTCCATGTGTTGTCATATTTCAACTCCCACTTATGAGTGAGAACATGCAGTGTTTGGTTTTCTGTTCTTGTGTTAGTTTGCTGAGAATGATGGTTTCCAGCTTCATCCATGTCCCTGTAAAGGACATGAACTCATCTTTTTTATGGCTGCATAGTATTCCATGGTGTATATGTGCCACATTTTTTTTTAACCAGTCTATCATTGATGAACATTGGCGTTTTGGTTCCAAGTCTTTGCTATTGTGAATAGTGCCACAATAAACATGTGTTCATGTGTCTTTACAGTAAAATGATTTATAATCCTTTGGGTATATACCCAGTAATGGTATTGCTGGGTCAAATGGCATTTCTAGTTCTAGATCCTTGAGGAATTGCCACACTGTCTTCCACAATGGTTGAACTAATTTACACTCCCACCAACAGTGTAAAAGCGTTCCTATTTCTCCACATCCTCTCCAGCATCTGTTGTTTCCTGACTTTTTAATGATCACCATTCTAACTGGCGTGAGATGATATCTCATTGTGGTTTTGATTTGCATTTCTTTAATGACCAGTGATGATGAGCTTTTTTCATATGCTTGTTGGCTGCATAAATGTCTTCTTTTGAGAAATGTCTGTTCATATCCTTTGATGGGGTTGTTTGTTTTTTTTCTTGTAAATTTGTTTAAGTTCTTTTTAGATTCTGGATATTAGCACTTTGTCAGATGGATAGATTGCAAAAATTTTCTCCCATTCTGTAGGTTGCCTGTTCACTCTGATGATAGTTTATCTGGCTGTGCAGAAGCTCTTTAGTTTAATTAGATCCCACTTGTCAATTTTGGCTTTTGTTGCCATTGCTTTTGGTGTTTTAGTCATGAAGTCTTTGCCCATGCCTATGTCCTGAATGGTAATGCCTAGGTTTTCTTCTAGGGTTTTTACAGTTTTAGGTCTTACATTTGAATCTTTAATCCATCTTGAGTTAATTTTTGTATAAGGTGTAAGAAGTGGTCCAATTTCAGTTTTCTGCATATGGCTAGCCAGTTTTCCCAACACCATTTATTAAATAGAAATCCTTTCCCCATGGCTTGTTTGTGTCAGGTTTGTCCAAGATCAGATGGTTGTAGATGTGTGGCATATTTCTGAGGCCTCTGTTCTGTTCCATTGGTCTATATATCTGTTTTGGTACCAGTACCATGCTGTTTCAGTTACTGTAGCCTTGTAGTAAAGTTTGAAGTCAGGTAGCGTGATGCCTCCCACTTTGTTCTTTTTGGTTAGGATTGTCTCGGCTATGTGGGCTCCTTTGGTTCCATATGAAGTTTAAAGTAGTTTTTTCCAAATCTGTGAAGAAAGTCAATGCTAGCTCGATGGGGATAGCATTGAATCTATAAATTCCTTTGGGTAGTATGGCCGTTTTCATGATATTGGTTCTTCCTATCCCTGAGTATGGAATGTTTTTCCATTTGTTTGTGTCCTCTCTTATTTCCTTGAGCAGAATACAGGATCCGGTTTTTTAAAAAGATCAACAAAATAGGTAGACTGCTAGCCAGACTAATAAAGGAGAAAGGAGAGAAGAATCAAATAGATGCAATAAAAAATGATAAAGGGGATATCACCACTGATTGTACAGAAATACAAACTACTATAAGAGAATACTATAAACACCTCTACGCAAATACACTAGAAAATCTAGAAGAAATTGATAAATCCCTGGAAACATACACCCTCCAAAGTCTAAACCAGGAAGAAGTTGAATCCCTGAATAGACCAATAACAAATTCTGAAATTGAGGCGGTAGTTAATAGCCTACCAACCAAACAAAGTCCAGGACCAGACGGATTCACAGCCAAATTCTACCAGAGGTACAAAGAGGAGCTGGTACCATTCCTTCTGAAACTCTTCCAAACAATAGAAAAAGAGGGAATCCTCCCTAATTCATTTTATGAGGCCATCATCATCCTGATACCAAAGCCTGGCAGAGACACAACAATGCAAAAAGAAATTTCAGACCAATATCCATGATGAACATTGATGTGAAAATCCTCAATAAAATACTGGCAAACCATATCCAGCAGCATATCAAAAAGCTTATCCACCACGATCAAGTTGGCTTTATCCCTGGGATGCAAGGCTGCTTAAACCTATGCAAATCAATAAAGGTAATCCATCACATAAACAGAACCAATGACAAAAACCACATAATTATCTCAATAGATGCAGAAAAGGCCTTTGACAAAATTCAAGCCCTCTTCAAGCTAAAAACTCTCAATAGCTCGAGGACGCCATGCCGGGCCAGTGTTAGCCTCCAGCCCTGGTTGTGGAAGGCGACAGAAGTCATGGCGATGTTTGAGCAGATGAGAGCCAACATGGGCAAGTTGCTCAAGGGTATCGACAGGTACAACCCTGAGAACCTGGCCATCCTGGAGCGCTATGTAGAGACGCAGGCCAAGGAAAACGCCTATGATCTGGAAGCCAACCTGGCTGTCCTGAAGCTGTACCAGTTCAACCCAGCCTTCTTTCAGACCACGGTCACCGCCCAGATCCTGCTGAAGGCCCTCACCAACCTGCCGCACACAGACTTCACCCTGTGCAAGTGCATGATCCACCAGGCACATCAAGAAGAACGGCCAATCTGACAGATTTTGTACCTTGGGGACCTGCTGGAGACCTGCCACTTCCAGGCCTTCTGGCAAGCCCTGGATGAAAACATGGACCTCTTGGAAGGTATAACTGGCTTTGAAGACTCTGTCCGAAAGTTTATCTGCCATGTTGTGGGTATCACTTACCAGCACATCGACCGCTGGCTGCTGGCCGAGATGCTCGGGGATCTGTCGGACAGCCAGCTAAAGGTGTGGATGAGCAAATACGGCTGGAGTGCCGACGAGTCGGGGCAGATCTTCATCTGTAGCCAAGAAGAGAGCATTAAACCCAAGAACATTGTGGAGAAGATTGACTTTGACAGTGTGTCCAGCATCATGGCCTCCTCCCAGTAACTTCAGGTGTTTAATAAAGATGTGTTGACTCAGACAAAAAAAAAAAAAAAACTCTCAATAAACTAGATATTGATGGAACGTATCTAAAAATAATAAGAGCTATTTGTGACAAACCCACAGCCAATATCATACTGAATGGGCAAAAACTGGAAGCACTCCCTTCGAAAACCGGCACAAGACAAGGATGTTTCACTCTCCCTGGTCAGAACTTCCAATACTGTATTCAATATAGTGTTGGAAGTTCTGGCCAGGGCAATCAGGCAAGAGAAAGAAATAAAGGGTATTCAAATAGGAAAAAAGGAAGTCAAATTGTCTCTGTTTGCAGAAGACATGATTGTATATTTAGAAAACCCCACCGTCTCATCCCCAAATCTCCTTAAGCTGGTAAGCAACTTCAGCAAAGTCTCAGGATACAAAATCAATGTACAAAAATCACAAGCATTCTTATACACCAATAACAGACAAATAGAGAGCAAATAACGAGTGAACTCCCATTCACAATTGCTACCAAGAGAATAAAATACCTAGGAATACAACTTGTAAGGGATGTGAAGGACCTCTTCAAGGAGAACTACAAACAACTGCTTAAGATTCTCACTTCTTAATACTGATACAATGGCAATTAAATTTTGACATGACCTACAGGGTAATTGAGGAAGAATCATGATGCTTCCAAGGACTTTTGGGCATTGTCAGTTAAACAACAAATTGTGGTTGAATTTGTAGTTTTTAACCCATTGATAATATAGAGACCTCCAAAATGTCAATCATAATAAAACAGCAACAACACCAAGAATTCAAACACTTTTGCAGAGTCAACATGTACCCATCTCTGACACTGGAATAAGAACTCAAATTCACCCTCCTGAAAGTGGAGTGAGGGAGCTCTATTTGAAGAAATACTTGAATTCTTATCTTTCCAGAGCCACTGAAAAGTTCCTGACAACATAGCTCAAAATACAGTTTCAGAGCAGTGATTTCACACTGGAATCAAGGGTTTGAAAGGATCTTAAGGTTTACGAGCCCAAACCCTGCTCAAGTTGAGTCTTGAGATCAACCTTTTTTCCCTTTATCAAAGGGGGTACAAATCTAGTTTTTAACACAGTCTGCCATTTCTATGTCAGCTGAATATTGTGATGTTCATAATTCATTATTTATGTCAGAACAGACAGTGTGATATTATGTATATTTTGTTCAGGTTAAACTTCAATTTTAGGAGCAGTTGGTTGTTGAGATTAAACAGATTATTAATGATTATTGATATTATGGCAGGGATAATCTACATTTCAGAGATTGGTAACTAGCTTCTTTCAGAAAGACCAGACTGCAGAGCCAGGTTTTTCAAGTACTTCTGTTATTCTATTTCTATCAACATCTGAGGCTTTTGATGATTAGCATACAAAATGTCAGAAAATAGGCTTTTATTGTTGAAATTTGTTACTTGTTAATTAGTATGCTGTATTGTTAGAAAGGGGCTCTTTCTAGAGAAATGAAAGGCATTGAAGATACAAATATGAGTATCAGCTAAAGCATTTTAGAGTCTCTCTCCCAACTTGATGAAAAGGTTTTAGAATGTAGTGAGGGATTACTGTCAAGTTGATCTCAGTTTGAACAGCCGTTTTTCGTGGACTTGGAAGATTTCTAGTGGACTTAGAAGATTTCTAGTTGCCTGAGGTCAACTATAAAGACAATAATATTATGCTTCTAGAGTAGTATTGTGTCTTCCTTTAGTTTCCTTTCATGCAATGTAGTGGTAGAAGCAACTAATAGGGCAAAGAGCTAAGACTTTATTGAGCTTAGAGAACAGATTTGTGATTGATTTAGTGCCTGTTTGATAGGGAGTGTTTAATTCATGTATATGTGGCAGAATTTGGTCTGAGACTTACTCTCATTATAACCTGACAGTGAGATTGAAGAAAAGTAGATAAACCTGGCTCACATCAAGCTTCCTTAATGGCAACTCTTGTCTACTAAACAGAACCTAAGAGTTGTGCATGATCGAATTGGTTTAGGTCACTTTGCAACAGAATTTCCCTATAACTGTACTGATTAATAACTGTGAAGTGAAAGTTTCACACAGAAAGGAGAGATGAGCCCGAGGAAGGTGTTTTATTTCTGACTTCAGTCTCCTTGTTGGCATTTGTTGAGTTAATGCCTTTAGGGCTGGCCTATCAGAGGAAGATCAAAGTTTGGGTTTTTATGGGAAATGAACAATATTTTCTGCCTTTCCCTGTGTATACTTAATTAAAGCCCTTTGAGAAAGAGGAGTGTAAGGATTAGATAGAGGAGGTTTTTGTTGTTGTTTTTTGTTCAAAAATATGCTATATATCACAGATTTATGCTTTTTTGTTCTCTTTCTGATTTACAACAGGAAGACCACAAATAAAAAGTTAGAAAAGCAGTGATATATTTTTAGTTTCTAGGAGAAAAGTGTGTGTAGTAGAGGGAGACTGAACAACAAAAAAAAAAGCCTGAGGTATGAGAAATATCCTCTACATAGACCTATTGCAGGACCATTTTATGGGCTTCTGAAATATTGGCAAATGGCTTCTCAGAAAAGCTAATAGTCTCATTTGACTCCATCCCCTTGGAATTATTTGAGTCAGTTTAAAAAAAACAATTCTAAGTAATAAGAAAGGGACAATGGGTCTTCTAGACCAAGTTAGTCTGGAGCATACCCAGACCAACATCAGAGAGAAAATGAAGGGATGTAGAGGCAGGTTTCCAGATAATGTTAACAAAAACCTTATAGATCCTAGAGATCCTGGTCAATTCAATAAAAAGCAATTTAAAAATATATAAATCCTGTAGCCTTGTTCATTTCTGTCTCTGAATAATGACAAATTATCCCCTGAAAGTTGAGATTTAGACTAAACCTCTCTATGAATATTGCCTGGTTAGCACTGACCTATTGCTGCCTCCACTCTTTATTCCCTACAACAACCATCTTCACTTCTTTGTTTTTGAAACTCCTAAGCCCTTGTATTTGCATTTCCTTTCAGCGGCATTAGTTTCCATTTGTTAAAATTCCTCGAGCTTTTCAAATATTGTTGATTTTTCTTTCCAGATTAGTCTATAAACTATCAGCTTTAAGTACTCTGTTGTTTCTGTTTTATTATCAAAGGCTCTAGAACAAGGGTCTAATTTTATTGCTTTGGAATAAAATGTCAGAATGTTAGTTAATATTACTTATGTAGCCTGTTATAGGTTATTTTAATTAGGAACAGAATGGAGATTTAAAACTAGTCAGTGATTTAGAATTGTAGTTCTTCAATCTCCAAGAGTCTTTTGTGTTAACCTACCCCAGGTGCAGGTTAAAATTAGGTGAATGAGGATAGAGAAAGAGAGAGAGAAAAGAACACAGTACTGCCTTGCTTAGCATGGGTGAGAGAAGGAGACTCTTGTGTAGAACATTTCTGGACAACTATTGGAAGGATAGGAAGATAGTGAAGACTATGCTTTTTATATAAGGGTAGTCTATGGAACTCTTCCATTTTGGAATTGATAGTTCAAGGTGTTATCAATTGTCCCATTTGGAATTAATAATTCAAAGGCATTATCAATTGTTCCATTCAAAAATCTCCAACTTTAATGAGGATCCTATCATTCCCATTTACCCTTAAAGGCCTCCCAACCCATGTTCTGTGTAGTCTGGTAGTCTAGTTCTCCAGAATTTACGAAGTGTGGCTCTTATTTGATAGTTCGAATAACTTTTCAGTGAGCATTATTTCCATACACCTTTCACCTTATGCTTCAGCTTCATAATACTGATAAATTTAATGTATTTTCCTTCCATATTGGCTATTTACAGAGATAGACATGTCTTTACTTCAATAAATTAACCTTTTCTAATTTTCACACATGATCATCCTCATTCATAGACAATATTTTAATAACATTCATAAATCCAAGTTGGGGACATTATATGGTACCATGGGTGGAGGGTATTATGACAGAAGAGCTACTTGCCCCTACCATAATGCAAACTGATTGATTATAGGAGACTCCTATAGGCTTTAAAGTAAGCCGACTTTGAGCTGTAATAATCGAGCATTGCTTCCTATGATAGAGCAAGGAAAATGGCAATTGGCTTCATGAGCAAGTCCTTGTCATCTCATTAAAAGACTTGAACTGTTTGTTGGTTAAATTGTTAGGTCACAAATTAGAATCTTGATCTCGTGGTATGGACAAAATATTCAGTCATCTGGAAATAGACTTTATAGTCAAGCCACTTTATTAAGAACATTTCTGACACTACTAGCATGATTCCTAAAAAGGAGAGAAAATACCACACAAAGGAAATTTCTATTGTCTACTTGGGGAGCATGGATGTTGCATGCAAAACAACTGAATATT
This sequence comes from Pongo pygmaeus, assembly GCF_028885625.2. Taxonomy (NCBI): domain Eukaryota; kingdom Metazoa; phylum Chordata; class Mammalia; order Primates; family Hominidae; genus Pongo; species Pongo pygmaeus. The sequence goes on along the minus strand of NC_072396.2, from coordinate 132,773,879 downwards.
TGAGCATGTCATTTATAGGACATGTAAATATATGTAGTTTTAATGCCATTAGTATTATACATACTTATTGCACAACTGTTTTGTGCTTACTTTAACTACATGTTTCTCCCTGGTTTATTATTACATTTATCATTTATACATAGATAACAGCCTGTGTTTGCAGAATATCAGTTTGTTTGCTTTTCATACTGCATTGTGGCACAATGTCTTATGAGATAAACAGTTAAAATTTCTTAATTTGGATTATAGCATTTGCAACCATTTAAACTAATATTGTGTGGTAACATACTTTCTCTTTATATTTGGAGAAATAAAAGGGTTTCTGAGCAAACGAATATAGAACCAAAGATTAGAATGGCACTGTTTACATTGCTTAGTAAAACAAGTTTCTTTGAAAAAATTTTAAAATACTTATTTGAAATCAAAACTTGGAGTGCTTCTTATTATGAATTTTTATCTGTACTTTGAAGCAGGTTTCCTAGGAATCAACTGTACAATACTCCTTTAGGGTCATTTATATTAGCATGCCTACTTGAGATAACGTAACTGCATTTCTTTACAAATATTTTGTCAGTTCAAACTGACTGATATGGTTTGGCTGTGTCCCCTCCCAAATCTCATCTTGCATTGTAGTTTCCATAATCCCCTTGTCCTGGGAGGAAGCCAGTGGGAGGTAACTGTATCATGGGAGCGGTTACCCCCGTTCTGCTGTTCTCATGATAGAGTGAGTTCTCACGACATCTATGGTTTTATAAGGGGCTTTTTCTCCTTTTGCTCTGCACTTTTTGCTGCTACCATGTGAGGAAGGACATGTTTGCTTCCCCGTCCACCGTGATTATAAATTTCCTGAGGCCTCTCCAGGCATGCTGAACTCTGAGTCAATTAAACCTCTTTCCTTTGTAAATTACCCAGTCTTGGTTATGTCTTTATTACCAGCATGAGAGCAGACTAATACATTGACCATTCAAATTTATTTCACTATAGTAAGCTACATTAGAGAAAATACTTGATGAAGACTCAGGTAACCTAGATTCTACTCATAGCTTTGACCATAGCCAACTATATGACCTTAAACAAGTCACATAATTTCATTAGTCCTTGGTTTTCTAATTTGAAAAATGAGAAATGTGTCTTCTTACTCCAAAATGTAATGATTCTTTGCAGTTTCCTAAATTAGTCAGGATTTATGTGTATATCATATTTCAGAAATAGCAAATCTATTAATATATTAGATGTGAAAATCATGGATTTCTTAACAAAACCCTTCTCAGAGAACTTGCTTCACCCATAATTCCTAATTAGAAGTTATCAATATGATTCCAAACTCTGGCCTTTGGCTGATTGGATTAGAGATGAATACCTGGACAAAGGTGGACCTGTTAGATAATGAGTGTTTTCTCATTTTTTCTTATTTGGAATGAGGTACTGAGTGAGTAGGACAATTAAGCAAAGGGCATTTGAAGAAAAAGACCAAATGAAATTTTGACTGGCAAATTTCCAGTCAAATTTGGAATCTGACAGCTCCAAAAAAGTCTAAGCCATAGTAAGACTGAAAGTATGGAGAATCAGAGATCCATGAGTGAAAACATAGGTCTATAATGAGAAATTGGAGAATAAAGTATATACACAGATAGAAACAAAGACAAGGTAACTTATGACCCACAAGAGACAGGAAAAATGTTTTCAGTTCCTGACTTCAGTTTCAGTCCCAGCATAGCCAGTTAGTATTTTGAGCTCAGTCCTTGGATGTCTACAAGATTGTCTGTTATGTCCATACAATAAACCTGTCTTCACTTATTCTATCATTGGAATTCTGATATATCATTAAGAAGATTATATAATTAATCACTAACTCATTTTTATTTAAAGTTATACATCAGTATTGTATTAGGTGCTATGGAGGAAGCAAAATTGGAAATAAAGCTCAAGACATGGTCTTTTTGATTAAAATCTTAAAAATTGTTTTGGGGTGAAAAACCTATAACACTTAAAAAAGAGTGAGTGCTATTTACCAGTATTTAGTTTATTTTAAATATCTTAAATAAAAATATGTAGCACATATAAACTATAGTAATACTATGTGTATGTTTCAGTCATTATAACTGATATGTGCTTATAATTGTTATACTGTGAATAAAAATAATTTATACAAATATATGTACATGATATTTGTTGTAAATTTGTCTGTGTTGCTTGGAGGATGCATAAATATTCACTGAGATCAGTGCTTGGGGAAAAATCATGCATTGTTCCTTCAATACTAACACTTCTATTTCATGTAGAAATCAAGAAGTTAGGCCGGGTGCAGTGGCTCACGCCTGTAATCCCAGCACTTTGGGAGGCCGAGGCAGACAGATCACGGTTCAGGAGATTGAGACCATCCTGACCAACATGGTAAAACCCCGTTTCTACTAAAAATACAAAAATTAACTGGGTGTGTTGGCATGTGCCTGTAATTCCAGCTATTCAGGAGGCTGAGGCAGGAGAATCGCTTGAACCAGAAGAGTCGGAGGTTGCAGTGAGCTGAGATTGTACCACTGCACTCCAGCCTGGTGACAGAGCAAGACTCCGTCTCAAAAAAAAAAAAAAAAAAAAGAAATCAAGAAGTTAAAGTGTTTCTCATGATTCACACAGAATATGATATGAATAGGGAAACTTGAATTGACCCTTATATTTCTATGACAAGTTTTTTCATTTATTATCTTTTCTCAACTAATTATGTGAAGTCTGTATTGTTGGTTGTTTGTGGCCACGGAAGTCTCTATACAGTTTGCTTAGTGGTAAGATAATGATTAGACAGAGGTTTCCTTAAGTGCCTGGTACCAATATGTCTGCCATTCTTTGCCAACGGTGTGTGTGTGTGTGTGTGTGTGTGTGTGTGTGTGTGTTGGAGCATGCTTCTTATACACAGCTGGTCAGTTTACAATTCTGCCTTACCCTTCATTTCCTGTTAGTTCAGAGACTAAAGGTAAGCCTGAAGTGAGAGTTTAGGTCTTTCTTGGGCATGTGCACAACTTTACACATGTAAACAACCCTAGTCATGTGTGCGGCCTTCTAGATTCCCAGGAATATGTCAGAGATTTTCAAACCCCATGCACATCTCATTCTCCAGCTTCTCCTTTGAAGTTTTTGGTTAGCCTAGTGTTTGCACCATCTCTTATCCACTGCCTCAGCTGAGATGTTCAACAACTGTATCTGACGATTTTTTTCCAACAGAAATCCCCAGAAAAAAAATTATGTTTGCACTGAGCAAGCTTCAAATCTGGTCACATAAGGAAAGTCTCATAAATGGTGTCCTCCAAGTAACCCCCAAAAGTAATTATGCTTTTCTGGTAATTTGTCTTTTAAGGAGCTCCTAACCTATTCTATCGTCTCTACATGTTGCCAAATTTCTGGTTTTCACCATAATGAGGGATTTTTTTCTTAGAGCTAGTATGGAGTTTGGTAGGAGGTTATAGGATAAGGCAATTTAAAGAACAGCAAATTAAGCTTGCTGTTCTTATTGAGATTCAGCTATTTTTCTTGAATAAACACCACCTAAATTGCTGCAAGGATCTGGTTAATTTACAGAGTTCTGAAATTACTGGTTATGCCACCTTTTTTTTTTTTTTTTGCAAGTGTTCTCATTGCTTTTGCAAAGGACAGAATTTTCAGAGCTCCATACTGTACCATTTTCACTGACATTACCTCCCCTCCTTTGTCTTTCCTTCTATTTTCTCTCACTACAGACAGCCTTTCTCTGCTTCAGCTTGCATGTAAACAATCTTATCAACCCCACATTGATAAGTTTATTGTACCTCAGTTCAAGTGACAAGTCTGAGTGAAAATGAAACCTCACAACTCCCATTCCAAATTCTAGAGAGAGAGGTAATCTGATTGGTGCAATTTTTGTGCAATATTCAACCTTGTCCAATTAAATATGGCCAGGATGACAGTGTCATGTAACATTAACATGGAATAGAGGAGCATTGCTCTTAGAATAAGACCGTGTTTGGGCTTGTTAGGAGCGTGAAATGGTATCTATTACATGATAATATCCCTAGATCTAGCAAAGAATAGAGTCAATATACTGTAAAATTATGAGTAAATGAAGCACAAAGGAAAATATTAGGAAATTTTAGTTACCACAAACTTGTGTGGAAAAAACAGAAACTATAAAAGGGGAAAGTCTCTTTTATTATTACTATCCAGAGGTGACTTATTAACATGTTGATATACACTCAGCCATCTCTATCTATGGGTTCAGCATCCATGGATTCAACCAACCAAGGATTGAAAATTTAGAAAAATAAACAAAAAAACTATACAACAATAAAATAATACAAATTTAAAACAATATAGTATAACAACTATTTACGTAGCATTTACATTGTTTTAAGTATTATAATTAACCTAGAGATGATTTAAAGTGTACAGGCGAATGTGTGTAGGTTATACACAAATACTGTATCATTTATTTAAGGAACGTGAGCATCCATGAATTTTGATTTCCATGGGGGTTCTGGCACCAATTCCCCTCTAAAATAGAGGGGCAACTGTATATCTTTCTAGCCATGTACAAATATGTTCTGAGAAATTTCTCATATCATTAAATAACCTTCTAAAATTTGAAAATTTAAGGATTAACAGTATTCTCTCTCTAATTCCAAGGTTCTCTAGGCCTCAATAGTCATAGGTAGTAATGGTTTCACCTTAACCATTATAAATCAAATTTTATGAGTTTTTTTTTACATGCATAATGTAGGACTTCAAATATCCACAACGTATTTTCAATTTTTACAGGAATTGTGTTAGTCATGATTATTAACATTATTCTACATAAATCATTGTGTATATATTTATACATTAAGAGTTAATTCACAGAAATTTTTTTTACTGCTTGATCAGAGTATGAATATGTTCGATACTATTGTAACTTGCCTAATTGCCCCTTAGACTTTATTTTTAACAGCTTTCTTGTAATGGGATTTTCTAAAATCTGATATAAGAAGCTTCTCCATGTGTCTAAAATCTTTCTTGGACCAACTTCAGTAAGCTATCTTTCTGAATGTTGTACGATGTTTCTTGAAGAATCTACATTTATTGCGACAAATTGTATAGGCCATTCCATCCCAACCCTGTGAGGTGAAAAAATCATCTATTGGGTACAATGTTCACTCTTTGGGTAATGGGTACACTGGAAGCCCAATTCCCACCAGTATGCATTATATCCATGTAACAAACATGCACACTTACCCCCTCAATCTAAAATAAAAATGTTTACAAATAATAATATTTCAATTGTTACATAATAATTTGCCACATCAATTTACTGTATAATACCAACATTTTTGTTTTATTTTTAATAATGATTTTATATTCTGTCTAAAGAAATTTTGCATCCATGAATGAAGATACTCTTTGTGGTATTATAGCTACTGAAGGAATGTTATTGAAGTCCCCGAAAGTGTAGAGATGGCTATTTACTACTTCTCAATGGGTATCTTCTCTGGGTGTAAGCTCCTGTTTTAATCTTCAGTTTTCAAGGCAATGTTCATTCAATTTATGCTGCTGCACATTCAGAAAGTCAATTTATCAAGAATCTCTGATCTTGGACAATAATTATGGTACGCTCCCTAGAGTTACATGTCTTTCATTTGACTGCTTGTTTAAACTGTCAAGTCTGTGTTTTTTCTTTCTTAGATCTTCTTGTTTTATTTTGTAAGTGTAAAACTGCAAGAGATTAAAGAGCCAGTATGCATAGTAACATCAATAAGTGAAAATTTTGAAGTGAAGATGTACAGGTTTTGTTTGAAAGACTGAACTTACCAGATTAAATTGAAATACAGTTTGTTTCAATATGGCTGAGAAGAAATAAACAGTCTGAAGCTGGGTAGTTCATTGGTGGGAACATTATGCCAAATACTACTAATTTTAGCAATAGTTTTCATTCAATTTCTTCAAGATCTAATTACTTAAGTGTAAATAGAAATCATTCTAGTCTCCAGAGTTTCAAAGAAATATCGTATTCCCTATCCTTAAGATGGCCCCTTTTTTCCAATCTACAGATTTAAACAGATGAGTCTAACAGGTGACCCTTTATGTAAATTGAAACATCAGCTATGTTAATATAGTTATTAGATTAAGTAGTATACATACTTAATCTACTTGCATTTCCCCAAATCTTTCCAGCCTCTGAACAAAAGGAGCAATGATATTCAAATTTCATTCACTCTTGCTTTCCTTTATGTCAGTTTCTTACATGGACTTCTTTGAGTAAGGAAATACACATTTAGGTGTTATTGTTGTTTCAACAGACTGCCTAATCTCCTGTTGGGTCCTAGCGCCATTCAGTTGGGTACTTATATAGTAGCACAACTGAGGCACTGAAAGTGCCACAATATGCTGTAAAAAAAACTATGCTTCTTTTTACATTAACTTCTACTTTGTAACAGAATAATGTGAAAACTAACATCACATAATCCTCAGTGGAGGAGATATATTCTCTTTCTCCAGAATCAACTGGAGGCAGTGAGTGACTTGGATACACTACATAGCTCCTCAAGTGGACCGTTAAAAGTTTTAAACTGGGTCAGGGAAAGGAGTTTACAAGTTCATTTTGGCGAGATCAGAGGCAGGCAGAGAGTTAGGAGCCTCCTGCAATGGCCCAGGTTAGGGATTATGGTGCCTGAACTGGGATGTCAATAGTGAACATGGAGAAAAGTAGATGGATTTGAGACATGTAAAAGAGTTGGAAGCAAAACAACTGGTGTGTGTGTGTGTGTGTGTGTGTGTGTGTCTGGTGTGCCTTGTACCAAGTAATGTGCTTGCCACTGAAAACATGCAGGCTAGCCAAACATGGCTTCACTTTAGTTCCTTTCTAGACACAGGAGTTGATTCAATGCCTGCCCTGACATCTCCTTAATAGTGTCTATTTATCCCTGAGCATTTCTCAGAGAACTGTGTTTCACACCATTCCCCACCCCACCACTCACTTGTTCTCTATTTCTTTTCTTTTAGGCTAGACAAAGGCAGAAAAATGTCCCATTTGCGGCCAAAATAGTAGCAGTAATATAGCCACTCTTCTTTTTTGCTTTGAGTGAAAGCCCAAGGAAGGCTTCATTTTTCTCATGGAATCTGAAAGTCTGAAAATGAGATATGAGCTGTTATTGTATTCTGAGACCCACTACTTTCCCAGCGCAAAAAGGCCTTATATGCAGTCAGTAATGATATATTATAGATAGAGGTCAGTCAGAGATAAGGCCATCCCTCTACTTATGTCATTTCTTTGCTCACACATATAAGCATATGTTGTTAGATGCAGCCAGGCCACTTATTGAATGCTTTACTGTTTAGAAATTTCTTTCACCAGATACCCTAAGTCATCACTCTTAAGTTCAAGTTCCTCAGATCTCTAGGAAAGGGACACAATGCTGCCAGTTTCTTTGGTAACACAGTACAAAAGAGACCATTGCTCCAGTCCCCAGTAAGTTCCTCATCTCCATCTGATACCTCATCAGCCTTTATTTTAGTCCTTTAATCAGTCCCTAGGGAGTTCCAAATTTTCCCTCCTCTTCCTGTCTTCTTCTGAGCCCTCCACAGTGTTCCAACCTCTGTCTCTGTCCTTTACCCTGTTCCAAAGTTGCTTCTACATTTTCAGGTATCTTTATAGCAATACCCCACTCCAATTTTTCAATACAGTACCAATTTTCTGATTAGTCCGTTTACACTTTGGTATGAAGAAATAACAGAGACAGGTAATTTATAAAGAAGAGAAGATGAATTGGCTCATGGTTCTGCAGGCTGTGCAGGAAGCATGGCAGCATCTACTTCTTGGGAGGCCTGAAGGAGCTTTTACTCCTGGCATAAGTAAAAACAGGAGCAGGCATCTTACACGGCAGGAGCAGGACCAAGGGGGGATGTTACATACTTATAAGCAACCAGAGCTCATGAGAAGTCACTCAGTATACAGAACCAAGGGGGAATAGTGCTAAACCATTTATGAGAAATCCACTCCCATGATCTTATCACTTCCCATCAGGCCCCACCTCCCACACTGGGGATTACAACTCAACATGAGATTTGGGTGGGGCACAGATCCAAACTATATCACTGACTTCACCAATTTAGACTAACAAAGTAAGCAATGAATGTAGAGGTTTTGTTTTGATTTATACTGAAGATCTAACAAATGTCAGTTACTATGCTAGACTCCAGAGATGGAATAGTGGCAGAAATTAATGTGATACAGTCTTTGCCCTTAAGGAGGTTACAGACAGCTGTGACTAAATAATTACATTATAATGTCATAAGTCCTATTTCACAGATATTTATTAGTGCCATGGGATCACAAAGGAGCAAATAACTAACTCTGCCTGCATTAACGAACGAACTAACGATGAGGGTTTAAATAGAATAGGTGTTATTTTTCTGGGAGACCCAAAACAGAAACAGTAATTTAAAAAATTAACCAGTCTTTAAACTCATAAATGCTTTGTGTGTGTGTACATACAAAAGTCATGTGTGTGTATGTATACACACACATAACTGTGTGTGTTGAGTATTTCAGGAAATACATGCTGTATTGCATATTTTGGAGAGAGAGTACCTGTTTTATTTATGAAAATATTTTTAGTGCTTTTGTATTATTCATTTTTATTTATTTAACATAAAAGTGTTTATCACATTCACCCTATTCATTAAAAACAGTTCAGAATGTTTTTTATTTGGTAAAACATCCTAACTACATTTCCTAAGTGTTGTTTTATAGATGTGTTCTTTTTAACACAAGTTAAAGTAAAACCACTGTGTTTAAGTTGTTCTTTTATAGACTTACCTCCCTTCACTCATTTGAGCTTGAGGAGGCAGAATACATCTAGATATATGAGTAGCAAATGCAGCCAAGCTAATATATCTTAGTCAGTTCTAGGCTTTGAAGAAAACCAATTTTAACCTTGGAAATTAATTGGAAATGTGGGAAACTCTGACAACAGGAAACCGGTAACCAAGGCCACTTAAATTGGGTTATAAATGGAATTTCAAATGGAAAATGCTTTAAGATTTGATGGAACTAAGCAATCTAGTGACTCTAGTTTCCTAGGAAGAAGTGTTAAACTTCCTGACTATGGAGGAATAGCATATCCTAAGGGAGATTATAATTAAAGCATAACAGATTGTATTTTTCTTTTTCAGAGGAGTTACAAAGATCAAGATGAATTCAGTGAAGCTTCCCATAGGACTGTTCAAAGATCTCCAGGTAAAGAAAACTTTGTTTTGGAAACTGGGGGAAAGAGGAAATGGAATTAAATAAGAGTCCATTGCACAAGTTAAGAATTTTAGAAAAGAGATAAAGGGAGCAGGAAAGTGAAATGAATTCATGCTCACAAAAGCAGTCAGAGATTAAAAAGGGGCACTGGTGATGGGAAGCCTTTATGATTATATGACAGAGAGATCAGAAACAGAATGGATTAGCTAATAAATTGAAGAAACTCCAATTAAAAATGACTATTAAGTATGTGCATTTTCAAGTATATATTTAACAATAATAATTCATTTCTTTTCTAAGAGTTATTTGAGCAAGTTGGAACTAATGGATACTAGGCAGAAAAGCGAACAACCAGGAGCTAGTAATTAAATGAGAAAAAAAAATTACATTAGGGAGTAGGAAACATCTAGGTTGGATTCTCATGTCCTTTGTGTGAGTTCTGTTTTTATCACAATATAAAAAGTTCAGTTCTGTTCCTAGGCAGCTAAGCAAAGTAGGAGAGTAGCAGTGAAAATCAGATATAAGCATCTTTAGAAGTATAGTAAATTCAGTATGGTTATGTCACAAGATGGAGATTTTACAACTATTTGAGAATTTAGTAGTTATGCATAAGATAATATAAAACAATCATTGAAAAATGTGTTTGAAGGCATAATTAGTAGCTGGTCTCCAATAGGCTGTTAATAAATACTTCTGATGGATCAGATACTATTACCTCCCAAATTACAGTACTTCAGGGAGAGCTAGTTGCATTAGACATACATATATCTCTCATGTATTTTGAAATAGCCCAAGGCATGGCAATAGAAAAGATAAAGTTGGGTATTTTAAGTCTTCCTGATCCTCGTTCTTAGAATATTTACAACCAAGCTCATCATCCAAACTTTCCTAAACCTCTTCCATATCAAAATTTTATATCTTCATGCCTAATCCTCTCAGATACTTACTCTCTGCTAGCCAACTAATCAATTAAAAAAAACTACTGTGATCTAGTGATGCTATATACTTCTGGGTTACCTTTCTGAAGAGTTAAGAATTTGAAAGAGGATCTTCTGGATATTTACGACCTCAAGTTAAGACAAAAATTTTGTTCTAATAATAAGAATTCTAGAGAAATATGGCAGGGCATCAGGACAGATTATTTGGACAGGCGAAGCTTTCAAGCATCTTTTTAATCATATTACACAAACTCATTTTTGTCTTTCAAACTAAAATTCATTGAGTATTTCATTATACTGTCTGCTATAATCTGTCTTATAGGTGTTTCACAAGACTTAACTAGCTTAATTCTCTTAAAATAACTGATTTACTGATGGAGAAATGGAAACTCTATGATTAACCTGCCTCGTGTTACACAGCCAGTAAATTGCACAGCGGGGACTCAGACTCATCTCTGTCTGGTTCCGGAGGTTTAGTTCTTAACCACTCTTCATAGTGCTTTTATATTGCATTAACTTTTCGTGGAATGTCATAAGGAATGGGATAGGGCCAAAATTTCTGAAAAATCTTTTATCCTAAATGTTGTTTATGTGTATAAATATCAGTTAGGGAACTCCTGGCTTTTCTGCATTCCCCCTTATTGTGCCTCCTACTCAGAAAAAGAAGAGTTAATTATCCAATTGGTAAATTTAAGAGAAAGAATTGGGCATATAGAACTCAATACATTCTCCCTTTCTCTTTAAGCTCAGTCTTTCTTCAGGGACCATCCATTTTGCTAAGCTGCTTTGTGCCTTAAGTCTTTGAAGGCCAGGCTCTTCTAAAACAGAGAGAGGCCAGCAGCTTGCCACACACTGTCTATGACTGAGGCTCAGCATTAAGAATTCCTCCTTTGACACACATGTAATCCAAATTCTTAAATAATTTCATCAATAATAATGTTGTCATTTAGTTCTTCAGCTGCCTTATCCTTCTTCAATCCCCAGTTGGTTCAGAACTCAGTAGTGTAAAAGTGGTGTCAATTACTGATCACTTCATACCACTAGAGTTAATTATGGTTAAGATTTAGAAATCATGTTTTTTTAGTAGCAGAGAATATAGCAACCAGAATTTATTGACAGAGAGACAAACATTTGGACAGTAGAATATATCTAGATTATGTTACTTTTTCTCTCCACTAATGTACCTGGTATTGTTTTATATGTAATACAAATTCTTCTCTTGGTACAATTTTTGTTTACTTGTTTTAAAGTATTATTTGACGAGTTATTCCAAGTGTGATTGGAGGGACAGTGTTAATTTAGCATCTTCATTTGTTATGAAATAACAACAAATATATGACTAGATTATTTTAGCAGAAATCCTTTGCTTAAAATATTTTAAGGTTTAGGTCAACTATAGAAGAATGGGTTTAAGGGGCCTAGTAGTATCAAAATGGTGAATTTCCTGTGGTACTCAATCTGGCACTTGCAGCCATATTATATTCTTTTGTTTTCTAATTATTTCATATGTCTCAGTATTATCTTCCAAATGAGATTAGAAATTTATCCATACCAAGGACAACACATAATGATTGATTTTTATCTTTTAATCCCAATTCTTGCCACTTTCAAGAATGACCAAAGTTCTGAGAATGACCAAAGTTCTGAGTGAAATAAAATTTATTAACTTGAAAGGGAAAAAAATGTAATCAGGTTAGTTATCCACAAGTCACCATGTTTTCCACCTTGAATTATTTAATTTTAAACCAGTTGTTTTAATGTTGGAAAGATATGCTATATGTACCTTTTCATAATCGGGCTCTTTGGAGTAGAGTGTAGGTAGCATCTTTTATCAGTATTTATTCACACAACTTCTAATTAGAGTAACAAAAGTAGATGAAAATTTTTATGATATTTCCAAAACTTTGGTAGGACTGAGTAAGTTGGTAAAGATGTCATGGGGTGAGAGGACACTGCTTTGATATGGAAAAGATTTACTCTTCGTCACTGTCAAATTCAGCACAAAAATCATCTCCCAATATCCCTGGAGAAGTAGTGGCATTCATGTCAAATTATGTCTTACGGTTTTCAGTGCCTTTCCAAGATGGATGGTGAATAGAGGTGAGCTATGTGACTGATGTCAGCTAGTAGGTTTTGGTTGATATCAGACGTCCAACTTATGTAAGGAAGAGCACGCCATTTTCTTCTGGAGAATCTCAGTGTTGCCTCAACAGTTATACTTTATATATGTCCACTTACTCTTTAATATTACATGCTGAATAACAAGTATGTGAAGATCACACTTTTTTGAACTTGCACTTTTTTTTTAAATGTCAATTTTTGCATAGTATAATGTAAGTGCTAGTTGCCTTGTCTGGACCTCTAAGCCTTATTTTCTTACTTTAAGAGGTGAATTTAAAAATCCCAATGGAAGCGAATTAAGCTTTGGAAAAGCAGAAAACTCTGAATCAGGTGCTGGAGAGGATGTGGAGAAATAGGAACACTTTTACACTGTTGGTGGGACTGTAAACTAGTTCAACCCTTGTGGAAGTCAGTGTGGCGATTCCTCAGGGATCTAGAACTAGAAATTCCATTCGACCCAGCCATCCCATTACTGGGTATATACCCAAAGGACTATAAATCATGCTGCTATAAAGACACATGCACACGTATGTTTATTGCAGCATTATTCACAATAGCAAAGACTTGGAACCAACCCAAATGTCCAACAATGATAGACTGGATTAAGAAAATGTGGCACATATACACCATGGAATACTATGCAGCCATAAAAAATGATGAGTTCATGTCCTTTGTAGGGACAAGGATGAAATTGGAAATCATCATTCTCAGTAAACTATCGCAAGAACAAAAAACCAAACACCGCATATTCTCACTCATAGGTGGGAATTGAACAATGAGAACACATGGACACAGGAAGGGGAACATCACACTTCGGGGACTGTTGTGGGGTCGGGGGAGGGGGGAGGGATAGCATTGGGAGATATACCTAATGCTAGATGACGAGTTAGTGGGTGCAGCACACCAGCATGGCACATGTATACGTATGTAACTTACCTGCACATTGCGCACATGTACCATAAAACCTAAAGTATAATAATAATAATAATAATAATAAAAGAAAAAAAAACAAATCTGCATGTTCTGCACATGTACCCCAGAACTTAAAGTATAATAATAAAAAAAGCTTGTGTGTGCGCACTGTAAAAAAAAAAAAAAAAAAAAAAAAAAAAGAAAAAAAAAAACTCTGAATCATCAGAGTTAGATGACTTTGGCTCTGTGAGTGACTGTGATAGTATTTCCCAGCTGATAGCAGACCATTTTCAGGAGTTCAAATGCCAATTATTTTCGTGACTTCTTCCAAGTCTGTTAAACACTTTGTATTTCAATTGTTTCATTTAAATATACACAATGATATTTGAAATTTACTATGTTGCACAGAACCAACACCTTCCGTGAACTTCTAGTAAATATATTTTAATAGTGTTATTAAGGATAATGAAAGTTATGAAAGGAATTGGAGGGTTGTCATTTAGTACTGATGATTAACAATTAACATCAAAAGTCTAATTTGTATGTATCATTAGACAGAGTCAAAAATTATTACATGTTAATATGAAATGGCATTATTATTTGTCAATAAATAAGGAAAAGTTCTCTTAATTAAAAACAGCATTATCTATGAAAGAAATTGAGCCCTTATTCTGTACTTTTAAAATAAAAGTGTTGCAAAACAAAATTTTGAAAATGACAATTATGTACAATTCCCTGAGATATATTTTTACTCTGATTTCTTCTTGTGAGTCTTGTAAAATACTGTTTACATTTAAAATCCACTTTGAAGTGAAAATGATTAAATAGGGTCCTACCTCAGAGTCCTTACTGTCTTAAGCTATATGGAGTAAATGGGAGGTTTTCAGTTTTGCAGCATCAATAAAACAGTTTGTTTTTAAATAAATTCAATATAATGGGACATTTCAGGTCTCCAGAAGACCATAGGAGGGAAAGAAAAGTGAGAGGAAGAGAGGTAAACACTCTCTACAAATCAGAAGTTTCAACCATGGAAACAAAAGAATGATACCTGCTACCACACAAAGACACATAAGTGCATAGCCACAGACCATATAAAGCAACTACACATCAAGACTACAAGGCAACTAGCTACCAAGACCACTATAGGAACAAAACCTTACCTATCAATATTAACCTTGAACATAAGCAACCTAAACACTCCACTCGAAAGACACAGAGTGGCAAATCAAAAAATCAAGACCCAACCTTCTGCTGTGTTCAAAAGACTCGTCTCATAAGTAATGACACCCTTAGGCTCAAAGTAAAGGGATACAGAAAGATCTATAACACAAATGGAAAATGAAAAAGAACAGCAAGAACTATTCCTATGTAAAATAAAACAGACAACCACCGACAGGAAAAAAAAGGATGAAGAATGGCATTATATAATGGTAAAAAGCCCAGTTGAACAGGAAGATTTCACTATCATAAATAAATATGCACCAAACATTGGAGCACCCAGATTTATAAAACAATTACTACTAGGTCTAAAGAAAGACTGACACTCACACATTAAAAGAGGGGGACTTCAACATGGCACCATCAGCATTTGATAGATCATCAAGGAAGAGAACTCACAAAGAAATTCTGAGCATAAACTTGACAGCTGACAAATTGAAGTTAATAGAAATCTACAGAACACTCCACCCCAAAACCATAGAATATACAAAATTATCATCTGCATGTAGAAGATACCCTAACACATTCAAAAATATTAAAATCATATGAAGCATACTCTCAGACTATGGTGGAATAAAAATAGAAACTGATATCAAGATGAACTTTCAAAACCATAAAAATACATGGAAACAATACGATTTGCTCCTGAATGACTTTTGGTAAACAATGAAATTGAGGCAGAAATTTTCAAAACTATTTGAAATAAATGAAACGAGTGACACAATGTACCAAAATCTCTGGGATATGAAAAAAACAGTGTTAAGAGGAAAGTTTATACTGCTAAACACCTACATCAAAAAGACGGAAATATCTCAGATAATAAACTAATGTTACCCCTAAAGGAACTAGAAAAAAACAAGAACAAACTAAACTCTAACCTAGCAGAATAAAAGAAATAACTTAAATCACATCAGAAATAAACAAAATTGAGACTTAAGAAACCATACAAAGCATCAACAAAGTGAAAAAAGTGGTTCTTTGAAAGAATAAATGCTACCAATAAACTGTTTGCTTGATTAACAAAGAAAAAAATGGGAGAAGATCCAATAAAGGACAAGTAGAAATGATAACGGTGACATTATAACCAATCCCACATAGATACAAAAGATTTTCAGAGATACTGTCAACATCTCTATGCACACAAGCTAGAAAATCTGGAAAAGAAAAATGAATACATTCCATTCCACACACAACCTGTTAAAATTGACCCAGGAGGAAATAATAACTTTGAACAGATTAATATCAAGCTACCAAATTGAATCAGTAATAAAATATCTACCTGCCAAAAAAATAAAAGGCCTGGACTAGATTAATTCACACACAAATTCTACCAGATGTACATATAATGGCTGGTACTAATTTTAATGAAACTATTCCAAAAAATTGAGGAAGAAGGACCCCTCCAGATTATGGTATCATCCTGATATCATAATCAGGTATGGTATTATTATGATAGTATAATCTGGCAAAGACATGACAAAAAACAAAACTACAGGCCAATATTTCTGATGAACATGGATGCAAAAATCCTCAGCAATATATGAGCAAACTGAATCCAGTAGCCCATAAAAGACATAATACAACACAATGAAGTAGACTTATTCCTGGGATGCAAGGATGGTTGAATATATGCAAATCTATAAATATGATTCACCACATAATCAAAATTAAAAAGCAAAAACCATATGATCATCTCAATAGATGTAGAAAAAGCATTCTATAAAATCCAACATCTCTTCATGATAAAAACCATAAAAAAACTAGGCACTGAAGGAACATACTTTGAAATAATAAGTGAAATTTGTGAAAAACCCACAGCCAATATCATACTGAATGGAGAAAATGTAGAATAATTCCTTTTAAGAACTGGAACAAGAAAAGGATGTCCATGCTCATCACTCCTATTTAATATCATATTGGAAGTCCTAGCCAGAACAATCTGGTAAGAGAAACAATTAAAAATCATCTCAAGAGGAAAAGAGGAAACCAATTATTTCTTTTCACTGAAAATAAGATTCTATACTTAGAAAATTTTAAAGATTCTGCCAAAACACTCCTAGGTCTGATAAATTACTTCAGTAAAGTTTCAAGATACGAAATCAATGTACAAAAGTCAGTAACATTTCTATACCTCAATAGAGTTCAAGCTGACAACCAAATCAAGAATGCAATCCCATCTATAATAGCGACGAAAAGAAGAAAATACCCAGGAGTACATCTATTCAGAAAGGTGAAATATGTCTACAGTGAGAACTACAAAATATTGATGAAAGAAATAGTTGATGACACAAGAAAATAGAAAACTATTCCGTGCTCATGATTTGCAAGAATCAATATCGTTAATATGTCCATATTGTTCAATGCAATCTACAGATTCAAAACAATTCCTTTCAAATTATCAATGTAATTTTCCACAGAAATTGACAAAGCTCTTCTAAAAATCATATGGAACCAAAGGAATCTGAATAGCTAATGAAATCCTGAGCAAAAAGAACAAAACTGGAGGAATCACATTACTAAACTATACTATACTATAAGGCTATAGTATAGTAGCAACAAAGCGAGACTCCATCTCAAAAAAAAAAAAAAAGAAAGAAAAAGAAAAAGAAGAAAAAATAAAAAATAAAAATAAAAAAAATGGACACATAATTAATGCAACAGGATTGAGAACCTGTAAATAGAGCCACACACCTAATGCTGGGTAAACTGGCTAGCCACGTGCAGAAGAATAAAACTGGACCTGTACCTCTCACCATATACAAAAATTAACTTAAGATGGATTAACGATTTAAATATAAGCCCTCAAACTATAAAAACCCTAGAAGAAAACGTAGGAAATACTCTTCTGAACGCAGGCTTAGGCAAAGAATTTATGACTAAGTCCTCAAAGGCAAATGAAGCAAAAACAAAAATTCACAATTGGAACCTAATTAAAATAAGGAGCTTCTGCATAGCAAAAGAAATGGTCAAAAGAGTGAACAGACAACCTACAGAATGGGAGAATATATTTGAAACTATACATCCAACAAAGGACTAATATCCAGAATCTACTAGGAACTTAAACAAATTAACAGCAACAAAAAAACAAATAACCCCATTAAAAAGTGGGCGACTTTAGGAGGCCGAGGCGGGTGGATCACAAGGTCAGGAGATCGAGACCATCCTGGTCAACATGGTGAAATCATGTTTCTACTAAAAATACAAAATAATTAGCTGGGCGTGGTGGCGCATGCCTGTAGTCCCAGCTACTTGGGAGGCTGAGGCAGGGGAATCACTTGAACCCGGTGGCGGGGGGGTGCGGGGTGGAAGTTGCAGTGAGCTGAGATCGCGACACTGCACTCCAGCCTGGCGACAGAGTGAGACTCCGTCTCAAAAAAAAAAAGCGGGGGGGTGGGAGGGGGCAAAGGACATGAGTGGAAACTTCTCAAAAGAAGGAATACAATCTGCCAACAAATATACTTTAAAGATGCTCAAAATCACTAATTATTAGAGAAACTGAACTCAAAACCACAATGCGAAACCATCTCATACCAGTCAGAATGGCTATTATTAAAAAGTCAAAAAAAATTACAGACGTTGGCAAGGTTGCAGAGAACAGAGAACACCAATCCACTGTTGGTGGAATTGTAAATTAGTTGAGCCTCTGTGGAAAGCAGTTTGGAGATTTCTCAAAGAACTATGATGAGAACTACGATTCACCCCAGCAACCCCATTAATGGATATATTTGCAAAGGAAAATAAATTGTTCTTCTAAAAAGACACCTGCACTTGTATGTCTCTTACAGCACTATTCCCAATAGCAAAGACATGGAATCAACCTAGGCGCCCTCGCATCATCAATTAGATAAAGGAAATGTGTTATATATACACTATAGAATACTATACAGCCACAAAACGGAACACAATTTTGTCCTTTGCAGCAACATGGATGCAGCTGAATGTTATTATCCATAGTGAATTAACATATTCTCATTTGTGAGAGCTAAACATTGGGTACACATGGACATAAAGATGGGAAAAATAGACACTGGGGACTCCAAAGTGGGGAATGGAAGGAGAGGGGAAAGGTTAAGAAACTATCTTGGGTACTATGTTTCACTATTTGGATCAAGGGTTCAATCAAAGCCCAAATCTCATCATCATGCTATGTATCCATGGGACAAACCTGCCCATGAGCCCCCTGTATCTAAAATAATTTCTAAAAATAATTTTAAAAATGAAAACTATAAAATGTTTAAATGGTTACAAAATCAACAGTTTCATTCTGTTGTGAATTACTATTTTCTATCATGTGGGACCAGCCACACTGAAGTGTGATTAGATCATTGAAGATTGGATCATTGAAGACAAAGTGTATCCTAAAATATATGGAAACGTAGAAAAGGGAGGAAAGAGCGTGAAGAAGCAAACATTTCTTTACCATACTCTCTATGCTAGCTGCTTCGTAGATGTCATCACAGCAGAGACAGAGGACTGAGATTATGAGGACTTCATGATCTCCAGAGAGGCAGAAACAAGTGCTATGCCATTTATTGCCATTATCCTTCTCCCAAATGCCAATGCCATTTATTAGGCTTCCAATAGAAAACAACACACTTGTTTTGCTGTCTGATATGACTCAACTCCTCCTATCCCCCAACAATCTACTTTTGAAAGTTACTGTATCAACCCTTTATTTCCGCACTCAGCCTTAGCAATCTCACAGTGTTAAGCACATGCTGATTTCAAAATTCCTGTCTATATTACTAAGCAATAGAGTGAAAATTTACATTCAAGCAAACGATGCCTCCGGCAAGACGTTTCATCAAAATAGACTTTAAAATATATCTTAGTCATGATTGGTGAAAAGAGACAAATCAGGTGGCTCCTGGGATGTTGAACGTCTGCTTTCACTAGGGCGTCCTTCTACGGAAGGTATTTTTGAAGGGTTTTTTTTTTTTTTAATTTCAACTACTTTTTAGCCCCATGTGCTTAAGATGAAACATCATAGAAATGAAATATGCATACCTTGAGCTAAGAGAACTGGAAGAATTACAATGATAAATAAATCAGCCTGGGTGGAGGTGGAAAGAATGATTAAGAAGTAAAAAAGTTTTCTGGAGGAGCTGAGGTAATATCCAGGTGTTAATGGCTGAATAATTGAGTTTGTGGGAAGAACTTTTAGACACAGAGGTAGCATTAAGCAAAGTAGCAAAGTCAAGCACCATCATATCATAGTGAATACAAGTAAGTAAAGGGGAATAGGAAATGTTGGAGCATAAAGTATAAATGAGGAAATGAGACTGAAAAGGTAGGCAATTATTTGATTTCTTGTTTGGGCCAAAGATTTTATCCCTGACACATCATAAGAAAGAAATTTGTTATTATTAATCCTGTTGTAAGAATGGATTTGCAGTGATTATTAATTAATCCTGTTGTAAGAATGGATTTACTGTACTTCATTACTAACAAGTTTTGTGACAATAGCACCTCTGGGGTAGACAAGCTGTGCAAAATTTAGAGCATCAGAGTCAGATTGCTATGCTTGGAGTTCAGATTACCACAGTTCAAATCAATTGAAAAAAATAAAATTAAGCCTAAAAGAATGTAAAGATGGTTTATGTGCTATTTAAAATTAATGTTTTATACATCTCCAGCTGAATCAAAGTTGCAAAGGGAGGAATATATATATATTCATAGCATGACTTCAGAAAACCTTGTTAAAGTTAGTGTTTTCCCTAGGAGGAAAATATAATAAGTCAAACTTTTGATTTGCGAGTAAATTGTAAATCTGATGTTAATAAGTATCTGTCAAGAGAATTTGGTATTCTGAGATTTGAAATTATGCAATGGATAGAACTAATTTTTAATAGCAAGGTATCTTGTAAATATCTGTAGGATGTATTTTCAGCACAAAAGTACTTGCTTTGTTGCCTACATTAAAAGGAAATGCAAAATAAAAGTGAAATTTCTTTGTTGTCTCATACTTTTTTACAACTGTTTCCTAATCACAGTAAATAATAATACTTGGAGAAACTTTTCTCACATTTATATTTTATTTTAAAATTCTGTTATGTATCCAAAAAAGTTAGCAAACTGTCAGGTGAGTTGATTGTCCCTTCACAAACTGCAATATGCTTGAATATCCAGGTTTTTAATTATTTTTTTCTTGCAGGCATCTATATTTCTGCCTATATTCCTGAACAATAGAGTGAAAATTTAAATTCCAACAAACCATATATTTGGCAAATTGTTTAGTTGAAACTACCTTAAAATATTTGAGTCATGCCTAACAAACAGAGGAGAATCATGTAGAGTTCATGGCTGGGCCTTATAATTTGTCCACACTTCTTAGGTTTAATAAATCAAAGGGCGTCCTTGAGCCACTCACTGTGGAAACCTTCTCATTGAGATGGTTCATTGGCCAAATCTCCAAGTTCTAGTGGTGGCTTCATTTGCACATAAAGATGTATTTAAATTCCTGCATTCTCTTTCTTCTCGAACTGCAATTTTACATCTTATTTATTCTCTTTCAATAAAATATTTTTCTCTTATAATATTAGATAGAAACAGTTGAAGAATTATTTGTCCTGAACAACAGATCTTTGTAGATCTCCTGTTATCACATGTTGCCTACACACAGGAATGCCCTGTATAAATAAGTTAGTTATGACTGAAAACATATTTCATTATCCTATTGGATTCAGCCGAAAAGGTAGGGTGGGCTGTGTGATAGAATAAACAATAAAATTCAATTAAAATGTTAGGCTGAACATTTTACATCATATAGACAAAATGATGTAATGATGT
Source organism: Pongo pygmaeus (assembly GCF_028885625.2). NCBI lineage: Eukaryota > Metazoa > Chordata > Mammalia > Primates > Hominidae > Pongo > Pongo pygmaeus. Next base: position 132,752,657 of record NC_072396.2, on the reverse strand, counting down.
CATTGGATTTTCAGCTTTTTAATGGGTTCTTTTGGTATCTTTTAAAGGCAGCCAAATTTAAAGTCTGTACTCTTATCAAGGTCTAGTGTATGACTCATCTCCAACATATTACTAAGAATGTATTCTGATGATTCTCAGACTTAGACTTCTTCCTGCACACACACACACACACACACACACACACACACACACACACACACACACACACTCTAGCTCTCCAGCACACATTTTGTAACACATGGACTTGATTTTTTCCTCTAATGGAACATCTTGCCAAATGTTTTGCAAATGAGGTCCTGGAGGACAGTGGATTATTCTTTTACATATTTGAGTACACTTGTGTGTTTAGTAGAGTTGTGCACAAAATAAGTGCTACTCATTGAATGAATTAATGAAATGATACAAAACACCTGGGCTACTTGAGTAAAATAGTATTCTTTGCTGCAGTAAATTCATAGGAAAGTGCTTGCTTCTGATTGTGTTCTAAGTATGATCTTCATATTATTTTCCAGAAATTCAGTGGAGTTTCAGGAAAAGTATACCAAGGTAATGTGGATGGCGGTGATTATCTTTTTGTGTGTATAGGAATTAATCTCAGGGGACATTTCTTAAATACTCATCAGCAGTGATTCATCCCCTTCTCTCTCTGAACCATGGTGAAGTATCTCTTGAGTGGAGTAATTGTTTTGTTTATGCATTCACTGCTGCAAATGCAAGGAGTCTCCAGGTGATATGCCTAATTGCCTCTTTTTCCACCAAACTGCTGCACACTTTTCAATGGTTTTATCTTTAAAGGGAGCATCTCAATCTGTTTCTCTAATTGAGAACAAATACCATCTTCTAATTAAGAGATTTGTCATTGCAAGCAATGGGTTCCTGGTGTGTACTTTGGGGCAGGCAGAAGTTGAATCTAAGTATGCATTACTTTTTATCCCTCCAACATTGAGTCAATCAATTGTGTGGGATAATTTTTCCTTTTTTTTCTTTTAGGTCTGCCATTCATGCATTCATGTGAGAGAGACACTTTGGGCCTAAGAAATGAAGGCCAATTCATGTGGAGTCAGTCCTCTTATAACCACAGTAGGATAGAACTTGTTTCTGAAACCTTCAGAAGGACTAAGCCCTAGGCAAACAGCCCCAATGAAGTCAGCTCTAAGGACATATTGAGGTAAGAACTAGGGAAAATTCATATGTTTTATTTCCCTATTGCTTTTAAAGTCCAATTCAAAATGTATTACCTGTCAAGAGAGAATTCTCTATAATTTTGTGAAAATGATTTATACGGCTCCGGATATGTATTTTTTTGTCCCCCTTTTCCCCTCCCATTTACTCCTTCAGCCACAGGTAAATACTTTTTGCCATCACCTCTCTCTCTGTGAAATCAAACTAATATGCTAACTTTTGTTTGCTTTTCTTGTGCAACACTGCTGATGAGAAACCTTTTGTCCTCTTTCGTCTATTTCTGTTATACCCTTTTAAGACCTGTCATTATAATAAAAAATATCTTAACGCTGATAATGACATTGATGATGGTTATGATGACTTCAAGCTCTGCCCTAGACTATTAACTCCATAAAGGCAGGAACTGTATCTATCTTCTTCAGCATTTTATAAGACAAATCCAACAGTGTCCCTGACTTGGAGCAAGTACTCAAGAAAAATATTTGTTAAATGAATGAAAATGCTAGCAGAGACCATTGGCTGAAAGTTTGCTAATATAAACTTTATATTTTATAATCTTTATATTTTATTTTTACAACCATCTTTGGAAACAGGTATTGATTATGCCGATTTTGCAAATGAGAACACTATCTTCAATGGAAGGATAACCACATCTACATTTGAAGTGTAGTTAGAGGGATGCTCCTCAAGCTTTAATGTATATTTGAATCACCTGAGGAATCTTAATAAAATGCAAATTCCTATTCAGTAGTTCTGAGTTGAGGCCCAAGTTTCTGCATTTCTTACAAGCTCCCAGGTGATGCCCACACGGCTGTTCTGAGTGAGCCAGCACTCTGAGTAGCAACATTCCCTTAGAATTACCTGCAGATGATTATGTAAAATTCAAATTATTGGTCTACACAGATATACTAAATCATAATCATAGTTCGGGAAATGAGAATCAGCTACCTATAGTACAAGCAATCTGGTAATTATTATGAAAATTAAATGAGTAAAGTGTGTGTTAAGTGCTTTATAAACCAAAAGTAGTATATAAATATTAGAATGACATTTTTATTTTATAATTGTTACTATTATTATTGTTTGTTGGTGACACAAATTTGATTTCTGTACCACTCCAAACATGTATATTGGTTGTGAAGGCTGTTTTTTACCAATATATATCTACAATAAAATGTTCTAAATTAAATCATTGGAATATAATTGTGGCAATTTTGAAAAAATACTGTAAATAAAAATGTGCATATGCTGCATTTTACAATGGAAATAAAATATGTTTTTTCAGTATAATATCTACTAATCTCTAATGACCTAAAATTGTACTCACCACTGATTTGTTATAAAATTGAGGACAAGAATAGTTCCATATACATGCCTGTTTCTATGAAATAAAGTCCTACAAATGCATTTAATGCTAAATAACAGCAAAATAGCTACACATAGAGTATTAGAGCTTTGGGGTTCATTTAAATGAATATATGGATTTGAATGAAAGTCATGTTTGCTGTTTACTTGGGAAATAAATGAACAGGTGGCTCTCATGTCTTCCATACATCCATATATGCCTTAGCGCTGAGCTAATTATTCTAAAATATACATTTTTATGGTTGAATTCCAGGTTATTTCTAAATTTGACATTTACATGTTTAATTATTTTATCATCACCTTAAGATTAAAGTTTTTTTCCACTTTGTTCAGTAAAGAACATTGCTGATATAGATGTACAAGAATCACTTGTTTTGAATTATTTTTAACTTTATAGAATTCCATTTTTGGAAAATCTGACATAGTGCTAAAATTTAGCTTTGGTCCCTTTCTGTCGTCTTTTTCTCTTCCTCCAGTCTCAGGAAATTGTTGCCTGAAAATAATTGCGTATAAATTTGACATCATTTAAAATAAAAGTCTTTAAAGGCATTTAAACCTATAAAATGAAAAAAAAAAAAGGTCACATTTGGATTATGGCAAGGGTAATAAAACTACTTTATCTCCCATATCAATCTCAATCCGTTTGTAGTGTCAACCTAGAGTACTGAGCTAAGACAGATTGTGACTAATTAGCAACGACTACTAAGTACATGAAACAGAAGAGTACATGCCAGGTAATGTGTAGCTTGGAATTAGGACAAAATATCTTCAAAATTTGGAAAAGCACAGGCTTTGGATTCAGAGGTACATTGATTTAAACCCCAGTCCTTGGTCATCTTATTTGAACTTTTTGAGTTTCAGTTTCTACATATGTGAAATGAGAATACAGTATCTCTGTGTTATAGTGAGTATTAAATGAGAAAGCACAGGGAGAGTAACTAACATGATTCCTGAACTCTTCTACCCAGTGCCTCTGGGAAGGGTAGTTATTAGATTAGAATTAGCAAATGTGTAATTAAACATAGTTGCCACCTCATCCTTAGAAGGTCATCAGGCATTTGCATATCATCACCTAGAAAATCCTTGAAATACATGTATTTTAATTGAGGGCAGTAGACAAAGGCCCAAAGTTTTTATCTGGAAAGATAGGGAAGTGTGAGATGGTATAAGATACCAGGGAGCAGGTAAATAACTTGAAAGCGCTATTTTTTTTTTTGAAAGACAAAAAAAAAAAAAAAAAAAGAAGAAGAAGAAGAAGAATAGTGCTATAGTAAATGATGTGTTCCTTCCCAACTTTTCAAGTGGTCATGCAGGAAGTAATTGGGGATGTTATTTAACCTCTCTCTGCCTTGTTTAAACTGGAGATTATAGTATACCCATTTCTAAAAGTTGTGAGAATTAAGTGAATCAAATGAATTAATATGAGAAAGTTACTTAAAATAGTACCTGACGCAGAGTAAGCACTATGTAAGTATTTGCTAAATACATTTTAAAAGATACCAGCTTCAGTCAATACACTAAATAAATACTAACTACAGGAATGCTAGGCATGAGGTGTTCTTTCTTTCTTTTTTCTTTTTCTTCCTTTTTTCTTTCTTCTTTTCTTTTCTTTTTCCCTGCCTCCCTCCCTCCCTCTCTCCCTTCCTTCCTTCCTTCTTTCCTCTAAATACTTTTTCTCTATTAGCATCATAATGAGACTTTTGTTTTTGTGAAACAAGTAGCACAACATTTTTCTGACTGTAAAATAAACCTTTTTCTCCCAATGTTTGGAAACAGTATACAAGATCCAAAAAGTTTGAACTTCCATTAAAGAATGTTTTTTTTTCATGGTTAATCAACAAATTGGGCACTAATGCATTGGTAAACTTTTATTATAGCATATATTTCAACTATAGCACTCTTCTGCACTAGTTGTGCACTGGTAAACTTGTTTATCTTTCCTAGTAGCTTTAAACTTTTTAAGGAAGGGATTATATTTCCTTATTTTCTATTCCCAGAAGCTCCTAGTACTCAGTAGCTATTCAGTATATTTGTTCAATTCAGTATACATGGTCCTTGCTTTTGAGAGACTAATTATAGATTAAAGATGGAATAATTTAAAAAAACAACGTTGATTAATTTAACCACAGGATATCTTAATGACCAATTCAATATGATTTAACAATGTAATCAGACCAAGTCTGGTGGTCTGATACATTTTGAGGGAAGTTCTCTAGATTAAAGTATCCTCATTGGTTGACAATATGCCAGTTTTTCTCAAGCTATTTGTTCTCCATAGCTATTAGGCCTACTGTGCCTTATGTAAACTTCTACAGCTCTGATGAATTTCATAAGATTGAGATGAATGGCTTCATCTAAATAACAATAAACCAAACTTTATATTGTATAAATTTTGTTACTGTTACTTAACTGACTCTACTGTGCCTTCTTCAACTCTGATCTCTCAAATCACTCAAAATTCAGGTCTCAACTTCATAAAGTAGGATATATAAGGCGAAGTAAGTTTGTTTCTGATCCCCAAGTAAATTGCATTCCAGAAATGTTCTCATCTTTGGGCCTATTTTTGTGAGTTCTTAAGGACTATCGGGGCTGCCTGAGCATTAGTTAAATCTATGGGCTACATGTTTGTTAGATGCCCTATATACTTTTTTTAAGTTGATAAATAGTAATTATACATATCTATGGAGTGCATGTGATATTTTGATACATGTACATAATATATAATGAGCAAATCAGGTTAATTGGAATATCTATCACCTACCACATTATTTCTTTGTGTTGGGAATATTCTGTATCTTCTCTTCTATCTATTTTGAAATATACACTGAATTATTCTTAATATAATCACCCTACTGTGCTACTGAACACTAGAACTTACGCTAGGTGTTCTGTTGTACCCATTTACCAACCACTCTTCCAAGACACTTTTTGAAGTGGTAACCTACTATCTCTTTTCTTCTTCTTTTTTTTAAAGGTAGCAGTGCTCTGCAATTTTGATTAATGTAGTCATGGTCATCTCATGTTTCCCTGCTCTACAAACCTGGACATTAGCCAAGTTCAAACCGAGCCTTGCTTTGCTTTGGGAAAACATAAAGCAAAGCAAAGCTCAGTTGGAGCTTGACTATGAATTCATTAAGACTAATGTCTTTCCTGGTTCTTCAAATTCTATAAGGTACAGTTAAGAGTGTCTGACCTGAATAGGTATGTATGCATGGAAAGTCTACTTCATGTTCAGCCCAACTCCAAAAAGTAATAAAAAGTGGTCCCATTTATAGAATTTTTATTTTAGAAATTGAAATTGCTACTGTGTATAGCTATCATTATGCACACATATAGTGTATTCTTAATATGATATAGTTGTAACATCCCAATTTCAATATCTGAGAGAGTCCTCCAACTTAAAATGTTCTATTTCTCTACATCTTAGCAGTTTCTAATAAGTCAGTGACTTAATATTGGCCCTCTGTGAATGCTAAAGCCACTAAACTGAATATTTTAGTCCAAAATTATTTTTCTAATTTATAGTAATAATAAAAAAATACGAGGTTTACAGGGGTAAACATTTGTGGGGGTAGATCTTACAATATTCTGAACATGGTTTATTTAATGGTCCTTTCCTGGATTTTGAATATTGTGTATAGTCTGGAGTTTGATAATAGTGAGTATTTTATCTATCTTTATTTTTGTATTTTGGTTGACATTTCCAGGACAAAACATTGTTATAGCCAAGAACCATATTATGTAATAAGCCATCTTCTCCTTCTAGCAGTATGGAAAATATACTCCTCAATACAAACTAATATAGAAGTAAAAATAAACATAAACACTGAAGTTACAATACCATAGTAGCAATATACTTACTCTGACCTGGCATCTCTTATTGGTAGAATGTATGTATAAATCAATTATATTTGGAAAGACTTGGCCAGTTTGTTCAGCAAAATATTAGCATTAGCATTGTCACTCCTGCCAATCAGTTCTAGTCTCTGTATGTAATCCAGTATCTAGTGTGAAAGCCTAAAAAAAAGAAGGTAAAAAATTAGTTTGTCTACATTAGCATAATTTAAATGTTCATATTTTCTTAGTTTAGTTTTATGTGAAGCAATCAGTGAATTTATCTTGCGACTATTCTTTAAACATAGATCCTTAATTTTTCATCTTAAACCATTTTAGAGATATGCTATAGACATAGCCTAAAATTTATGTTTCAAAAATCTTGTGTTTTGAAAATATACAAAAACATAACATTCATCTATTGTCTTCTTAGTAATATTAAAATCTAAAATGTATAGATAAAATTATAGAAAACTCATTTTTAAAGAGAAAAAGTTATAATAAGTATTTCTTTATTTTTAGGTGTCCATTTCAGTTCATTCAGTACAGTTGGGTCTGATAACCTCAGACTTCACCACTGGCATCCCTTATATTCAAGCATCATTTGTTAGCAATGTATTATTATGGTTAAGGCTTTAGAATTAAGCCTATTTTAAAATCAATTTATGGTTACGACTTCAAATATATGCCTTTTCAGAATTTATTTGCATATTAACTAAAATGCCACAATGCGAGAAAATTTACCTATCTAAAAATAAGTAAGATAATACTATGAATTTAATGAGATTATACATGCAAACTACACAGTACTTAGCACATAATAGGCTCTCAATAAATATTAGTTAATAGTAGTGGTATTAGAACTAGAAATACATGCATGGTGAATTTTGATTACAGTCTATATTCTTTTATTATGTGCTTATCATATTTATTATTTACTTATTAATCACAAAATTGGTTATATATTTTGGATTTGATTTAATACTTTGAATTTGACTACTCTAACGAGTTGTTAATAGTTAACTTATTTAGGCAGAGTCAGTAATTATGAATGGGTAAACTTTCTAGAAGTTAATGTAGAACACATTAAGAGTTACAAAAGTGGTTGTCCTTTAGGGGAAAAGGGAGCTGAGATAGATGGATATGGTTTCTTTTTTAAAATTATTGTTTTATTTCCATAGGTTATTGGGGAACAGGTAGTGTTTGCTTACATGAGTAAGTTCTCTAGTGGCAATTTCTGAGATTTTGGTGTACCCATCACACGAGCAGTATATACTGCACCCAATTTGTAGTCTTTTATCCCACACCTCCTTGCCACCCTTTCCCCCTGAGTCTCCAAAGTTCACTGTGTCATTCTTATGCCTTCGCATCCTCATAGCTTAGCTTCCACTTATGAGTGAGAACATATGTTTGGTTTTTCATTCCTGAGTTACTTCACTCAGAATAATAGTCTCCATTCTCATTCAGGGTGGTGCAAATACCATTAATTAATTCCTTTTTTATGGCTCAGTAGTATTCCATCATTATATATCTATATCTATATCTATATAGATATATATAGATATCTCACAATTTCATTTTCCACTCACTGATTGATGGGCATTTGGATTGATTTCACATTTTTGCTATTGTGAATTGTACTGCTCTAAACATGCATGTTCAAGTATCTTTTTTGTATAATAACTTCTTCCTCTGGGTCGATACCTGGTAGTGGGATTGGTGGATCAAATGCTAGTTCTACTTATAGTTCTTCAAGGAATCTCCACACTGTTTTCCATAGTGGTTGTACTAGTTTACATTCCCACCAGCAGTGTAGGAGTATTCCCTATTCACTACATCCATGGTAACATCTATTATTTTTTGAAATTTTTGAGTATGGCCATTCTTGCAGGAGTAAGGTGGTATTGCATTGAGGTTTTGATTTGCATTTCCCTGATCATTAGTGATGTTGAGCACTTTTTCACATGTTTGTTGGACATTTGTATATCTTCTTTTGAGAATTGTCTATTCATGTCCTTAGCCCATTTTTTGATGGGATTGGTTTTTTCTTGCTAATTTATTTGAGTTTGTGGTAGATTCTGGATATTAGTCATTTGTCAGATATATAGATTGTGAAGATTTTCTCCCACTCTGTGGGTTGTCTGTTTACTCTTCTGACTGTTCCTTTTGTCTTGCAAAAGCTCTTTAGTTTAATTAAATCCCAGCTGTTTACGTTTATTTTCATTGCATTTGCTTTAGGGTTCCTGATCATGAAATCCTTGTCTAAGCCAATGTCTAGAGGGGTTTTTCCAAAGTTATCTTCTAGAATTTTTATAGTTTCAGGTCTGAAATTTAAGTCCTTGATGCATCTTGAGTTGATTTTTGTTTAAGGTGAAAGATGAGGATCCAGTTTCATTCTCCTACATGTGACTTGCCAATTATCCCAGCACCATTTGTTGAATAGGGTGTCCTTTCCCCACTTTATGTTTTTGTTTGCTTTGTCAAAAATCAATTGGCTGTAAGTATTGGGATTTACTTCTGAGTTCTCTATTCTGTTTCATTGGTCTATGTGCCTATTTTTATACAAGTACCATGTTGTTTTGATGACTATGGCCTTATCATATAGTTTGAAGTCAGGTAATGTGATGCCTCCAGATTTGTTCTTTTTGCTTAGACTTGCTTTGGATATGTCGGCTCTTTTTTTATTCCATATGAATTTTAGGATTGTTTTTTCTAATTCTGTGAAGAATAAAATACTAGGACTATACCTAACCAAAGAGGTGAAAGACGTCTATAAGGGAAGCTACAGAACACTGCTGAAAGAAATCATAGATGACACAGACAAATAGAAACACATCTCATGGTCAAGGATATGTAGAATCAATATTGTGAAAATGACCATACTGCCAAAAGCAATATACAAATTCAGTGCAAGTCCCATCAAAATACCAACATCTTTCCTTTTTTAATAGAATTTTCATCTGGGAAAGCTTTCACTTATGTCATGCTTCTTTTTTTATTTATATAAATTTATGTGGTACAAATGTAATTTTGTTACATGCATAAATTGTGTTGCGGTGAAGTCAGCCCTTTTAATGTATCCATCACCAAAATAATGTACATTGTGCCCATTAAGTAATTGCTCAGCATCCCCCGACCTAGTCCCATCTTCCCATCCTTCTGAATCTCCATTGTCTGTCATTCCACACTCTATGTTTGTATATACACATTATATACCTTCCACTTATAAGTGAGAGCATGTAGTTTTGGGCTTCCTAACATGATAACAAATATTTCAGGAAGCATCTTAAGGTTAAGCTAAATATGCCACTTTTTCTGTCCCCTTCAAGTTGGCGTATCATTTTCAAGATGGCACTCATATTCATCTTGGTTTATACTAAAAAACTTCAAACATTTTTCAGATGACGTGGTTATCCAAATAAAGTGCCAGATGTGCATGTCAGTCAATCTTGTAAGATTTACAAAATGTACCTGAGTTGTAATAGTTGAAGGATTAAGTGGGAATATTAGGCATGACATTTTGTTGCTAATATAGACACACAAACTTATTTCATTTAAAAAGATCAAAACAAAGAAAAAACAATATCAAATATAAATCCTTAAGTTTATCAGTCATACAAATCTAATAGAAGTTATAAAGTGAAAACATTTTTATTTTCCTGGAACTTAAAATCTTGACTTGTCCTATTCAGAAAAATTAAATATTCTTACCTGAACATGTCAGTTACTATGTCTTTTCTGTTTAGTCCATTTCAAAAAAAAAATCTTAAGCTCATGTAAGTTTTGAGTAGATTGAATTATTTTCTATTCAATTAGTCACTACTATTCATGCAGAAATAGAACTTTATATCTCTCACCAAATTTTCAAGAGAGTCATTGTTGATTTAAGAAAAAATATATAATTGTTAATTAAAACAGCATTGTCTTCTTGTCAAAAAATCAGGTAAATATGTTGAAAAATTATTATTAAACTAAACTAAACTTTTAAAATGTTCTCAAGTGGAGGTAATAAAATATACAAATTTCCTACAGTGTGGCAGTGCAAACGTGTGAGTGTGTGTGTATGTGGAAATATAAGTACAAATTACATGTGGCACCATTACAAATGGAACAAGTCTTTCTCTCAAATAACTAATTTTTTAAACTTATACTACAGTGGTTCATAGGTAAGTTCCAAGTTTGAAAACTAGCATGATGTTTTAACTTTTTGAAGGAGAATTTTCATTATTTTTATGTACAAAAAAACAGTGTACATTTCACTCACTTTAGTGGCAAGTTATTTTAGACTTTGCCTTTTCCAGATTGGCAATGTGAGTCACAGATTTTGGGTCCAGAACTTGCCTCTCTAGAGATGGCAGATCTCATTATATCTGCCATTGTGCCCACCAGCTTAGCCAGAGCTCCTTATGTCTTCCGAGTTAACCTGTGTGAAGGCAGTGGTGGTGTAAGTCTTCCTCTGGATTAGTTGTCCCCATCTGGCCTTCTCCTTGATAATCCAGTAAGAAATCTCCACCTAACATCACATAGTAGGCAGAAACATAACCAGTTCTATGAGATCCATGTCATGTACAGTAACCACCAGCTGAGCCTTCTTGTTCTTCACCAAGGAAGTGACAGTGTTAACACCTGCTGGAAGGACTGGAGGTCTCTTAGTGGAGACATCCCCATTGCTGGCAGCTTTCTCCTCTACGTGGATCCAACAGTATGTGCTGCTTCTCTTGCTTTGCCTCTTGTCTGTACTTGTGGGCAAGCTTAAGCAGGTAAGTAGCTGTTTGGTGGTCCAACGCCTGTGTGGACTGGTTAATTTTGTGAAGCACTTTCAACTGCTTATAGGAGATAGGCTTTTGCTGTGGCAGCTGGATGTAGCAGGGACATTTGACAAGGTGGATGAGCTCCCTTTTGGGCTAGATGTCCTGTTCAATACCCAAATTATTGGGCCTTTTCTCAAACAGGAGATTTACCACCTTTTTGCCCTCCTGTTTCCTCACAACCGCAGGGGCCTAGGCCCACCTTCTTTTTCTTGGCCTTTCTTTTCAGCATCTTGGGTGGCCTACTGGAGGAGAGAGGCTTTTTTCCTGTTTTTATAAAGATGTTTTATCTTGACATTTTTTTTATTTCAATAACTTATTCAAGAATTCATTCAACACATATTTATCAAGTAAACACTGTGTTGCTAAGTGCTGTCTTAGCACTATATTATGAGGTAAACAAAACAAGCAAGGGCTTTGCCTTCACAAACTTTCTAATCTAAAAAGGATACATCGGTATTGGTTAGGTCATACAATTTACATATAACTGCAATTCCAAAAATGTTCAGTATTATCAAACTCCTACATAAATTTAGTCATTGTATACATGGTTTGATTTTGAGTTACACAAAATATTTGCTTTATTATTTTAAAAATATGAACTCTTGCTCTGCTAGGTAGATTAAATTCTTTTCAATATGATGTCCAATCGAATTCTTAAAAACATGAATCGTTAAAATGACAAAAAAGACAATAAAATCTGCCACATTAAACTCACACTTTGATGTGCAGATTTTCTGTAGTAACAGTAACAAATGTCAAGACAAAAATCAGACAAAATTAAAGAATAAATAGAGCTTTGTTTGAGGTGCCAAATAGTTTTTAGAGTTCAATCTACTTTGAAAAATATATGATATGCTTGCATATGCCAAGTTGCATTTGTAGGCATTTACCAGATTCTTACAGAAGATGTGTTCATGTCTCCTTAAAACCTTTATTTAGCTGTCTAAATAGTTATTGACCTTCAATTGAATCTTATTTCCCCAGAGAAGTCATACAAATGCCAAGGGTTTACTTTTATCATGTACCTTCCCCCTTTTATGTATAAATTTGTGTGTCATACCTAATAGGTCTATGCTTTAAAAATTTCATCCATCAAAATGTTTATTGAATGTACATTTTGTATAAAATCCCCAAATAAATTCTCTGAAGAAAGAGCTAAAAACAGACTTAAAATACTGTATAGTATTAGTTACCTAATTCCAATTAAATTTCATGATGGTATAATAAAATGGATTTGACATCCTAGTAATGTATTCTTATTACATGGATTTTAATACACCAGATGACAAATCAGATTTTTAAAAGTAAAAAGAATGTTTTAAAAATACATAGATTGTACTTTATAGGTTCCTTTTTGCAACTAGATATTGCCATAGAAAATATGGTCAATGATATGGTTAGACTGTGTGTCCACACCCAAATCTCATCTTGAATTCTAATCCTCAGGTGTTTAGGGGGAGACCTGATGGGAAGGGATTGGATTATGGGAACGGTTTCCCCTATGCTGTTCTTGTGATAGTGAGTGAATTCTCACAAGATCTGATGGTTTTATCAATAGTAATTTTTCCTGCACTGGCTCTTCTCTTTCCTGCTACCATGTGAAGAAGGTCCTTGCTTCCCCTTTGCCTTCCACCATGATTGTAAGTTTCCTGAGGCCTCCACAGCCATGTGTAACTGCAAGTCAATTAAACCTCTTTCCTTTATAAATTACCCAGTCTTGGCTATTTCTTTATAGCAGCATGAGAACAGACTAACACAGTAAATTGGTACTGCAGAGAGTGGGGTACTGCTATAAAGACACCTGAAAATGTGGAAGTGACTTTGGAACTGGGTAAGAAGCAGATGTTGAAACAGTTTGGAGGGCTCAGAAGAAGACAGGAAGATGTGGGAAAGTTTAGAACTTGCTAGAGACTGGTTAAATGGTTTTGACTAAAATGCCAATAATGATGTGGACAATGAAGTCTGGGCTGAGGTAGTCTCAGATGAAAATGAAGAACTTATTCGAACTGGAGCAAAGGCACTCTTGCTATGCTTTCGTAAAGACTTTGGGGACATTTTGCCCCTGACCTAGAGATCTGTGGAACTTTGAACTTGAGAGAGTTAATCTAAAATTGAATTTATGTTAAAAGAGAAGCAAAGCCGAAAGTTTGGAAAATTTGCAGCCTGACAATGCAATAGAAAAAGAAAAACCCATTTTCTGGGGAGAAATTCAAGCCCGCTGCAGAAATTTGCATAAGTAACGAGGAGCCAAATGTTAATCACCAAGACAATGGGGAAAATGCCTCCACAACATGTCAGAGATCTTGGCAGCAGCCCCTCCCATCGCAGGCCCAGAGGCCTAGGAGGGAAAAATGGTTTTCTGGGCTTGGTCCAGGGTCCCCCAGCTGTGTGCAGCCTTTGGACTTGGTGCCCTGTGTCCCATCTGCTCCAGCTCTAGTCATGGCTAAAAGGGGCCAACGTACAGCTCAGGCTGCTGCTTCACAGAGTGAAAGCCCCAAGCCTTGGCAGTTTCCATGTGGTTTGGTGTTGGGCTTCCATGTGCACAGAAGTCCAGAATTGAGGCTTGGGAACCTCCGCCTAGATTTCAGAGGATGTATGGAAATGTCTGGATGTTCAGGCAGAAATCTGCTGCAGGGGTGAAGTCCTCAAGGGGAAACTCTGCTAGGGCAGTGCAAAGGGGAAATGTGGGGTTGAATCCCCCACACAGAGTCCCCACTGGGTCACTGCCTAGAGGAGCCATGAGAAAAGGGCCACCATCCTCCAGACCCCACAGAATGGTAGATCCACCAACAGCTTGTACTGTGTGCCTGGAAAAGCCACACTCAAGGCCAGCTATGAAAGCAGCTGATGTGGGGGGCTGTACCTTGCAAAGTCACAGGGGTAGAGCCACCCAAGGCCATGGGAGCCCACCCTTTGAATCAGCATTCCCTGGATGTGGGACATGGAGTCAAGGGAAATTATTTTGGAGCTTTAAGATTTAATGATTTCCCTGCTGGATTTTGGACTTGCATGGGGCCTGTAGCCCCTTTGTTTTGGCCAATTTCTCCCTTTGGGAACAGGATCATTTACCCAGCACCTGTACCCCTATTGTGTCTTGGAAGTAACTAACTTTTGTTTGATTTTACTGGCTCATAGGCAGAAGGGAGTTGTCTCAGATGAGACTTTTGACTTGGACTTTTGGGTTAATGCTGAAATGAGTTAAGACTTTGGGATACTGTTGGGAAGGCATGATTGATTTTTAAGTATGAGGACATGTGATTTGGGAGGGGCCAGGGGCAGAATTATATGGTTATGCTTTGTGTTCCCACCCAAATCTCATCTTGAATTGTAATCCCCAGGTGTTTAGGGGGAGACCTGATGGGAAGTGATTGGATTATGGGGCAGTTTCCCCCATGCTGTTCTCATGATAGTGAGTGAATTCTCAGGAGATCTGAGGGTTTTATAAATGATTGTTTTTCCTGCACTGGCACTTCTCTCTTCTGTTGCCGTGTGAAGAAGGTCCTTGCTGCCCCTTCACCTTCCACCATGATTGAAAGTTTCCTGAGGCCTCCCCAGCTATGTGGATCTGCAAGTCAATTAAACCTCTTTCCATTATAAATTACCCATTCTTGGGTATATCTTTATAGCAGTCTGTGAACAAACTAATACAGTCACTTCTCTGGAAGTTTTTGAAATCTGCTTGTCAAACAACTACCTTATTTATAAAAAAGAAAGATGAACTTTGGAGATAATAGAACATTTGGCTAATTATTTTTGTAAAAACCAGTGAAAACCTGAAACTACAGTGTTTTATTTCCAGAATACAATACAGAAGTTCATGTATGGAGGACAAGATTTTATGTCATAGTCATCCATATAACCAGGTGATGTAAGCGAGTATATAAGTCACTCTGAGTAACAGAATTGATTGAACTGAAATTACAGAAAAAGGCACAACCCAGTCTGAAACTGTGAGCAGTCTCTGTCTAGCATAGCATTTATTTGACACACTGTGGGCCCAGTATACTCAGCAGAGAGATAAGCATATAGGGGCAATATTTGGGTTTCTGTTTTGCTTTGTTTTGTTTCACACAGTTTCAAGATTAACCTAATACTTGATGATGACCAAGGCACTCAGTGCTTTGCATGTAATGATATTTTTTTGTAGATTTTTAAAATCATGGACTTTTAGAGAGTCTTAATGCTGATAGTTCACTGTGAACTTCCTGTAATTATTCACTAGTAAAAAATATTCTCCAATAATTCATCATGAGTTATCCCAGGATACCTCAGGCAATGGATAGTTCATATGGAAGAAATAGCATGCTGATTTGCAATTATAATTGAAGAAAATTGCTTGAGAGGATTCTGACAGCACAGAAAATAGGCCAATTAGTTACCCAACTCTCATCCTCCTGTGATTCATGATTGTCTCCATTTAATTTTGCTGTCATTTATGAAGTGAGGTTAAGAATAGATAAGCTTCTTTTAGCCACATCTTACAATTAGCTTACTCTTTTGCTGCTGCTGCTTCTTTTTTTAACAGTATGATTGGGTTCAAAAACCAGTGGTCCTCAAAACTGTATTTAACAGTTATTCATCATCAAGCACTTGCTAATGTTTAAAACCACTTGATTCAGTGTCATAGCCTAACAATCATGCTCAAAGTAGGGTTTTTGCCCACCAAAAAAAATCATCAAGTGCTACTTTGTAACATATAAAATCAAAGCCAAGAAGATATAATAAGCTTTGGCCAAGTAAATACATATTAAGGTTTTAAAAATCAATTTTATAAAGAAGCAAGTTCTTTATATAAGAATAGAACAAAATAAAAGAGTAATATGGAAGAAAACAACTACCTGTAATGTAAAATTTAGCAAATAAACATTTCCTCCTATGCTTCTTCCTTTTAAATATGTCAAAATCTTACTCATGCTTCTTTTGAAAGGAAAAATGAAGATCGTGAGAATAAGAATATTTTAGTTGATGCAGACATTGGAAGGTCATCATATTTACTCATGTTTGTATATAAATTGGTTAATAAATTTTTTGTAACTGTGTTTGAAGGATTTGCTTGTGTGTGTGGTGGTGGTGGTGGTGTCTTTCCAACCAATAAAGGCTTCTTAAGAATCAGAATAAGGCTTTTGCTTATCTAATGTTCCACCCAAAGAACCTACTTTGTCCCTGAACTCACAGTAGGAATAAAGTATTTATGTGCAGACATAGGAATCAACAAATGAAGTCTATTTACCTGTGCTGAGAAGTTGTCCTGTTATATCCAGAAGCCACAATGTTATGTTTGTCACTTTAATTGATTTACATAATATCTGAAGCAATCTAGTGTGGATTATTTAGTTAAGCCGTCAAAAGACTTCCGTATGGAGCTATAATACTCTCTAGCTTTTATTTTTCATGCCAAAACTTTATCTTCACATCTATCTATCTATCTATCTACCTATCTATCTATCTATCTACCTATTTATCTAACTACCTAATATATCTATCTAATCTATCCGTCAATCTATCCCTCTATGTATCACACATCTCATATATTTATCTAAATTTAAGTTAAATTATTTTGAATATTTTGACATATATGAGAAATGGGATCAGTTATAAAACCTGATAAAAGAATTTCTGATTTATACATCAATTACACATTTAATTGAGATAATTATTTGGCAATTCCTTGAGTTTTCTGTGCCAGAAATTCTAAAATAGGAGGGAAGATTTTTAACTTATAAGGGTTTATTTGGTTGAGTATAGCAGTTCATGTATATTCAGGCCAGGTGCAGAAGCATGTGATATAACTAAACTGAATTATCATATAATGCCTAGATATCTTTCTTGGAAATCTCCGAAACCAAAGTTGTTTGTTATAAAAGGAAACTTTTTTTTTAATAGTTCAAAATACTTGTGTGAAATCTCATCCATGTTTCTGGGTATTAGATAAAGTATTTGATTTTAACTGAACTTATGTGAGTCACTTCTAAAATGTCCATGTATGTTCTATTTATTTAAGTTAGAATAAAAGAAAAACTTATGACAACATATTCTTGATTCTCAAGATTTTAAGTCTTGGACGACATGGAACATAATACTGTGGACAGAAACCACTTAGAGAAAAACATTTTAAATACCATCTGCAAAGTCTTCTTTGAATTTTAAAATTCTACAGGAAGACAGCATAAAATGTGTACAGAAGCACCAGATAAAAAGAAAAATGAATTATGCATCTTTATTAAATTCACTTTTCATCTCCCTCAATTATAAAAACACATTATGGAGCAGATTACTCAACAAGCCAAGAAAACAAAATGGAAATGCAATTAAATTGCAAACAACCTCCAAACATCATCTTGTATCTTCTGATGAACAGTTTCAAAGAAAATCATTAACAATATGCCTTAGATATATCCTTTATTTTATTTCATATTTTGTTTTTTAAATAATGGCTTGCTTTAAAGAAGATTACAATTTATGAAATGGTCAGGAAATATGCTTGATTTATTTTAGAGTGAATATATTTATATTTGTTTCCTTATTGTCACATATCAATATCTAATTATGACATGGTTATTCTAAAGTTAAGTACATGAGCTATAGCAAAATAATAATTTGGGAGGATTGATCAACAAAATTACATGGAAAAATAAATTTTGTTAACCTCAGGAATTTATAATGTTGTTGAGGAGTCAATATTACCAGTTACAATCAATCAGAGAAAAATTTTGTGAATCGAACTTGTGTACTTATTTGTGTTTTGCATATAAGTGAAAAGAAAGTGAAGGATAGAGGAATGAGCATTGCCTGGATTTGTCCGAAAAATGATTTGGGTAAGATTAAACTGGAAGGAAAAATTTAGTTAATCACTCTTATCATCAATTATGATAAGTTGAAATGTTGATGGGGGAGCTTATGGTTATATGAACCAAATGGAGTCATTGGTCCCCTCAAAGTAATTTTAAAAAGCTGAAAAAGAAAAGATTTAATATGATGATTCTTAGTTCACAGATGATTGTTAGTTATTGTGACACAAAGAATTGAAAGTGAAACGGGATTAAATTAATTACTTAGCACATTTTAAATCAAACATAATGATTTAAATTTAACTTTTACAGAAAGAAGTTAGTATATTCAAATGGATTTGGAAATTTATTTGGTGTTATACTGCAGGAATAGTCTATTAATTGATATGCTGACTTTCTATCAGGAATAAAGTAAAATTTGAAGGTAAATTGTAGAGAGACCTATTCTCAGGATGATTTTATCCATATACCATATCACTTGATTGGTGAAAATTCATTGGGTGTTTAATTGTATGAAACTGGAGTTTAATTGACCATTTATTTATTTATTTATTCATGTAGGGCAGTGGCATAGGTAATCCATAAGGCATGTTTGGTTTTTGAAGTGAATTTTAATGGAACTTCTGGTGGTGAAAACCTGATGCATCCATTTATGTTTCCCATCAAACTTTTACTTAATGAGACTTGCTTTATCATATGGTTTATCATACAAATGAGGAAACTTTCAAAGGTGAATGAAGACAGTAGCATTAACTAAAATTATGTAAATAAGGATATTTATATATTGCCCTACTAGTTGGTTTTATGTTATTGGTGGATTTATATAGTTTTTCCACTCAAAAATTATATCAAAAATGAAATTATTTCTAAAAACTGTAAGTAAATTAAATAAAGACAATATTCTATATGAATTATCTAAATATTAAAACTTTCATAAGCATAGAAATAATTGTTGGTATATAGTCTTATACTTCAGTCAGTTTCTTAGCATGGTCTTTCTTTAATGCCATGCCAATGGTGTTTTCCTGGAAGATATATTTTATATGATCTTATTTTATTTTTAGTTATGAAATGTCTTTCAATCTTCTTCAAAGAGGCAATATAAGATTGGTAAATTTGATTTTTTTTTAACACTGGACTTATCTATAGATCATAATATGTGTACTGGAGAAAATACTTCTATAACTATGAGATAACTGATAAACTCAGAAAAAATTTTTTTTAAATGGAGGATATTTTCAGTGGTGTTTTTGTTTTTCTTTTATTATTTTGAAATGTATAAATATTTTGGCTCAAATATTTTCACAGGCACTTTCTCAAAAAATCAGTCATACCTTTTCTCAATCTCATTGTATTTCACTTCATTAGAGAGATGCCATACCTGCAAATGTTTTCAAGATAAGCCTTTCTGTACTGTGGTACTCTACTCACTCAAATTGAAGTTCAAGTTTATTTTGGTGCTATAACAATTGAAAACCTTAATTTAAGATTCTTAAATGATTTTTAACAAAGTGAAAGCAATATTTAATGAACTAATTGACAATAAGAAATTCGATAGAACTGCCTAACACTTAGGATGATTTAAAAAGCTGTTATTTTGACTGAGCGCAGTGGCTCACGCCTGTAATCCCAGCACTCTGGGATGCCAAGGCGGGTGGATCCCTGAGGTCAGGAGTTTGAGACCACCCTGGCTAACATGGTGAAACCCTGTCCCTACTAAAAATACGAAAATTAGCCAGGTATGGTGGCGCATGCCTGTAATTTCAGCTACTCAGAAGGCTGAAGCCTGGGCAACAGAGCAAGACTCCGTAAAAAAAAAAAAAAAAAAAAAAAAAAAAAAGCTGTATTTTGAAAACTCAAACTTTCCTCAAATGTATTTATTCTTTACTTTTGATTCAAGGGGTATATGTGCAAGTTCATTATGTAAATATATTGTGTGATTCTGAGGTCTGGAATTCTATTGAAGCCACCACCCAAATAGTGAACATAGTACACAATAGGCAGTTTTTCAACATTGGCACCCCTCTCTCCCTCCCTCCTTTTGAAGTTCTCCAGTGTCTATTGTTATCATCTTTATGTTCATGTGCACCCAGTCTTTAGCTCTTACTTATAGGTGAGAACATGTGTTATTTAGTTTTCTAAATACTAGCTTAATCACCTCCAGTATAGTGGCCTCCAGCTGCATCCATGTTGCTGCAAAGGACATAATTTTATTCCCTTTTATGGCTGTGTAGTATTACATTGTGTGTATATACCAGATTTTCTTTATCTAGTCCACTGTTGATGGGCACCTAGGTCGATTCAATGTCTTTGCTATTGTGAATAGTGTGGTGTATTAGTCTGTTTTCCTACTGCTATGAAGAACTGCCTGAGACTGAGTGATTTATAAAGGAAAGAGGTTTAATTGGCTCCCAGTTCAGCATGGCTGAGGAGGCCTCAGGAAACTTACAATCATGGCAGAAGGTGAGGGAAAAGCAAGGCACCTTCTTCACCAGGCAGCATGAAGGAGAAGTGCCAAGTGAATTGGGAAGAGGCTCTTATAAAACCATCAGATCTCATGAGAACTCATTATCATGAGAACAGCATGAGGGAAACCACCCCATGATTTAATTACCTCCACTTCTTCTCTACCTTGACATGTGGGGATCATAGGGATTACAATTCAAGATGAGATTTGGGTGGGGACACAAAACCTAACTATATCATGCTGTAAGAATTATACAAGTGCAGGTGATAGCTTTTTGAAAGAACAATTTATCTTCCCTTGGGTATGTATATAGTGATGGGATTGCAGGGGCAAATGTTAATTATATTTTTTGTTCTTTGAAAAATCTCCAAACTCCTTTCCATAGGGGCTGAACTAATATACAATCCCACAAACAGTGTATTAGTGTGCCCTATTCTCTGCAACCTCACCAACATCTGTAATTTGTGACTTTTTAAAAATAGCCATTCTGACTGATGTGAGGTGGTATCACATCGTGGTTTTGATTTGCGTTTCTCTAATAATTAGTGATGTTGAGCATTTTAAAATTTGTTTGTTGGCCACTTGCATGTCTTCTTTTGAGAGGTGTCTGTTCATGTCCTTTTCCCACATTTTAAAGGGGCTATTGGATTTAGGATATCAGTCGTTTCAGATTCATAGCTTACAAATATTTTATCCCATTCTGTTGGTTATCTTTTTACTCTGTTGATCGTTTCTTTTGCTGTGAAGAGAATATTTAGATTAATTAGGTCCTAGCTGTCAATTTTTGTTTTTGTTGCATTTGCTTTTGAGGTCTTAGTGATAAATTCTTTGCCTAAATCAATATTCCAGAAGAGTATTTCCTAAGCTCTGTTCTAGGATTTTTCTAGTTTCATCAGTTATTACTTCTAATTTTTAAAACTATCTTGAGATAATTTTTGTATATGCTTAGAGGTAGGGGTCCAGTTTCATTCTTGTACATATGGCTAGCTAGTTTTCCCAGCACTGTTTAAAGAATAGGCTATCCTTTCTCCATTGTTTTTTTGTTTTTTGTTTTTTATTTTTGTCGACTTAATTGAAATCAATTGCTTGTAGATGTGTGGCTTGAATTCTAGGTTCTTTCTTCTGTTGCATTAATGAATGTGTCTATTTGTTTACCAGTACCATGCTATTTTGATTACTGCAGCTTTACAATATAGTCTGAAGTTGGGTAATGTGACGCCTCTGGCTTTGCTCTTTTTGACTAGGATTGCTTAGATATTCAGGCTCTTTTATTGGTTCCAGATGAATTCTAAAACGATTTCTTCTAACTATGTGAAAAATGACATTGGTAATTTGATAGGAATTGCATTGTATTTGTAGATTGCTTTAGGTAGTACTGTCATTTTAATGAATTTAATTCTTCCTATGCATGAGCGAGGAATTTTTTTTATTTGTTCGTGTCACCTGTGATTTCCTTCAAGAATGTTTTGTAGTTCTACTTATAGAGATCTTTCCCTTCCTTGGTTAAATGTATTCGTAGACATTTTCTTTTTGGGACTATTGTAAATGGAATTGCATTCTTAATTCATTTATCAGCTTAAACGTTATTGGCGTATAGAAGTGCCACTGATTTTTCTATGTTGATTTTGTATCTTGAAACTTTATTGAAGTCATTTTATCACATTTAAGAATGTTTTGGCAGAATATTTAGGGTTTTCTAGTTATATAATCTTGTCATCAAAGAGAGAATATTTGACTTCCTATTTTTCTATTTGAATGCTTTTTATTTTTTTCTTTTGCTAGATTGCTCTGCCTACAACTTCCAGTACTATATTGAATAGGATTGGTGATAGTGGGCATCCTTCTCTTGTTTCAGTTATCCGGGGAATACTTCCAGCTTTTGCCCATTCATTATGATGTTGGCTTTGGATTTTTCAGAACTGGCTCTTATTAATTTGAGGTATGTTCCTTGGATGCCTAGTTTATTGAGGGTTTTTATCATGAAGGGATATTGCATTTCGTTGGAAGCTTTTTCTGTGTGTATTGAGATGATCATGTGTTTTTGTTTTTAATTCTGTTTAGGTGTTGAGTCACATTTATTGATTTGCATATGTTGAACCAACCTTTCATCTCAGGAATAAGGCCTATTTAATCAAAATGAATTTACCTTTTGATGTGCTACTGAATTTGGTTTGCTTGTGATTTGTTGAGGATATTTGCATCTATATTTATCAGGGTTATTGGCCATTAGTTTGAAACTTTTGTTATGTCTTTACCAGATTTTTGTATCAAGACAATATTGGTTTCATAGAATGACTTAGGGAAGAATTTATACTCGATTTTTTGGAAATTTTTCAGTAGAATTGGTACCAGCTCTTCGTTGTACATTTGGTAGAATTCAGCAGTGAATCCGTCTGTTTTCAGGGATGTTTTTGGTTGGTTAGTATTTAATTACTGATTCAATTTTGTAACTCATTATTATTCTGTTCAGGGTTTCTACTTCTTCATGATTCAATCTTAAGCTATTTTTTCAGGAATGTATACATTTCATCTAGGACCTCTGTGCATAGAAGTGTTCATAGTAGTCTCCAGATTTTTTTTTTTATTTCTTTGGAATTGGTTGGGATGCTACCTTCGTCATTTCTGATTGTGCTTATTTGGGTCTTATCTCTTTTTTTCTTTGTTTATCTAGCCTAGTGGTCTATTCATCTTATTTATCCTTTCAAAAAACAATCTTTTCATTATGTCGATCTTTTGTGAAATTTTGTTAGTCTCAAGTTTGTGTATTTCTGCTCAGATTTTAAGTATTTCTCTTCTGCTAAGTTTGGGTTTAGTTTGTTTTTGTTTTTCTAGTTCTTTTAGGTGTGATGTAAAGTTGTTAACTTGAGATCTTTCTATCTTCTTGATGTAGGCATTTAACACTATGAACTCTCCCCTTAACACTGCTTTTGCTGCATCCCAGGGGCTTTGGTATATTGTGTCACTCTTTTTATTTCTTTCAAAGAATTTTTTTTAAATTGCTGCATTACTTTTGTTGTTTACTCAAAGGTCATTCTGTAGCAAATTGTTTCGTTTCAATGTATTTTTTGGTTTTGAGAGCTCATCTAGGTATTAATTTTCATTATTATTCCACTATTTTGAGAAGATGCTTTGTTTGATTTTGATATTCTTAAATTTGTTGAGACTTGCTCTATGGCCCAGCATGTGGTCAACATTAGATTATGATCCATGTGCAGATGAGAAGAATGTATATTCTGTGGTTGTTAAGTGGATTATTCTGTAGATGTATTAGTTTCAATGGGTCAAGTGGTAAATTTAAGTCCAGAAGTTCTTTTTTAGTTTTCTGCCTCAATAATCTGTCTAATGCCTTCATTGTGGTGTTGAAGTCCCCCACTGTTTGTGTGTGGCTAAGTATTTTCTTAGGTTTAGCACTAATTGTTTCATAAATCTGGGTGCTCCAATGTTTGTCTCATTTATATTTAAATAGTTAAATCTTCTTTCTGAATTGAACCCTTTATCATTTTGTCTTGCCTTTGTCCTTTTTAACTGTGGTTGTTTTAAGGGCTGTTTTATCTGATATAAGAATAGCAATCTTTGCTCTTTTTTGTTTCCCATTTCTGTGATAAATCTTTCTTCATCCCTTTACTTTGAGCCCATGGATGCCATTGCATGTTTGATTGATTCCTTGAAGACAGTAGAAGGTTGGGTATTGTTTCTTTAATCTAATTTGACACCCAAAGTCTTTTAAGTGGAAAATTTAGGCCATTTATATTCAAGGTTAATATTCATATGTGAGATTCTGTTACTCTTGTAGTGCTGTTAGCTAGCTGCTTTTTCTGTGGACTATGCATTTTCTTGTGCTTTTATGGTAGCAAGTATCATTCTTTTGTTTCCATGTTTAGAATTTCCTTAAGTATCTCTTGTAGATCTGGTCTGGTGGTGACAAGTTCTTTTAGTGATTGCTTACCTGGGGAAAAAAAAACTTTATATTTCCTCTATTTATAAAGTTTAGCTGGAAGAGATATAAAATTCTTCACTTTCATTTTTTTTTAAGAATGCCAAAAATAGGCCCTGAATTTCTTCTGCATTGTAAGTTTTCCTCTGAGAAGTCTGTTGTTAGTGTGATGGGATACCGTTTATAGGTAATATGGTTCTATTCTCTGACTTAAAGATTTTCTTCTTTTCCATTTTCTTAAACAGTCTTATGACTATATGCCTCGTGGATGACTGTCTTTTATAGTGTCTCTCAGGAGTTCTCTTGATTTCTTATATCTTCCTATTGACCACTCTAGCAAAGTTGGAGAAATTATCCCAGATTATATTTTTAAATACATTTTTCAAGCTGCTTAAATTCCTCTCTTCTCTTCCAGGAATGCCAATAATTCATAGGTTTGATCCCTTTGCATAATCTCATATTTCTCAATGCCTTTGTTTTCTTAAAATTCTTTTTCCCTTATTTTTGTCTGACTGGGTTGGTTTGAAATACCAGTCTTTGAGCTCTGAAATTCTTTCTTCTGCTTGATATACTCCATTTTTAAGGCTTACCACTGTGCTTTGAAATTCCTGTAGTGAATTTTTTATCTCCAGAAGTTCTGTTTAGTTATTTGTTAGTAGAGATCTGTCATTTTTCAAATCTTTGATCATTTTTCTGACTTCTTTGTATTGGATTTCAACCTTCTCTTGCATCTTATTGAATTTCATTGCCATCCATATTCTGAATTCTATATTTGTCATTTCAGACACCTCAATCTAGTAATGATCCATTGCTGGGGAGCAAGTGCAATCCTTTGGAGGTAATGTAATGCTCTGCCTTTTTCCATTGCTAGAGTTCTTATGCTGATTCTTGGTCTTCTGAGGGAGCTGAGACTTCTTTTTTGAACTTGCTATCATTTATGTGGGGCTTTCAATTTTTTTTCCTCTGTCCACTTACACTCTGATGGGTGGTTTCAGCCAAAGTGCTTCATCAGGATAATGGCAGCGGAATCTGTGCTTTTCATGTGTGCCAGCAACTGCAACAGTCCAATGGGCTACACATGCTAAAGCCAGGTACCTGTGTGGGCGGCATTGTCAGCATCCATGTGCACGTTTATGCCAGTGGCATGAGTGGCACAGAATGGGGGGAGTTGCTGGTCTTTGTGTGTGCTGCCACCAATGGCACAAATGCACAGGTTATGTGTGCAGCCATGTTGGTGCGGTAGGAGTGGTGAGGTCCATCTGTGCACGTGCACTTGCAAAGCAGTGGGGAGGGTGCTCCATCCCACAGGCAAGGCTCCCCTGCTTTGTCCAGGTCTGACAGTAACCCTAAGGCTAAATTCTCCTAAAGATGCATGGTGAGCCTTAGGGGATGGGCATCTCTGGCTGTGCTCCACTCCAGCCATTCTTATGCCAAATCTTCTTGGCTCTGCATGGGCTGGAGTCCTGCCTTTGCACCTCTCTGAGCAACTCTCTCTTTGCCAGGTCCAGAGTTTCTGGAGGTCATGGAATCTCCTGCTGCTACAATTCTGGAGGTCTATGTCACTTCTTACCTGTTCAACTCATCCCTTCCTCAGGAGTTGTTGAGGGACCAGGAACAAGTTCTGGCACTTAGTCACCCCAAGAAAGGTTCCCAGCTTTGTCCCCCTTCACCCCAGCTTCTGCTTTATCCCACCATGCACTCTCAATGGCTTCCCTCTGAAGATCTGCTCAGAGTTTCCCAGATATCCAGCTGTCCCAGTCTCTTGGTGGGAAATATTCCTCCTCACAGCAAATTAATATTTTCTAGTGTACCAGTTTACATACTTTGTGTTAGTATTGTTGTTTACTATTTTTAGTTATTTCCTTAATTGTTGTTCAATAAATTATAATATCTACCTTTAGTTATCATTACCTTCTTTATCTTAATTATAGTAAAATATAAAAATGTTCCCTAATAGAGTTTGATAACATTCCCTCATGTATGTAATTGTTTTTATATATACTATGCCAATATTTTACAACTCTAATAATGCATTTTATAATTATCTTTTATGTGGTTATCTTTTACATATTTTAAAATCAGAATAAAGGAAAATATTTACACATTTTCAAAAGTTATCTATATATTTATATTACTTTTACTGGTACTATTTCTTTGTGTGGATCAAGGTACCATCTAGTGTGACTGCCTTTCCCTCATTTAGTGTTTCTAGTAAGGCAGTTTTGCTGGCAAAATATGCTCAGTCTTTTATTTTTAATATGGCAAAGTCCTTATTGTACTTTCTCTTCTTAAATTTTTAAATATTTTTATTAATACTTAATACTTTTACATATCTGTCAGGTACATGTGATGTTCTGATATACACATACAATGTATATTAATCATATGAGGGTAATTAGGATATCTGTGACCTCAAACATTGACTAATTCTTTGTTTTGAAACTATTTCAAATCTTTTTTTCTAGCTCTTTTGAAATTCATAATAAAGTATTATCTATAGTTATCTTATAGTTTTATTGAACACTAGAGTTCATTCCTTCTATCTAACTGTATTGTTGTACCCATTAGCCAACCTCCCTTCACCCCTCCTCCTCCGAGCACTTCCAAGACTGATAGCCATCATTTTACTTTCTACTTTCATAAGATCACCCTTTTTAGGTCCCACATATGAGTGAGAACATGCAATGTTCGTTTATCTGTGCCTTACTCATTTCACTTTACATAATGTCCTCAAATTCCATCCATGTTGCTGCAATTATAAACTACATTTACTTCATCCACTTAAATGTTGATGAACACTAAGGTTATTTCCATATCTTGGCTATTGTGAATAGTGCAATACACATTGAAGTGCTGATATTTCTTTGATGTATTAATTTCCTTTCTTTTGGATATATACTCAGTACTGGGAATGCTGGGACATGTAGTAGTTTTATTTTTAGTTTTCTTGAGGAACATCCATACTATTTTCCATAGTGGCTCTACTAATTTATATTCTCACAAAATATTTGTTATATTTGTCTTTGTAATAAGAGCCATTTTAACTGAGGTGAGCTGATATCACACTGTGGTTTTGATTTGCATTTCCATGATCATTAGTAATGCTGACTATTTCTAAAAATACACTTGTTGGACATTACTATCTTCTTTCTGAAACGTCTATTCAGGTAATTTGCCAATTTTTAAATTAGATTATTTTTATTTTGCTATTGAGTTGTTTCAGTTCCTTATATATTTTGGTCATTAATCTCATTTCAGATGGATTGTGAATATTTTCTCTTATCCTGTAGGTTATCACTTAACTTTTTTGATTTTTTTTTCCTGTGCAGAAGATTTTTACCTTGATGTAATCCCATTTCTGTATTTTGCTTTTGTTGCCTGTGCTTTCGAGGTCTTACACAGAAACTCTTTGTCCAGACCAATATCATGAAGCATTTCCTCAATATTTTCTTCTAGTAGTTTCATAGATCCAGGACTTACCTTAAAATATTTCATTTATTTTGATGTGATTTTTGTATATGGTGAAAAATGGGGGTCTAGTTTTATCCTTTTGCATATGAATATCCAGATTTTCCAGCACCATTTATTGAAGAAATTGTCATTTTCTCAATATATGTTCTTGGCACCTTTGTTGAAAATCAGTTGGCTATACGGAGTGAGGTTATTTCTGCATTCCCTTATTCTGTTCCACTAATATATGTGGGGATTTTTTAATGTCAGTAACATGCTCTTTTGGTTATTATATAGCTTTTTGTATAGTTTGAAGTCAGGTAGTGTGATGCCTCAGCTTTGCTTTTTTTTACTCAGGTTTGCTTTGGCTATTCAGCATCTTTTGTGACTTCATGTGAATTTTATGATTCTTTGTGAATAATTTCATTGATATTTTGCTAGGGATTGCATTGAATCTGAAGGTCACTTTGGATAATATGGGTATTTGAACAATATTCCTTCATCTAATCAATGAGAATAGGATATTTTTCTATTTTTGGTGTCCTTTTCAATTTTTGTAACAAGTGTTTTAATAGGTTTCATATTAGAGTCTTTGGTTAACTTTATTCCTGTGTCTTTTACTCTTTGGAGCTATTGTAAATTGGATTGCTCTTTTGGTTTCTTTTTTTTTTTTTTTTTTTTCAGATTTTCACTGTTGGTGTACAAAACTGCTACTGTTTTTGCATGTTGATTTTGTATCCTCCCACTTTACTGAATTTGTTCATTAGTTCTAATAGTTTTTAGTGGAGAATTTGGGCTATTTTAAGTATAAATCCTGTCATATGCAAACAAGAATAATTTGACTTTTCTTTCCCAATGTGTATGCCCTTAATTTTTTTCTCTTTCCTAATTTATCTGGCTAGAATTTCCATTACAATGTTGAATAGAAGTGGTAAGAGTAGGCACGCTTGTCTTGTTCTAAGTATTAGAGATAGGCCTTTGAAATCTTCCCCATTCAGTATGATATTAGCTATGGGTTTGTTATATATGACCTTTATTGTTTTTGCAGTATATTCCCTCTATACACATTTAGCTGAGAGTTGTTTTTTTTTAATCAGAAATGGATGTTGAATTATACTGAATGCTTTCTCAGCCTCTATGGAAATGATCATATGGTTTTTGTTTCGATGCCTTTCTTTCCTTCTTCCTTCCTTTCTCTTCTTTCTTTCTTTCTTTCTCTCTCTCTCTTTCTTTCATTTCTTTTCTTTTCTTTCTTTTCTTTCTTTCTTTTGATATGGAGTATTGCTCTGTCACCCAGGCTGGAGTGTCATGGCACGATCTTGGCTCATTGCAACCTCTGCCTCCTAAGTTTAAGCAATTCTCCCACCTCAGCCTCCCGAGCAGCTGGGATTACAGGCATGTGCCACCATGCCCAGCTAATTTTTTGGATTTTTAGTAGAGACGGGATTTCTCTGTGTTGGCCAGGCTGGTCTCAAACTCCTGACCTCAGATGATCTGCTGTCAAGAAATACATGAGACTGGGTAATTTATAAAGAAAAGAGGTTTAATTGAGTCACAGTTCCACATGGCTGGGGAGGCCTCAGGAAACTTACAGTCATGGTGGAATGCACTTCTTCACAGGGTGGCAGGAGAATGTGTGCCAGCAGGGGAAATGCCAGACACTTATAAAACCATCAGATCTCATGAGAACTCACTCACTGTCATGAGAACGGCATGGGAGAAACCACCCCCATGATTCAATTACCTCTTCTGGAGTCCCTCCCATGACATGCGGGGATTATGGGGATTACAGTTCAAGGTGAGATTTGGGTGAGGACATGGAGCCAAACCATATAATTCTGCCCCTAGTCACTCCTAAATCTCTTGTCCTCACAGTTCAAAACACAATTAAGGCCCTCCAATAACCCTCCGAAGTCCTAACTCATTCCAGCATTAACCCAAAAGTCCAAGCCCAAAGTCTCATCTGAGACAAGGCAAGCCCCTTTTGTCTATGAGCCTGTAAAATCAAAAGCAAGTTAGTTACTTCCTAGATACAATGGAGGTACAGGCATTGGATAAATACACCCATTCCAAATGGGAGAAATTCACCAAAACAAAGGCTCTACAGGCCCCATGCAATTCTGAAATCCAACAGGGCAGTCACTAAACATTAAAGTTCCCAAATAATCTCCTTTGACACCATGTCTCACATCCAGGGCATGCTGATGCAAGAGGTGGGCTCCCATGGCCTTGTGCAGCTCCAGTCCTATGTCTTTGCGGGGTACAGCCCTTCTCCCAGCTGCTTTCATGGGCTGGCATTGAGTGTCTGTGGCTTTTCCAGGTGCACAGTGCAAACTGTCAGTAGATCTACCATTCTGGAGTCTGGAGAATGGTGGCCCTCTTCTCACAGCTCCAATAGGCAGTGCCCCAGTGGGGACTCTGTGGGGGCTCTAACCCCACATCTTCCTTCTGCACTGCCCAAACAGAGGTTCTCCATGAGGGCTCTGCCCCTGCAGAATCTTCTTCCTGGACATTCAGGAGTTTCCATACATCCTCTGAAATCTAGGTGGAGGTTCCCAAACCTCAGTTCTTGACTTCTGTGCACCCACAGGCTCAACACCACATGGAAGCTGCCAGGGGTTGTGGCTTGCACCCTCTAAAACAATGGCCTGAACTGTACCTTGATTCCCTTTAGTCATGGCTCTAGCTGAAGCAACTGGGTTGTAGGGCACCATGTCCTGAGGCTGCACAGAGTGGAGAGGTGGGGGGCAGTGGTTGGGACATGCCACACAACCTTTTCCACCTAGGCCTCTGGGCCTGAGATAGGAGGGGCTGCTATAAAGGTCTCTCACATGGCCTCGGGACATTTTCCCCATTGTCTTTGTGATTAACATTTGGCTCCTTGTTACTTATGCAAATTTCTGTAGCAGGCTTTAACTTCTCCCCATAAAATGGGTTTTGCTTTTCTTTTGCATCATCAGGCTGTAAATTTTCCAAACTTTTATACTCTACTTTTCTTTTCAACATAGGTTCCAATTTCAAACCATCTCCTTGTGAATGCATAAAACTGAATGCTTTCAGGATAATCCAGGTCACATATTTAATCCTTTGCTGCTTAGAAATCTCTTCCACCAGATACCCTAAATCATCTATGTCAAGTTCAAAGTTCCACAGATGTCTGGTGCAGGGGCAAAATGCCACCAGTCTCTGCAAAAATTTAGTAAGATTGACCTTTACTCCACTTCCCAAACAGTTTTTTATCTCCATCCGAGACCACCTCAGCCTTCATTTCATTGTCCATATCACTATCAGCATTTTGGTCAAAGACATTCAACAAGTCACTAGGAAGTTCCAAACTTTCCCATCTTCCTGTCTTCTGAGCCCTCCAGGTCACTAGGAAATTCCAAACTTTGCCATAATTTTGTCTTATTCTGAGCCTTCCAAACTCTTCCAACCTCTGCCCACATCCAAAGTTGCTTCCACATTTTTGGGTATTCTTACAGCCGTGCCCCACTATCTCAGTACCAATTTACTGTATTAGTCTATTCTCACACTGCTATGGAAATGCCTGAGACTGTGTAATTTGTATATATAAAAAAAGGTTTAATCGATTCACAGTTCCACATGACTGGGGAGGCCTGAGGAAACATAATCGTGGTGGAAGGCACCTCTTCATAGGGCAGCATGAGAGAGAAGGAGTGCCAGCAGGAGACATACCAGACATTTATAAAACCATCAGATCTCATGAAAACTCAGTCAGTATCATGAGAACAACATGGGAGAAACCACTCCCATGATTCACTTACGTCCCACAGGGTCTCTCCCACAACACGTGGGGATTATGCAAATTACAATTCAAGATGATATTAGGGTGGGGACACAGAGTCAAATCATATCAGGCTATATACACTATATAAAAATTTTATCACAAAACTGATATAAGAATAAAAAATAGAAAATAATCCTACATAAGAATAGTAAACCAAATAAATTAGTACTATATAATCATTATGAATCAAAATACATAGGTGTGCTTGGCATGAAACATTGTTTATGCTATATTGTTTCTTAAAAATTGGCTACAAAATTATATGTATTTAATCATGCTATGAAAATCATACACGTAAAGGAAAGTAAAACCAAAATGTTAATAGTGACTATGTCTGATAGGTGGAAATAAGTGTAATTTTAAAATAATATTTACTTCGATTTTTCTGTGTTCTTTAATTTTTCTACCAGTATAATGTTGTGGAAAGAGAACATGTTTTATGTAGGAAGCAAGCTGCATAGATTTAAACCTCAGCTTCATCACTTACTAGCTATTAGATTTTGGTAAGTCAGTAACAACACTGTACATCAGTTTCTCCACATATAACGTGAAAATTTTAATAGTACCTACCTCACAGGGTTCTTGTGAAGGCTGAATTGCTTAATTCATATAAAATATTTAAAATGTCACTAAGCAAATATGTGCTAAGCACGTTTTAACTATGATATTGAAAATATTTGGTTTTTAAATATTATTTTGTATAAATATTACATAGTACATATATAATAAAGAAATAATACAGGATGAAGAGAAAAGAGACATCAAGAAAAACTGTGAAGAAAAAAGCTAGATGCTGAGACTAGTGAGCTAGTAAACAAAATTTTTACTTTTATTATCTGTAGGTTCATAGTACTCACACACAGTACATAGTAGGTGTATATATTTGTGGGGTACATGAGATGTTTTGATGCAAGTATGGAATATGAAATAAACACATCATGGGGAATGGGGTATCCATCTCCTCAAGCATTTATCCTTTGAGTTACAAACAATTTAATTACACTCTTTATTTTTTAATTTGCAATTAAGTTATTATTGATGATAGTCACTCCGTTGTGTGATCAAATTGTTGGTCTTTTCCATTTTTTCTAACTATTTTTTGTTCTCATTCACCATCCCCACCCCTCTACCCCTAACTCCCTACTACCCTTCCCAGATAATAGTAACCATCCTTCTGCTATCTATATCTATGAGTTCAGTTGTTTTGATTTTTATTTCCTACAAACAAGTGAGAACATTGTATTTCTGTGCTTGGCTCATTTTACTTAACATAATGACCTCCAGTTCCATCTATGTTGTTGCAAATGAGGGTTCTCATTCCTTTTTATGGCTGAATAGTACTCCACTGTGTATATGTACCACACTTTCTTTATCCATTTATCTGTTGATGGAATCTTAGTTTTCTTCCCAACCTTGGCTATTGTGAACACTGCTGCAACAAATATAAGAGCGCAGATATCTCTTTGATATACTGATTTCCCTTCTTTGGGGTATATACCCAGCAGTGGGATTGCTGGATCATATGGTAGCTCAATTTTTAATTTTTTGAAGAACCTCCAAACTGTTCTCCAAAGTGGTTGTATTAGCAGTGTTCCCTTTTCTCCACACCCTTACTAGTATTTGTTATTGCCTGTCTTTTGGATATAAGCCATTTTAATTGGAGTAAGATAATATCTCATTGTAGTTTTGATTTGCATTTCTATAATGATGTTAAGCACTTTTTCATATGCCTATTTGCCATTTGTATGTCTTCTTTTGACAAATGTGTATGCAAATCTTTTGCCCATTTTTTTGATCTGATTATTAGATTTTTTTTCTATAGAGTTCTTTGAGCTCCTCGTATATTATGTTTTTTTAATCCCTTGTCAGACAGGTAGTTTGCAGATATTTTCTCCCATTCTTTGTCTTCTCTCTTCACTTTGTTTATTATGCCCTTTGCTGTGCAGAAGCTTTTAAACTTGATGTGATCCCATTTGTGCATTTTTGCTTTGGTGGCCTGTGCTTGTGGGGTATTGCTCAATATATTTTTGCCCAGAAAAGTGTCCTGGAGATTTTCCCCAATGATTTCTTCTAGTAGTTTTGTAGTTCCAGGTCTTAGATTTAAGTCTTTAATCAATTTTGATTTAATTTTTGTATATGGAGAGATAGGGATCTAGTTTAATTCTTCAGCATGTGGATATCCAGTTTTCTCAGCATCATATATTGAGGAGACAGTCTTTTCCTCATTGTATGTTCTTGATACCTTCATCACAAATGAGTTCACTGCAGGTGTGTGTATTTTTTTCTGCATCTTCTATTCTGTTTCATTGTTCTATGTGTCTGTACCATGCTGCTTTGGTTGCTATAGCTCTGTAGTATAATTTGAATTCAGATAATGTGATTCCATCAGTTTTGTCTTTTTTCTTAGGATAGATTTGACTATTCTGGGTCTTTTGTGGTTCCATACAAATTTTAGGATTTTTTTTTCTATTTCTGTTAAGAATGTCATTGATATTTCTATAGGGATTGTATTGAATCTGTGAATTGCTTTGGGTACTATGGACATTTTAACAATATTGATTCTTCCAATGCATATTTTTTTCATTTTTGGGGTGTCCTCTTCAATTTCTTTCATTAGTGCTTTATAGTCTTTGTTATAGAGATCTTTCACTTCTTTAGTTAATTTTTAGGTATTTAATTTTCTGTGTAGCTATCGTAAATGGGATTCCTTTTTTGTTTCTTTTTCATATTGTTCACTGTTGGCATCTAGGAATATTACTGATTTTTTATTATAGTATGTTAATTTTGTATCCTGCAACTTTACTGAATGTACCAGTTCCATTCGTTTTCTGGTGAAATCTTTAAGTTTTTCCAATAAAAGATCATACCATCTGCAAGCAAGAATAATTTGACTTCTTCCTTTCCAATTCAGATGCCCTATATTTTCTTCTCGTCTGATTGCTCCAGCTAGAACTTCCAGTGCTGAATAACAGTGTTGACAATGTACATCCTTATTGTGTCTCAGATCTTAGGGGAAAGGCTTTCAGTATTTTTACATTCAATATGATACTAGCTGTGGATCTGTCATATCTGGCTTTTTTTATGTTGAAGTGTGTTTCTTCTACACCCAGTTATTTGAGAGATTTTATCACGAAGTGATATGTTTTTTCCACATCAATTGAAATGATCATGTTTTTTTTCCTTATTCTGTTAATATGATGTATTAAATTGATTTAATAGTATATGTTGGAACTACTTGGTGTTCTATAACATTTTTGTACTTGGATATTGATATCTTTCTCTAGGTTTGGGAAGTTATCTGTTATTGTCACCTTGAATAAACTTCTACCCTTATGTCCTTCTCTACCTCCTCTTTATGGCCAGTAACTCTTAGATTTGACCTTTGGAGGCTATTTTCTTGACCCTGCAGGCATGCTTCTTTGTTTTTTATTCTTTTTCCTTTTGTCTCTTCTGACTGTGTATTTATAAATAGCCTGCCTTTAAGCTCACTAATTATTTATTCTGCTTGATCAATTCTGCTATTAAAGGACTCTGATCCATTCTTCTATATGCAATTTGAATTTTTCAGCTACAGAATTTCTGCCTGATCTTTTTAATTATTTCAGTCTCTTTGTTAAATTTATCTGATAGAATTTAGAACCCCTTCTTTGTGTTATCTTGAATTTTTTGAGTTTCCTCGAAACAGCTATTTTGAAATCTCTGTCTGCAAGGCCACATAGCTGCTTCTGTAGGATTGATCCCTGGTGACTTATTTAGTTCATTTGGTGAAGTCATGTTTCCCTGGATGGTGCTGATGTTGGTAGATGTTCTTTAGTGTCTGGCATTGAAAAATTAGGTATTTATTGTAGTCTTCACTGTTGGGGTTGTTGAATAGCCATCATTCTTGGGAAGCCATTCCAGATATTTTAAGGGACTTGAGTCTTGTGATCTAAGCTATATCTGCTTTAGTGGGCACCCTAAATCCAGCAATTCTGTGGTCCTTGCAGACTTGTAGAGATACTGCATTGATGATCTTGGACAAGATCTGGGGGAATTTTCTGGGTTACCAGGCAGAGACTTTTTTTCTCTTTTTTTACATTCTTCCAAACATACAGAGTCTCTCTCTGTGTCCTGAGGCATGTAAATCTGGGGGTTGAGTGACACAGGAACCCCAGTAGCCACCACCAATATGACCGAACTGAGTCAGACCTGAAGCCAACACAGCACTGGTTCTTGCCCTAGGGCTGCTGTAAAAACTCCATGGCT
This sequence comes from Pongo pygmaeus, assembly GCF_028885625.2. NCBI lineage: Eukaryota > Metazoa > Chordata > Mammalia > Primates > Hominidae > Pongo > Pongo pygmaeus. Next base: position 132,716,773 of record NC_072396.2, on the reverse strand, counting down.
ACTATCCATGTTTGCTCAAGGCTCTGGTGCTCTATAATCAGCAGGGGTGAAGCCAAACAGGCCTGTGTCTTTCCTTTCAGGTTGGCAAGGTCCCCCAGGTTCCAGGTGGGTCCAGTGGTGCCATCTGGGAGTCAGGGACTAGAGTCAAAAACCTTAGAAATCTACCTGGCACTCTATTGTACCATGACTGAGCTGGCACTCAGTCCACAAGTTGCAGTCCTTCCCACTCTGCCCTTCCCTTTTTGAAGGCAGAGGAGCCTCACCCCATAGCCACTGCCACCTCAGGCCCTGAGGAATTCTGCCAGGCCACCACTGATATTCTTTTAAGGCCCACGGTCTCGAAAGTCAGCTTGTTGTGAATGTTGACTGGCTGGGACTCACTCTTCAGGGCAGTGGGATCCCCTCTGGCCCAGCACAGGTCCAGAAATGCCATCCAAGAGTGAAGTCTTGAAATCAGTGACCTCAAGAGCCTGCTTGCTGCTCTACTCCCCAGTGGCCATGTTTTACCTGAAGCCAGGGAGTCTCAAAGGCACAAACAAGGCTCTTGATGTAGTAACTGGGTATTGCTGCTGGTTATTCAGGGCCTAAAGGCTCTACAGTTAGCAGGTGATTAATACTGCCAGGACTGGGTACTTCCCTCCAAGGCAGTGGGGACCCTCTATTCCAGGATATGTCTAGAATTGTCTTCTGGGAGCTAGGGCCTGGAATGGGGGCCTCATGCCCCTGATCAGTGCCTGATCCTCTCATAGCTGGGCTGGTATCCTAGATGCAAGACGAAGTCCTCCCCACTCCTTCCTCTCCTCTCCTCAAGCAAAAGGAAGGAGTCTCTTTTGGAGACATGAGTGGTGCAGGCTGCGGTTAGGGAAGCCACTCTCTTGGCTTCCCCAGCTAGTGTCTCAGTATGTCACATGCCCCCCACCAGTTCACTGTCTCTGAGCCTAGTTCGGCACTACGACTCACCTAAGATTTACAGTCCTTATGGCTTAGACTGCCTTTCAAGTTTACTTGGAGACAGAGAGCAATGTAGCCCTCGGTGGTGAGGTTTGCAGGCACTCAGGTTTGGACTGCTAGGATCAATGATTCCTGTCTGGGTAATGCTGGTTTCAGTGCTCCATCCATGGACAGGTGTTAGCTGAGTTTGGTTTGGTTTTCCTTTCTGCTCTGATTTTTGGTTTTTATTAAGGTGTTTTTTTCTGGGTAGATAGTTGTTAACTTGGTGTCTTTGTGGGGTTAACAATCGGTGAAGCCATTTATTCTGCCATCTTGCTCTTCCTCCTGTCTCTGGTAAACAAAATCAAATGCTCCTAACCCTGAAGTGACTTTCCAATCGGGCGGGGGGGGGGGGGGGGAGATAGTGTTGGTGTGGCACATTAATCCAAATATTGTATAGAATGAAATCATAAGATTAAAAAGGTATGATAATAGTGAAGGAAATATTGAAGAAAATTTAATTTACTAGTATTCAAATATCGGTATTAAACTGTGTTTTTCGTCATTTCTTAACAGTATGTTTAGTATTACTTTTAGCTATGTGTGTGGGCAAGAGAATACATCAGTTGGAAGGTCATTCATATCCTATTCAAGAGAACTGACCAATTTTAGTGACCTAAGAAAGTAGACCCAATAAATGGGAGATCCTCAAATTATAACACACACATTAAATTGATTGGAAAACAATCTCCTAGGTCTTAGAGTAGAATAAAAGATGAGCTATAATTAGCTCTTTGGATGTATAGTATGGATGAATTTATACCATAGTCAGGTATTTAATGATAGGATTTATGGGATTATGCCTACATCACAGAACTACCAGCCTTTCCGAGCCACTATGAGGGTTTCTAAATGAAATTTCTGAAGTATGTAACAGATAATAAGTATCTACCTGTATCTGAACTTGTGATATAAATACAGTTTAAAACATACTTTTTTTTTACATTCTAGTATTATTATAGTTGGAATGAAAATAGAATTTTATGTTCTCAAATATAAATATCAAAGAGGAAGAAGCCTTACTTCAGCTTTTAATAGCAAAACAAAATAAACTAAGAAACCCACAAGCTTTGTTTCTTAGCTTACATTTACCTTTCATGTTTGATTGACAATAAACTATAAATTATTACTTCAGAACTATTTATTATGTAAATTGATAAATATAGAAAATATTTATTTGTGTTAGTTTCTCGCTTGTATTTAAGGCAACAAAACAAACAAAACACCACTACACCTATTATTTATGTCAGAGGCCTAGAGAAAGTTTATTGTCGAGACTAACACAAAGCAAGAAACCCTTCTCACCAAGCCAAATTGTATACAACAAGAAAACATATGACTTTTCTTTTCCACACCTGAACGCCTTTGCTTCATTTTGACTATCTAATAACAGAAAATGACAGACACAGACACTTTACAAGTACCCATACAGGTAGCTGGTATTCCCAGGATATTTCATCTTTTCTCTGTTATCAATTCAAATCATTCATTCTCAATATCAATCAATGTTTGCAACCACTGTAATTCTTTCCAACAGTCACAGGTGAGATTTGGACTAAAATAGTTCTGTTAAATAAATTATTCTTCAGAGATTCATAACATAAGCACAGATGAAACACGCTTTTCAAATGTGTGTCTGTCTACTCAGAAGTGTTGAATTAACTGAATTATAGAACAAGGCATTTAGTTTTCACAGGCCTTTTGACATTCTCTTTGAGCATTGGAATGGCATATTAGGGACTGTGCTTTCCTTTCATCTGTAGTTCATGTTTTAGGTGTCTTCCTTAAAAGGTCAGAACATCCTTAGTTACTGCTGCCTATTGAGTAACTGGGGACACAGCTAACCTTAAAGGATGAATTAATTAGTCATTTTGGCAATTAGTCTCCTTTCCCCATTTTGATTATATTCAGTAGTCATTTGAGGATCTAGAGTTTTGAACCAAAATGAAGAAATATCAAAATGAATTATGGAATCAAAGCAAGAGTTGGAAGACTTGGATTTAAATGTTTCTCTTCTAGGTTATGCTTTATTTTTGGAAACCTCAATTAAGTTGGCTCACAAATGAAATAAGTATGATTTCCCCAGACTTATTCAAGAGGGCATGCTCAGACTCTTGGATTTAGCTCTTTTTACATCTGGTAGAAGTGGCTGTGAATCCATCTGGTTCTGGGCTTTTATCAGTTGGTAGGCTATTTATTACTGATTCAGTTTCAGAGCTCATTATATTATTGGCCTGCTGAGGGATTCAATTTCTGTCTGGTTCAGTCTTAGGAGGGTGTATGTGTCCATGAATTTATCCATTTCTTCCAGATTTTCTAGTTTCTGTGCAGAGGTGTTCATAGTAGTGTGTGATGATTATTTATACTTCTGTGGAATCAGTGGTAATGTCCCCTTTGTCATTTCTAATTGTTTTTATTTGGATCTTCTCTTTTTTCTTCTTTATTATTCTAACTAGTGGTCTATCTATTTTATTATTTTTTTTGTAAGAAACAGTGCCTGAATTCATTGATTTTTTGTATGGTTTTCTGTGTCTCTCTCTCCTTTAGTTCAGCTCTGATTTTGGTTATTTCTTGTCTTCTGATAGCTTTGTTTGCTTTTGGTTCCCTAATAATTATAGTTGAGACATTAAGGTGCTAATTTGAGATTTTTCTAACTTTTATAAGGGCGTGTTTATTGCTATAATTTTTCCTCTTCTCACTGCCTTAGCTGTGTCCCAGATATTTTGGTATGTTGTATCTTTGTTTTCATTGGTGTCAAAGAACTTTTTGATTTCTGCCTTAATTTTATTAATCATTCAGTTCTATAAACTACCAATGACATTCTATACAGAACTGAAAAAGAAAAAACTATTATAAAATTCATATGGAAACAAAAATAGCCAAAGCAATCCTAAGCAAAAAGAGCAAAGCTGGAGGATTCACATTGCCTGACTTCAAACTGTGCTACAATGCTACAGTAACCAAAACAGCATGATACTGGTACAAAAAACAAACACACCGACCAATGGAACAGAATGGAGAGTCCAGAAATAAAGTCACACACCTACAACTCTCTGATATTTGACAATGTTAACAAAAACAAGCAATGGGGAAAGAACTCTCTATTCAATAAATGGTGCTATGATATCTGGCTCGCTGTATGCAGAAGGTTGAAACTGGACCCTTTCCTTATACCATGTACAAAAATCAATTCCAGATGGAGTAAAGATCTAGGTGTAAAACCTCAAACTATAAAAGCCCTGGAAGATAACCTAGGAAATGCCATTTTGAACATAGGAACTAGCAAAAATTTCAGGATGAAAACATTAATACAGTTGCAACAAAAGCAAGACAAATGGGACCCAATTAAAGAGCTTCTGCACAACAAAATAAACTATAAACAATGTCAATGGGAAACCTATGGAATGAGCAAAAATATTTGCAACTATACATCTGACAAAGGCCTAATATCCAGAATCTACAAGGAACTTAAACAACTGTACAAGCAAAAGACAACCCCATTAAAAAGTGGGTAAAAGGTATGAACCAAAAGAACTGTTCAAAAGAAGACATACATGTAGCCAATTGACATATGAATAAATTCTCAATATTACTAATAATTAGAGAAATGCAAATCAAAACAACAATTAGATACCATCTCACACCCATCAGAATGGCTATTATTAAAAACTCAAAAAATAATGAATGTTTGAGAGGTTGTGGAACAAAGGGAATGCTTATACACTGCTGGTGGGAGTGTAAATTTGTTCAATCATTGTGGAAAGTAGTGTGGTGATTTCTCAAAGAACTAAAAACAGAACTACCGTTTGATCCAGCAATCCCACTACTGGCTATATACCCAAAGGAATAGAAATCATTCTTCCAAAGACACACGCAAGCATATGTTCATTGCACCGTTGTTCACCATAGCAAAGACATGGAATCAATCTAAATGCCCATCAACAGTCAATTGGATAAATAAAATGTGGTACATATATACTGTATAATACCTTGCAGTCATAAAAAAAGAATGAAATTAAGTCTTTTGCAGGAACAGGAATGGAACTAGAGGCCACTATCCTTAGCAACTAACGCAGGAGCAGAAAACCAAGTACCACGTTTTCTCACTTATAAGTTGGAGCTAAATAGTGAGAACACAGGGAGGCAAAGAAGAGAACAGCAGACATTGGGACCTACTTCAGGGATGGGGTTAAGAAAAAAAAAAAAAACAGAGGAAAAAAATGTTGAATACTATGCTGAATACCTGAGTGATTAATCTTTACACTAAACCCCCAAGTCACCAGGTCACAAGTTTGCCTATATAACAAACTTGCACATGTACCACAGAACCTAAATGAACAGTTAAAAATATTTTTTTTAGGCTGGGCGCGGTGGCTCATTCCTGTAATCCCAGCACTTTGGGAGGCCGAGGTGGGCGGATCATGAGGTCAGGCGATCTAGACCATCCTGGCTAACACAGTGAAACCCTCTCTCTACTAAAAATACAAAAAAAAAAAAAATTAGCCGGGCATGGTGGTGGGCACCTGTAGTCCCAGCTACTTGGGAGGCTGAGGCAGGAGAATGGCGTGAACCCGGGAGGCAGAGCTTGCAGTGAGCTGAGATCGCACCACTGCACTCCTGATTGGGCAACAGAGCGAGACTCCGTCTCAAAAATAAAATAAATAAATAAATAAATAAATACTTTTTTTAAATGAATACCTTTTAAAATAACCCATAAAAGTATCAGGACCTTGCTCATAATTTCTAAAGTTTTCCCCATACTCTTTCCTTTAGCAGGAGCTCAACCTTAAGATGAAAGTTTAAGAAATTGGTATTCAGAAGGGTTAAATGAAAAATCGGAGACAAATCATAGTAAAAGGAAGTCGGATTTTTAAAATTTTGTTAGTAACGATGAAATCTGGATGTACCCAAGTGAGAGCACAGTGCAGTTAAAAGAGAGTGTGAAGTGGAGAAAGGGAATTAGATCTCTGTGTGGTCTGAGGCCTTGTTGTTGAATCCTGAAGTGTGCTGGACTTAGCAAAGTACTCTCTTTATTGAAAAACCACTAGTAAATGCATAGTTCATTCAAATTTTAGTGAATTATTATTCGCACCGTACAATAAAAGTTACAGAGAAGAACAAAAACAACTTTTGATTTGAAGGACGTTAATGGTATTTTATTAACAAACTGTAAATAGTAACAGCATAAGCTGGATGGGAAGCTGCTTTCACAGGCCATAAATGCTTAATGTTTATTACCAATAAAAGTCAAAGGAGCATCTAGTCAAGCAGTTTACCAAACAAACATTAAATACTTTAATGTATGAGCTTCAGTGGACAGAATCAGCTATTTAATTAGCAATTAGTAATCTGTTAAGCTTTGATTCACCACAAATGATCTGCAGTTTAATACAGGACAATAGTGTTTGAAAGTAAGTGATGGGTATAAAGGCCATGTTTAGGGAAACAGAATGATACTCTTGAAAGCAAGGGATGAAGATAAAGACCAGTTTTAGAGTAACTGAGTCTCATACAAAACTAAAGGTAGAGGAATACTTGTCTTATGTCGCATGGTACCATAGAAAGAACATGTCTCTCCACTTCTGAGCTGTATAATTTGGGAACAGTTTTGTTTATTACATAAGCTTTAGTTTCTTCATCTGAAAAATGAGTCCTATCTCATAAGATATCTGTGCAGATTAATAATAGCATTGTATTGTTCTGGGACATAATAAGTGTCCATATGTAATTTTACTTTACTCGATTCTTTTGTCTTCTTCACTGCTTTTGCTAATACACTTCCTCCTCTTCCTCTTTCTCCTCCTCCTACTTTGCCTCCTCCTCCTCCTCCTGCTACTATCACTACTGATGGTGCTATTTAATCAGAACACATGAGTTAAGCTGTAAAATTCCTTTGGGTTTCACAGAAAATAAAATCACAAATTACCTTTAGTGATAGATATTTATTGCAAATGTGCAGAATAAATAACCTAATTTGCCACTTGTCAACACAAATGTCAGAATTTCTAACACTGTGATAAATACTGGTCTTTATATAAAAGAGGAAAATTCATTATAACTCGAAACAGCAAACTTGAGCTGAGTAATATACCTTTCCTTTATTGATCTAGCATTCTTACTTCCCCAAAACTATTTTGATTAAGATGGTTTTTTACTACTCACTGTGAGACAGTTATGCCAAGCCACTTCAAAAGTGATTGTCCTTGTGTCCAGTTCATATATGGGTGACTTCTGCTTGTGCATTATTCCCCAGGCCAATGAGATGTGTTCAGGTTTGCAAAATTGGCTTTTCTTACATAGTACATCACATGAACCAGAGCAGCTTCTGTAGGAAAGATCCTGTTGGGCCTGCTTTTCTTAAAATAGAGACGTGTACTTAATGGACAGCTGAGAAGTTTTATTGAGATGTCTTTGCCACATTTATTATGAAGACATAGTATATTCCAGATAAGGCATAAAAATTTATATCTATATAAAAATTCTATTTCAACAACCCTGTGAGATAGTTGACTTATTATCTCCTTCTTTTTTTTTTTTTTTTTTTTTTTTTTGACACAGGCTCTTGCTCTCTCACCCAGGCTGAAGTGCAGTGGCTCAATCATGGCTCACTGCAACCTTGAATTCCGGGGCTTAGGTGGTTCTCCCATCTCAGCCTCCCAAGTGGGTGGATCTTGTCTATTTGATTCTCTATTTGCTTCTTTTCTTTACATTCACTAATTTAAAGTATGTTGTGTGAAAGAGCTCTCTCTTCCCCTACATGCACTTATTCATGTATCATTTAATCACTTATTTACATTAGTATTGACTCATGGATATTTATTTTATTAGGTTAAAATCTAATATGACAACTATTTTGTTACTTAAATTGCTCCAGCTTTGGCCATTTGCTCTTTCTGGTTGACTCTTTTGTGTTGTTTGGTTATGGTGGGTGCTATTTTTCTTTTTCAGTTTTTTAATTAATATTTTTATTTTGGGAAAACAATAGATTGACATGCAATTGTAAGAAATAATGCAGAGAAATCCCATATACCCTTGACCCAGTTAACCCCAATGGGTAACATTTTGCAAAATTGTACAATATTATGCCCAGGATATTGAAACACAATCTACTGATCTTATTTAGATTTCCCAGATTTACTTTTCTTCATTTCTGTGATTGGGTGTGCATATGGTATGTATGTGTATTTAATTCCATGTGATTTATCAAATGTGTAGGCTCGTGTATTGAGTCAAGATACAGACAGTTACATAACCATAAGTATCCCTAGTATTGCCCTTTTATAACTTCTCTCCCCCAAATATTCTCTCTCTGTAACCCCTGTTAACCACTACTTTGTTCTTCATTTCTATAATTTGATCATTTCAAGTGTGTTATATAAATGAAATCAAAGAGTTTGTAACCTTTTCAGATTGGCTTATTTCACTCAGTGTAATTTCCTGGATACTCATCTAAGCTGATGCGTGTATCAATAGTTTGTTCCATTTTATTGCTGAGTAGTATTACCTACTGTATTAGTCAGGTTCATAGTGAGCCCATATCAATACATTTGGCCTGATTCAACTTTATGTTTCTTCCACCATTATCCCACACCATTAGTATTCATTTTCAAACATATTATTTTAATTTCTGTCTATATAAATTAGAAAATTCAAGTAGATTTGTGAGCACACCTCTTCATGGGTCACACTTTATACTCCACCTTCCAGGGACTGCTGGAACCTGAGTTAAGTTATAGGTCTGGAAGCAAAGATGTGTGGTGGAAGTAGGTTCTTAGGAGAATCAACAGAGTATTGAACAACTGCCTTCTGGTGACCATTACAGTGTCCCTAAGCAATGCAAGGTTAATCCTCTCAGAGTGAGGTGGAGAGGCCACTTTCACAGGGGTGAGGAGGCCTCTTTCACTGGCAGAGAAAACTCATCACAGTTGATGGACTAAATGTTCCCAATTTTATCTGGGTTTTTCCACATGTCCCCCTTTTGATTTTTATGATAATTCACAATAAGTGCATTCACTTTGACAGTAGGAATGCTATGATACTGGGAATTTAACTTAAGTTGTAATTTCATCAGTCATAGGATGAGATACTGCTTTGGGTTTTTAACAATCAGTGCTGTGACAACGGGAAATAAGGATCATCTTTAGGGCACATATAGAAGCTTTCAAGTTAATTATGCAGTGCTTGATCTAGACATTCGAATCCATGAGTATATTCTTTTCTTTCTCCACTTTGTCTAGTGACATTAAGAACATCCAGCCAATCTCACTATATGTATTATTTTGATAAAAATATTTACAATTATATACATAGTCACCTAGCTCCTTGATTCTTGTAAGTACTTGATTAGGAGTAGACAATGGTGATATTTTGCATATCCCCATTGCTAGATCATGCCATAACTGTCAGTGCCCCCTTTACTATTGGAAATAGAATCACTAGCCTCTTTGAATCTAATCAAATTAAAATGCCAATTCTAGAAATCCCAGGGCCAAAATAATGGGATATGCGATTATGGTGGCTGGAATGTCTCAAGATCTGCAATCACCTGGAGACGTAGGAGTCTTGACGGTGTAGTTCCAGTCTGAATTGGAATGCCTGAAAACCAACAGAGTTGACAATTCTTTTCCAGTGTGAAGGCTAATAGGCCCAAGACCCAGGATGAACCAGTGTTTCAGTTTGAATCCAAAAGCAGTCAAGCAAGAGGAATTTTCTCTTACTAGTTGGTGGGTAAGTCTATTGTTTTATTCAGGCTTTTAATAGATTGAATGGTACCCTTCAACTGATTGAATAGGACTTATCCACAGTACAGAGTACAATTTGCTACACTGAGTCTCTTGATTCACATATTATCTCATTCAGAAACACCGTTACAGGCACACCTAGAATAATGTCTGACCAAATTTCTAGGCACAATATGGCCCAGACAAGTTGACATAAAAAATTAACCCTCACACATGGTATTGGCATACCACAGTTTATTTAACTGTTCACCTCTTGAAAGACATCTAGGCTGATTCCAATTTTTGACTATTAGAAGTAAAACTCCTAAAAAATTGTATACATTTAAAAAAATAAACACAAATTTTCATTGCTCTGGGAAATAAAGTGTAATTGCTGAGTTATAGGTCAATTTCACGTTTCATTTTATAAGAAACTTTAAAACTATTTTCCATAGTCTTATTTTACATTCCCAACAGCAACATATGAGCAATCCAGTTTTTCTGTACATTCACCAACCTTTGGTGTTGTCATTATTTTTATTATAGCCATTCTGATAAATTTGTCATTGTATTTAATTTAGGTTTTAATTTGTATTTCCTGGTAGCTAATGATGGTGAACATTTTTTTCATGTTCTTATTTGCCATCTGTAAATCTTTGTTTAAATTTCTGTTTATGTATTTTGTGCATTTTCTAATTAGATTGTTTTCTTATCATTGAGTTTAGAAACTTTTTTATATATTCTGGATATAATCATTTTATTGCATATGTAATTTGAATAATTTCTCTGTGTCAAGCTTTTCTTTCATCTTCTGTACAGCTTCATCCACAGAGCAAAGTTTGTCATCTCGATGAGGTTGTAATGATCTTTTGTTGTTGTTGTTGTTTCCTTGTATAGATCATACTTTTGGTATCAAACCTAAGAATTCTTCACCTAGCTCTAGATCCTGAAGATTTTTTTTCTGTTTTTCACTAAATATTTTCTGGTTTTATATTTTATACTTATGTTCATGATCCATCTTAGGTTAATTTTTGTATAAGATCTTGAGGCTTAGGCTTAATTTATTTCTTTTCATTTTTTGCTCATGGATGTCCAGCACCATTTGGTGAAGAGGTGATCCTTTATCCATTTAATTGTTTTTTTTTTAATTTTTGTCAGAAATAAGTTGGGCATATTTTCCTGGGTGTATTTCTAATTTTTTTACTTTGTTTTATTTATCTATGTGTTCATCCCTCTACAATACCCCATTGCCTTGATTACTGTAGCTACATACTAAGCCTTAGTGTCTAGTAAAGTGATTCCTCTCACTTAATTCTTTTTTGTCAGGATTATTATAGCTATTCTAGAGCCTGAGCCTTTCCATATAAATTTTAGAATAGCTTTTCTAGCCGGGCGTGGTGGCTCACTCCTGTAATCCCAGCACTTTGGAAGGTCGAGGCAGGTGGATCACCTGAAGTCAGGAGTTTGAGACCAGTGTGGCCAACATGGTGAAACCCTATCTCTACTAAAAATACACAAATTAGCCAGGTGTGGTGTCACACGCCTGTAATCCCAGCTACTTGGAAGGCCAAGGCAGGAGAATCCCTTGTACACGGGAAGAGAGTTCATATTTTCTTGGACCATTAAAAAAAACTCCTATCTCTCTCTCTCTCTCTATCCCTAGATAGAGAAAATATGTACCTATTCTTGTAGGCTGGAGTGTACTATATGTGTCAATTTAGATCCTGTTGTGTGAAGGTGTTATTCATATCTTCTATATCCTTGTGTGGTAAGTTCAAAGATTTCAGGGTCAAATAAGAAAGATACAGGATTAAGGCCGGGCGAGGTGGCTCACGCCTGTAATCCCAGCACTTTGAGAGGCTGAGGCAGGTGGATCATGAGGTCAGGAGTTCGAGACCAGCCTGGCCAACATAGTGAAACCCCATCTCTACTAAAAATACAAAAAATTAGCTGGGCAAGGTGGCAGCGCCTGTAATCCCAGCTACTCAGGAGGCTGAGGCAGGAGAATGGCTTGAACCAGGGAGGTGGAGGTTTCAGTGAGCTGAAATCGCGCCATTGCACTCCAACCTGGACGACAGAGTGAGACTCCATCTCAAAAAAAAAAAAAAAAAAAAAAGAAAAAGAAAAAAAGATACAGGATTGTGAGCAACAGTAACACATAATAAGCTTTATTGGACAGTGCTTGGACAGTGTTCAGCAAGAGATTCTCCAAGACAGTTGTGTGAGGCCACCACACAGAAGAGGAATAGGTCAAAGGACTTCCTAGAGAAGAATAGGAAATTGAATAGGAGGCTTGTTTGTTTAGGTGATATTACTCAGCAGCAAAATGAAAAGTCTCTTGGCAAGAGAGCTCCAAAAGGCAGCAATAATTTGGGGTCTGTCATAGCCACGGGGTTCATCTTATCTATGCTTAGCAAGTATTGGGTGTAATTCAGGGTATGCAAAGTGGATAGGCTCTAAATGGCTAAAATATTTTTATTTTGGATTTATATATACATACAATTGCATACTTTTATAAGTACCAGTGCAGTTTTGTTACATAGATATATATTGTAAAAAAGTGAAGTCTAGGCTTTTAGTGTGTGAATCACCTGAATAATGTACATTGTACCCATTAGGTAATTTCTCATCCCTCTCTCCTCTCCCACCTTCCTACCCTTCTGAATATCCATTGTCTATTATTCTACATATGTCCATGTGTACATATTATTTAGCTTCCATGTATAAATGAGAACATGCAGTATTTGACTTTTTGTTTCTGAGTTGTTTCGTTTAAGATAATGGCCTCCAGTCCTATCCAATTTGCTGCAAAAGACATGATTTCACTCTGTTTTATAGATGATAGTATCCTAATGTATATTTAACAAAATTTTTTTATCCATTTATTAACTGATGGACACTTAGGTTGATTCCAGATCTTTGTTAATGTGACTAGTGCTGTGATAAACATGCAAGTGCAGGTATCTTTTTGATAGAATGATTTATTTTCTTTTCAGTAGATACCCAGTAGAGGGATTGCTGGATCAAATGGTACTTCTATTTTTAGTACTTTGAGACATCTCCATACTGTTTTCCATAGAGGTTGTACTAATTTACACTCTCACCAACAGTGTATAAGCATTCTTTTCTCTCCAAATCTTCATTAACATCTGTTGTTGTTTGACTTTTTAATAATAGCCATTTTGACTGGTGTAACATGATATCTCATTTTGGTTTTAATATGCATTTATCTGATGCTTAGTGATGTTGAACATTTTTTCCTATGCTTGTTGGCCATTTGTATGAATGGCAGAAAATAATTGCAAACTACACACCTGACAAGGGACAGATATCCAGAAGTTACAAATAACTCAAAACAATTCAACAACAATATAAAAATAAATAACCCCATTAAAAAGTGGGCAAAGGGTGTGAATAGACACTTTACAAAAGAAGACATATAAATGGTCAATGAACATATTTGGAATGTATTTTAAAGCAATTGCATGTGTAAGGATTTGAGTTTGGCATTGGTAATTTTTAGACTAATGGTCCTAGCCTGCTGTGAAGAAGTAAGCAGCAAGCCATTTTGGACTGATAAGAAGAGGCCATTTCTGGTCATTTTATATAACACTTTGCAGATCTGACTTATAGTTCTTTTCATTTCTTTGAGGAAGTTTTGAAGTCTCTAATTATAATTGTGGATTTGGTTATTTCTCCTTTCAACTCTATCAGCTTTTGTTTCACATATTTTGAGGTTCTCTTTTGTGGTGCATATGCATTATGCTATTTATATTTTTCTGGTGGATTTTTTTATCATTATGTGATTTTTTCCTTTGTCTCTTATCAATTTCTTTGTTCTGGAGTCTATTTATTTTATATTAATATGGTCACTCCTGCTTTTTTTAAATAAAGTTTGCATGGTATATGTTTATCCACCCTTTTAATTTCAATGTTGATTTTATTGAATTTGATGCCAGTATCTTAAAAGCAGCATTGTGTTATTTAGTGTTATTTTTCTTACTTTTATTAGCTCTGGTAGTAATTTTCTTTTAAATGGTGTATTTAGACTCTACATATAAGATAATTTGATATGTTAGAGCTTAAGTTTATCATTTTATTGTTTGTATTGTTTGTTTTCAGTGTTTCTCAATTCTATTTCTGTTTTATAAATTCCTGTAGGCTCCTCAAACTCTTTTTAGAATTCAGTTTTGATTGATTTATAATGTTTTGAGGGTATATCTTTGTATTTTTTAAGAGGTTGCTCTGGGTATTACGATGTGCATAGTTGACTTATCTCAGTCTACTGGTAGCTATCCATATTTTAGCACTTCAAGTGGATTTTGAAAGTCTTATTCCTATTTAGTTAATTTTAGATTCCCCACTTTTAAGTATTATTGTTTTGAGTGCCAGATTGTGTTATAGTTTGTATTTTAATCATCAAATATGATTAAGAAAACTCATGAATTTAAATTATTTATTCATATTTCTTCTCTTTCTGTTCTTTATTTTTATGCTTCAATGTTCCTTAATTTATCATTTCCTTTCATTTTGAAGAAATTCATTTAATACTCTTTAACAGTGGGTCTACTGGGGACAAATTATTTTAATTTTCCTTCATCATAATGTCTTCATTTCCTTTGCTTTCCAGAATAATTTTGATCAGTTGACAGTTCTTTACTTTCAGCACTTGAAAAATATGTTGCTTCCTTCTTATGCCAGGGCTTCAGGTGAGAAATATGTTGTCATTTGAATTGGTGTTCCCCTATAATATGTCAGTGCTCTCTATTTGCAAGATTTTTTGTCTTTAATTTTCAGAAATTTAATTGTAATGAGTCTTGACATTTAATTATTTGAATTCACTTATGTGGGCTTTATTTAGCTCCTTGAATATGTAGATTTATGCCTTTCACCATATTTGGAAAGGTTTCTTCCATTATTTTTTCAAATACCCTTTAAACATTTTTCTCTTTCCCGTCTTTGTCTGGAACTCTAATGGTATAATTATTGGATGCTTTGCAATTGCCCCTGAAGTCCCAGAGAATCTGTTCATTTATTTTTTTCAGTCTAGTTTCTCTCTATTGCTTAAATTAGGTGAAATATATTACTCATTTCCAAATTCATTTATATTATTCTCTATAATTTATATTCTATTATTGAACCCACATATAGAGTGTTTTATTCATCTTGTGTTTTTCAGTTATAACATTTCCATTCTGTTATTTTTTATTACTACTAATTCTTTCACAAGATTTTCAAATTTTTTCATTGCCTCACGATAATTTGAAATTGCGTTGTGTAGCTCTCTTTGAATTTTAGATTCGGGGGTATATGTAATTGCTTAAAAATGGGTATTACATGCATAATGAGAATTTGAAATACATGGGGATATTCCAAATATTGAATATTTTACCCAATGGATAATTTTCAACCTTCATTCATTTCCCCTTTCCTTTTAGGGTTCCCAGTGCCTATTATCTCCATCTTTGTGTCCATATATACCCACTGTTTGGCTCCCACTATAAGTGAGAACCTGTGATATTTGATTTTCTGCTTCTAAGTTAATTCACTTAGGATAATGGCCTCCAGATGTTTCCATATTGCTGCAAAGGACATGGTTTCATTGTTTATGAATAGCACTGTGATAAACATACAAGTGCAGGTGTCTTTTTAATATAATGATTTCTTTTCCTTTGGGTAGATTCCCAGTAGTGGGACTGCTGAGTCAAGCTGTAGTTCTAGTTTTATTTATTTGAGATATCTCCATTCTGTTTTCCATAGAAGTTGAACTAATTTACATTCCCAGCAACAGTGTGTAAGTGTTCTCTTCTCTACATCCATGCCAAAGTCTGTTTTTTGACTTTTTAGTAATAGTAATTCTGACTGGTGTAAAGTATCACAGCGTGGTTTTAATTTACCTTTCTTTAATGACTACTGATGTTGAGCATTTTTTCATGTGTCTGTAGGCCCCTTGTATTTATTCTTTTGAGAAATGTCTATTCCTGTCCTTTGCTCAGGTTTTAACGGCATTGCTTTTTTTTATTTTTTTCTTCTTGAATTTTTTGAGTTTCTTCTAGATTCTGGATATCAGTCCTTTGTTGGAGGCATACGTTGCAAATATTTTCTCCCATTCTGTAGGTTGTTTATTCTGTTGATTATTTATTTCACTGTACAGAAATGTGAAGCATTGTTGTGATGGTTGCTTTAAAATACTTGTCAGAAAATTCTGACATCTCTATATTCTCAGTGTTAGGATCATTTATTTTTTGCACTGAAGTTCTGACTTTCCTGGTTCTTGTTATGACAAATGATTTAAAAATTATGTTCTTGAGTTTTTGACTATTGTGTTAGAAGGATCTAGGTCTTATTTAAATATTTAAATTTAGGCAGGAAGTTTAGGTTTAGCACATAGGTTACAGCCTAACTTTGTGGGATGCAGTTCCCATGGAAATAGAATTTTCAGTGCCTTTGTAGTGATATTTTTTTCTGTTTTGTTTACCTGGTTCTGCTGTCTCCCTGCTGGTGTATCCTGAGAGTACAGAATGACCTTCCTCATGTCCGGCCACCTGGTGCCTCTATATGAGGAAAGGTGGTTTCCAGCCTATGGAGACAAAACATTTTTCTAGAGCTAAGTACTTGTTGTGACAAATCCCACTTTTTAGAGTTGTTTGGCTACTTCATATCTCTAGGTGGATAAAGAGATTATTTTCCCATGGATAAATAGTGCTTCCAGGCCTTAAACTTATTTTGGTGTGGTCTCACTAACAATGCCATCCAGTCACCTGATTATGTGGTTTTTCTAGGTGGGGTAAAGGATTCTCCAGCCTGGAGGGATGAAAAGTACTTTCTGGCTCAGACACTTTGGGCCAGTCTTTAGCTGATGAAAGGACTTCACAGACCTGTAGAACAAAGAGTGCTTCCAGGTCTGAGTACTTTTAATTGTGGGATCTCCCTTTCCTGAATCACCTAAATCCCTGGTATCTCTAAAGAGGGGGAGTCTCAGGATTGGTGAAGATAATGAGGCTCCCCAGGCAGGTTGTTGGTTATGGCAAGACGCCCACAGAGGGTGCTACCAGCACCACCTGCCTGGCCAGTGTCTCTAGATGGAAGAAAGTGGTATCTCACATTTCGCAGAAAAGGAGAATGGTTTTCTTGGCCACTTATGTTCTAGGTGATTTACCCCCTCTGCCAGTGCTCTTGAGTTTGCCAAGTGTTGTTGGTGAGGCTTCTATTAGATCCTAGGGAGAAATAAACCTACCTGACTAAGTTGTGTTCTGTTGCTATGTTGGGTATCAAAATTCTCTGGGCTTGGACCATCTTCTGCTCTTGGGTTGGGGGTCCTAATACATTATTTATAGAGTCTTTACTTTTCTCTACTTATCTCTATTTTTCAGTGTTGTCCTTTTCTCTCCTCTTACAGTTTTTACAGGATTTATAGTTGTACTTTGTGAAAGAGTGGGAGAAATAAGTCTATTCCATGTGGCCAGACGAGAAGTATCTCTTGTGTTCTTTTGACAAGCCACATTATTTTTTGAGCATTTCTTTACTTTCTTGGAAGTACCAGATATTTTAGGACCATCTTGTATTTCCTCTGCCCCAGAACTGGATCAACCACCACTTGTCCTAGAGGCTCTGATTTCCTTTATTGCATGATGGTATTTAGGGACCAAGATCTGGGTGCTAAGTATACTCATTGTTATTGGGATGTAATTACTTCTAACCTGTCTCAGGAGACAGGGCTAGAAATATACATATAAATACATACACACATATATGCATATATATATATATTTATACACATATAGTAACCCATATAAATATAAATATGTCTATATTTTTACCCTATTTATCTGTGTATAGGTATATATGTGCATATATCACTATGTGTGTGTGTTTGTGTTTAGCCATGAGTTTATCCCTATAATTTTGATTCTAACTTACTGCCATGAAGTTCATTTAAGAACCCCCTGTTGGTTTATAGATTTTTGTTTATACTGGGAAGCATAGATTTTATTATCTACAATTTATTTGTGTTTTGCTGTTACTTATATCAATTATTTTCAACCTGAATTCTTTGTGTGATTTTGTACTCATTTATAATGTTAGATCCACCTATTAATGTTTAAATTTCATTTGAGCCCCTTCCCACAATCCTGACTGGTTCTAATTATTTTTGTATGTTTAGCATGTAAAGTGTATGCCAAACTTTAATATAATTCTAAGATTATGACTTTTAAAAATGTCATTCCCTCCTAACCCCTGCTACCCAGTTCCAGTTCCTCCCTTCTTACCACCTCTTATTCACCTGCCACCTATAGATAACCAACCTAATAAGTTTCTAGTATACCTTTTGTCCAAATGAGCAGATACATGCCCATTTATAACAACTCCTTGTTTCTTACACAAAGAGTAAAATACTTATACTCTTTTGAATTTGTTTTTTCACTTAATACTATATCTTAGAAATCACTCCATATCAATTTATAGAGTTTTACTCATAGTTAGGAAACCTTTTACTATATAAAAATTAAAGAATTATGTTTTCTTCTAATACCTGTTTTTTTCTAAAAATGTTTTAAAATGTTTTTACATACAGATTTCTACATTTCAATTTCATTATTGTGTATATTGTTACATGTGGACTCACTCGTCTCTGCACCATTTATTTAAATAAATCTTTACCCCAGTAATTTCAGATGTGCTGGCTCATTTTGAAGGACTGGTACCTTTTGACTTGAGAACAAATGAACAATATTATGGCAAAATGGTGCAAAGCACACATACATATGTCATACTGTAGACTAAACTACCACAGGAGTTATTAGGGAGTCAGAGTTATCTCAGGAATTATAGTGTGATTAAGTCTACAAATTGGAGATTAGTGGGTAGACATACAAGGACTTGGTTCCAGGAAGTGACATAGGAAAGAGAAATATGAAAATTGATCTAGCACTGATTTCATTAGCAGCAATATTTGAAAGCTTCCATAAAATTAAAGAATAAAGAGTTTCAATGGAATTTTTTATGCGGTGTGAGCAACATCATTGTAAGCTTTTTGAGGTAGAAGTCACAGAAAAGAGAACAAGATGTAGTATTGCTTTATAAACTCAGAGTTTGGGATTTTATTTCATGGACTTCTATTTTATGGAAGTTTATGATCATAACAATAATGTAGCTAATGTTCTAGAATTCAATTACTGCACTGTTGTGAGCATTAACAGTCTTGCAGCAAATATGAAGAGCAGTGGGACAAATGGGCAATATACATATTTCAGTTAGTTACAGCCTATTGCATAATTACCTAAGTTGCCATTTGTACAAAAAAGCGAGGTTGGCATTGAAATTCAACAATTAATTCTGTGACAAATTCATCCCCTTAAAGATGGTAGGAGGCATTAAAAGAAATTTATGAAAAAATGAAGAAACATCTCAACAGCCAACACCATAATTTAAAAATATTAGTGTTTGTAAAGTTTTAGGGTAAAATGATGCCTATTTCTTCATCGTAGTTACAACTATGTTGCAATGTGCATATTAACTCTGTATTTAAGTGATTCTTTCTTGTTGTCTATTTTTAGTCTACTCTGTCATGTCGTTATCATGATAGACCTGGAGGATACCCTTTCTCCTTAACTAATTTAACGTTTAAATCAATAAAGTTTATGATTATTTTAAGTGAGTTTGTTAAGGAGGTATTAGCTGTTTAAGGCATCTGTTTATTTCCACTAAGATTAAAAATTTGTTGAATTAAAATATTTAAACATATTTTAGAAATCATTATATATTAGTAGTATTATTCTGAGGTATAATATATAGTAAATATCCAAAACATTGAAACTTGAATATATTAACTACAGTACCTACACATTTTGTATTTTAATTATGTTCCTTTGAATGTACTTTTAGATAGGTATGTTTCATTCCAGAAAAAAAAAATATATATATATATATATACACATACATCTTAATATATATCTATGGTTTCTTTCTACATTGAACCATTATAATCTCTTATATTTTGTATGCTATTTTTTTAACTTAACTACTAAGTGTGGGTGTGAGTGTGTGTTTGCATTTGTGTTTATTGGAGGGAGAGAGAGAAAGAGAGAGAGAGAGAGATAAATATGTTGAATTACTCCAGGAGTATAATTATGGCTTTACCCTAAAAAGTATACAGTGAGGGATGGCAGAATATGCCATGCCAATGTATAAAACTTGGTATAAGGATTATTCTGAGCTGAAGATACTTGAAAAATAGCAGATGCAAGGTCTTTCTGCTCTCCCGTTTACTTCTTGAAAACAGGAGATACAAATTCCCATATGAAAGATGCCCTCCCTGTATTAGGAAAAATGAAGCATTCTTCAATGGGGACTCATAGCCTAGACAATTCTGTACAAACAGGACTTGTTAAAATAGTTATTATCTTCCTTTGGCCTCAGCACATAATTTAATTGCTTTTTCGGAATTGTCTCTCTTTGTTCAACCTAATATAAAGGCATTTGGTGCCACTTCTTTGCGTTTTTATTTACTTATGACTACTTTTGTATTAAATTGGTTTGCTTTCTCCTGCTAATCTGTCTTATGTTAATTTCTTAGGTCCAGCTGGGGGAACCTATGAGAGTAGATGTAAAAGTTTGCCTCCCCTACAACAGTTTAGAAACTTACATGAAAGATGGTTTGCTCTTATAGTCCAGAAGCAAAAGTGGTCCCAACTGGGTCATAGTTAAACCTAGGTGTAGTTGAAAATGGGCTACTGGTTACAAAACATCACTTAAATGACTGTCTTCTGTTATTATGAATTGTAGAGTTATATTTATACTTCTTTATAACATTCAGAGTACCTAGCACAATGCTGGGTACACAGCAGATACTCATTAGATTCTTATTGATTATGTGATAAATATGCATTAGAGTTCTTATGAGATTGTTGTAAGGAAACCAGAAATAGATAAAAGCACTTTGTAAAAGATGTAAGTGCAACTCAATAAAATGTATCATTACAGTAATAATACTCCCAGTAAATTGTTACAGAAAGCAAAAGGTCATTCTTTGTCTTTTCTCTTTATGTAATGAGATGCCTTAATTTTTATGTATATATATATATAAAGCCATTGATGATTTGAAATAACCAATGTCTCACATGACAACATTTGGAGCCACGACCATAATGGCTCCATTAATGGTCTTATGTGACCTTTTCTATTTGTTAAAGTTAACCATAAGTTAATGTAACATAACCATAAGTTACTGTAACATTGCCTACATTGTCTTTGGAAGGGTAACATAATATAATGCTTTAATGATGTTTTAATGGAATCTTATGACACTTCAGGGAAAGCTACATAACTTCATATGTAACCATGGTTCATTACTCATTGAGACATGTACCTTCTCAGTCATTCTGGAGTCCCTAGTCCTGTGGAAATCATGATAATGGAAAGATTAATGTACCACACTGTTTCTAAATATATGTGCATGATTTTAACATTTAAATCGATATTCAGATTTAAAAATAAAGGAGAGATATATGCAGAACCTGAGGAAAAATATGCTGAGGTAATGAAATTGAAGTTTGGCTTATTAGGTTGAAATTCAAAAATAGATGCTGCATTATGCTAAAATTCTAATTGAATTACAGAAAGCAGTATAATTAAATACTTACTCTATGTTGCTCATTTTTGTAGGATGAAAAACATATTAAATACTTTATATTTACCACTAATGTGACTGTTCTATTTCTATATGATTGTGATTCTAATCTGAGAGTCTTCTTGAAATGCCTGGTCAACAGTGCTCATTACTTAATAAAAATCTATAAATGTTAATTATATTGATCAATAATGCTTTCCATTTCATTCTTAAAAAGCATTTTGTATTTTAAATATCCTAACTCCTAACCTAAGAGTTAATCATGGTGTGCATACAGCATTGTAACTAAAGGGATAAAGAAGATGATATAAAGCTAATCCCTATTACTGAAGATTTAATATGGAATTTTAAAACATTTATTCAACAAATGTTTCATAAGAACCACGAATGTTTTGACCTTGTGTTTGCAGCTGAATATACAGAAATAGAAGTTATATTATTTTACATTATTTTAGAGTGCACAGTTTTTCAGGGGAGATAGCTAAACACTAAAAACGGTATGCAATGGAGTAGCGGAAAAGCTCTTCAGAAGATGCTGGAACCATCAAGGTTCTACAACTGTAAAACTAGATTGGATTTCATGATAGGGCGTCTTTAAAATATATCGAACACTAAAATGTTTAAAAGACACTTTTTTCTGAGAAAGGTTTGCTTTGTTCTTTCAGATTTTGTTACACCTTTCTAAACACTGTGGAGTACCTTTATTTATGTCTCTGCTTTCTGGTAAGACCATATCTAAATGTTGAATTTACTAAATTTAAATTTACATAGAAGTGTTTTGATTGACTCCACTGTATTCTCCTGCTCCCCTCAATCCTCTAACATGAAAATCGATAAAATAGCATTTGTCGAGGCAAAATGATGCATAATAGATGTATTAATTTATTTTCACGCTGCTGATAAAGACAATCTGAGACTGGGCAATTTACAAAAGAAAGAGGTCTAATTGGACTTATTCCGTGGGGCTGGGGAAGCCTGATAATCGTGGCAGAAGGCAAGGAGGGGCAAGTCACATCTTACGTGAATGGCAGCAGGCAAAGAGAGAGCTTGTGCAGGCAAACTCCCACTTTCAAAGCCATCAGATGTCATGAGATATTCACTATCATGAGAAGAGCACAGGAAAGACCTGCCTCCATGATTCAATCATCTCCCACCAGGTCCCTCTCACAACACCTGGGAATTATGTGAGCTACAAGATGAGATTTGGGTGGGGACAGAGAGCCAAACCATATCAGTAGACAACAGGAGTCAGCTCTTATATGATTTTTCTCTCAGAAGCTGAGAGAGAAAATCACTCATGAAATGCGGTGCTTGAAAAGAGGGGAGGCAGACTTGAAAGCTAGGCAAAACAGTAAGGTCAAGTTGTTTAATCACTTCTCAGTGTTCCATCTGCTATTCTACTACTCCCCAGGGATTATTCAGGCCCCCTCCCTTCCCTACACATCAAGCTTGAGGATTTTCTCCTGCCCAGTACTGGCAAATTGGCTTTACTCAACATGCCCCGAGTCAGGAAACTAAAATACCCCTTGGTCTAGGTAGATACTTTCACTGGATAGGTAGAAGCCTTTCCCACAAGGTCTAAGAAGGCTACCACGGTCATTTCTTCCCTTCTGTCAGACATAATTCCTTTGTTTGGCCTTCCCACCTCTATACAGTCTGATAATGGACCGGCCTTTATTAGTCAAATCACCCAAGCAGTTTCTCAGGCTCTTAGTATTCAGTGAACTAATGGTCTTTTAAAAACATACCTCACCAAGCTCAGTCACCAACTTAAAATGGACTGAACAATACTTTTACCACTTGCCCTTCTCATAATTCAGGCCTGTCCTCGGAATGCTACAAGGTACAGCCCATTTAAGCTCCTGTATAGATGCTCCTTTTTATTAGGCCCCAGCCTCATTCCAGACACCAGACCAACTTGGACTGCACCCCAAAAAACTTGTCATCCCTACTATCTTCTGTCTAGTCATACTCCTATTCACTGTTCTCAACTACTCATAAATGCCCTGCTCTTATTTGCACTGCCGGTTTTCACTGTTTCTCCAAGCCATAACAGCTGATATCTCCTGGTGTTATCCCCAAACCACCACTCTTAACTCCCTCTTAAAGTAAATAAATAATCTTTGCTGGCAGAGCTATGCTGAACCTCCTTAGGCACTCTCTAGTTAGATGTCCTAGGTCCTCCCAATTCTTAGTCCTTTAATACCTGTTTTTCTCCTTGTCTTATTCCGTTTAGTTTTTCAATTCACACAAAACCATATCACCAAGAATTCTATACAACAAATGTTTCTTCTAACAACCCCACAATATCACCCCTTACCACAAAATCTTCCTTCAGCTTAATCTCTCCCACTCTAGGTTCCCATGCCACCCCTAATCCCGCTTGAAGCAGCCCTGAGAAACACTGCCCATTATCTCTCCACACCAACCCCCAAAATTTTCACCGCCCTAACACTTCGACACTATTTTGTTTTATTTTTCTTATTAATATAAGAAGACAGGAATGTCAGGCCTCTGAGCCAAAGCTGAGCCATCATATTCCCTGTGACCTGCACATACACATCCAGATGGCCAGTTCCTGCCTTAACTGATGACATTCCACCACAAAAGAAGTGAAAATGGCCTGTTCCTGCCTTAACTGATGACATTACCTTGTGAAATTCCTTTTCCTGGCTCATCCTGGCTCAAAAGCTCCACTACTGAGCACCTTCTGACCCCCCCACCCCTGCCTGCCAGAGAACAACCCCCTTTGACTGTAATTTTCCTTTACCTACCCAAATCCTATAAAACGGCCCCAGCCCTATCTCCCTTTGCTGACTCTCTTTTCAGACTCAGCCTGCCCGCACCCAGGTGAAATAAACAGCCTTGTTGCTCACAAAAAAAAAAAAAAGAAAAGAAAAAAAAGGGGAGGCAAACATTCCAATTCCCAGTTGAATGTCTCCACAGCCTGTAGATTTGATGAACCATATAGCATTATCAAAAGAGGAAATAGCATTAGAGAGATGGCATGAGGGCCAATCATGAGGAAAAATGTGAAGAGACACACCCTCATATTACCCATTTTTGAAAGGTTTGGAGGATGAAACCTAAACTTGTTACTATCTCTGAAATACGAATCACACAGCATAAGATGAGTTTGGCACCTGTAGGCTTGGAGGAAATATTACAGTATGGAGCAAAGTGCATATATCAGAGAAACACTGAACAATGTTGCCAAATTTAACTAGATTTCACAAGAGAACATTTTCATTGTGAGATGCCAGTTTCTAGCCCATATCAAACCTTTGACAACAACCTACAGTGACATTTTTGTTGAGTAAGGCTATGACGTCTACCTTGTTAGAGCAGGTACCTCAGAGGACTGCATTATTTAAAAAAAAAAAATCCCTGTTCTCTACTCCAGTACTGAAAAGCAATATCAGGAAATGAGAGGGGATTTGGAAAAGATAAGATCTCTCCATCCCTCCTGGCATTATCCATTATCTTGGGGTAAGTGGGAGGGTGGCAGTGTGCAAAAAGTAGAAGGACTTGGAAATAAACAGTGGATTAGATATTAGTATCAATAACACAAGACTAAAGAACCGAAATGAGAACTACTTTCTTATCTAAAAATGAGTGAAAAATATAAAACTTAACTGAGATGTGAAGGAACACCAGTACCGAGAAAGAAAGCAGGAATTGAACTGAAAACAGCTTATCATACTTCTTGGAAAAAAAATAAAACTATCTCATAGGTATACCCCAAATTTATACTAAATTTGGGGTATACCTATGAGATAGTATGCTAATGAGTTGAGATCTCTCACTAAACTGATTACAGATATTAATCAGACAACTTACTGCCTAATGAAAGATATTGCAAATTTGGTTTAAAAAGATGACTAGTCACATGATTCATTTCAAATACATTGGATTTCATTGTTCCTAGTCTCTCTCAGTTGACAGGCACTGCTATAAAGATACCCAAAAATGTGGAAGCAACTTTGGAGCTGGATAACAGGCAGAGATTGGAACAGATTGGAGGGCTGTGAAGAGGACAGGAAGATGTGGGAAAGTTTGGAACTTCCTAGAGGCTTGTTGAATGCTTTTGACCAAAATGCTGATAGTGATATTGACAATGAAGTCCAGATCCAGGTGGTCTCAGATGGAGATGAAGAACTTGTTGAGAACTGGAATAAAGGTGACTTTTGCTGTATTTTAGCAAAGACACTGGCAGCATTTTGCCCCTGCACAAGAGAGTTGTGGAACTTCAAACTTGAGAGATTATTTAGGGCATCTGGCAGAAGGAATTT
Organism: Pongo pygmaeus; assembly: GCF_028885625.2. Lineage (NCBI taxonomy): Eukaryota > Metazoa > Chordata > Mammalia > Primates > Hominidae > Pongo > Pongo pygmaeus. The sequence continues at coordinate 132,691,142 of NC_072396.2, read as the reverse complement.
CTAAGCAGCAAAGCATTCAAGATGTGACTTGGGTGCTGTTAAAAGCATTCAATTTTATTCATTCACAAAGATATGGTTTGGAATTGGAACTTAACGTTTAACAGGAAAGCAGGGAATAAAAGTTCAAAAAATTTGCAGCCTGGTGATGCTATAGAAAAGTAAAACCCATTTTCTGAGGAGAAATTCAAGCGAGCTGCAGAAATTTGCATAAGTAATGAGGAGCCAAATGTTAATTGCCAAGACAACGGGGAAAATGTCTCCAGGGCATGTGAGAGGTCTTCACGGCCTCCCGTCCCATCACAGGCCCAGCAATCTAGGAGGAAAAAATTGTTTTGTGGGCTGAGCCCAAGGCCTAGCTGCTTTATGTAGTCTTGGAACTTGGCACCCTGCATCCCAGCTGTAGCTAAAAGGAGCCAATGTAGAGTTAAGGCTGTTTCTTCAGAGAGTGCAAGCCCCAAGTCTTGGTGGCTTCCACATGGTGTTGGGAGTGCAGGTGCACAGAAGTCAAGAATTGAGGTTTGGAAACCTCTGCCAAGATTTCAGAGGATTTATGGAAATGCCTGGATGACCAGGAAGAAGTTTGCTGCAGTGTTGGAGCCCTCATGGAGAACCCCTGGTAGAGCAGTGCAGAAGGGAAATGTGGGGTGGGAGCCCCTACACAGACTTCCCACTACGGCATTGGCTCATGGAACTGTGAGAAGAAGGCCACTATCCTCCAGACCTCAGAATGGTAGATCCACCAACAGCATACACTGTGTGCCTGGAAAAGCTGCAAATACTCAACACCAGCCCATAAAAGCAACCAGGAGGGGAGATATACCCACAATGCCAAAGGAGCAGAGCTGCCCAAGGCCATAGGAACCCACCTCTTGCATCAGCGTGACCTGGATGTGAGACATGGAGTCAAAGGAGATGATTTCAGAGCTTTAATATTTGACTGCCCCATTGTATTTCAGACTTGCATGGGGCTTGTAGCTCCTTCCTTTTGGCCAATTTCTCCCATTTGGAATGGATGTATTTATCCAATGCCTGTACACCCGTTGTATTTAGGAAGTAACTAACTTGCTTTTGATTTTACAGGCTCAAAGGTCGAATGGACTTGCCTTGTCTCAGACAAGACTTTGGACTCTGGACTTTTGAGTTAATGCTTAAATGAGTTAAGACTTTGGGGGACTGTTGGAAGAGTGTGATTGATTTTGAAATGTGAGGACATGAAATTTGGGAGGAGTCAGGGGTGGAATAATATGGTTTGACTGTGTCCCCACCCAAATCTCACCTAGAATTTTAATAACCCTCATGTGTCAAGGGTGGGGCCAGGTGGAGATAACTGAATCATGGCATTGGTTGCTCCCATACTGTTCTCATTGTAGTAAGTCTCATGGGATCTTTTGGTTTTATAAATGAGAATTCCCCTGCACAAGCCTTCTTGCCTGCCACCATGTAAGATATGACTTTGCTTCTCCTTTGCCTTCCAACCTGAGTGTGAAACCTCCCCAGCCATGTGGAATTGTGAGTCCGTTAAACCTCTTTCCTTTATAAATTACCCAGTCTCAGGCATGTCTTAATTAGAAGCATGGCAACAGACTAACACGCTCTCAAAATCATATTCCACTGTTATTTTTACTCAAATTTTGTTAGCATGGTGGTAGATGGTGGGGACATTGTCTGATGTTGTAATTACACCTTAGTGCTTGGAAGATATTATGGACCTGTATCTTAAAAGTGTGATATTTACAGGGGTTTCTACTCTTCTCCAGAGTTGGACCTTCTTCTCCCATCCTATTACCTTTCTTGAGTTACAGTAGGTAAACACTAGAGGCTTCAAGATACGGTTTTGAGGGTCTACTCCTAAAGATTAAGGCTTTTATTACTTAGAGGATATAAAGAAAATGAGTTACTGGTGTCTTCTTGTTCTTTCTCCTAGCTGTGATGAGATTTCACTAGAGTCCTTAAACTATGTGTCTTGATAGTCTTTTCTATACAGACTAAGCCTTTTGCTCCATAAAGGAAATATGGTAAGAGGTCTGTGCATATTTAGCTTTTGTCCCTCAGCTGGCACCAACAAAGGAAGCTTTGTTTGGATTCTTCCTGCTATTTAAGAGTCTAGTGGTCTCATTGGAAGACATTCCAGCAAGAAGATGTGATTATTCTTATAAATGTTACCTCCAGATATTTCATATTTGTTAGCCTACATTTGGCCTCTAGTATTCATCAAAATATCTAGTTCAAGTTTTCTACCAGTTTATATTGTATCCAGAAGTTTCCACTCAATGTGACCAAATAATCTTATGTCTCACTGAAGACAACTTTCTCTCTCCAGATTTTAGGATGTCCATTTATCCTGAAACCCAAGTTTTCTGGGGAGGTTCATACAAGTCTATGAATTTCTAAATGATTTCATAGCAGACTTAGCTATGACACAGATATTGGAACTATTACATAGGTAATTGAAATTAATACTATTAATACATTTAAAAAATCTCTAATGGAAAAGGTAAATAAGCAAGATCAGGTAGTAATATATTAATCCAGGTTAGCATCTGGATTCTAAGAGTTAATGAGTTTGAAGTATGTCCAATTTTTGTTCTTATTATAAGATCAGGAGCAATGTCCTTTCAGTTCTCTGTGTCTAACAGGAACTAAGAGATGTTAAACTGTGAAGATGATGGTAGAATAGAAATGTTGCAAACATAGTGCCGGCAGCTAAACACCTACTTAAGCAAAAGGTAATGCTAGTGGAATTCAAAATTATTAGTGCAATGATGGAAACCATATTTATAACAAAACACACACCCAGTTCAAATCATAGATATATTTACTCAGCTGTCAATAAGAAAGATCTAGCAGAATAAGAAACTTCCAATTACCAACCATAAATACCATTTATTTATGTCTCTACCATATTCAACACAATGTCTGGCTCTCAACCAAATATTACTGGTCACAGAAAAAAGCAAACCAAAAAACTCACTGCCAGAAAACCAAGTAATTAACAAAATCAGATTTAGTTATAACTTAGATGCTGGAACTAATATACAGGGAAATAGCTATGATTGATATGATAAAGCCTCTAATAAAAAGGCAGCTATGCATGAAGAGATGGAAGACTTCAACATAGAAATAGAGGCTAAAAAAAGGAAAAAAATGGAAGTGCTAGAAATACAATACAGAGCAACAGAGATAAATTGTGGCTTTGTTGGGTTCATCAGCAAATAAGACGCAACCAAGAAAAATTAGATAAACCTGAAATTAAATGAAGAGAAACAATTTAAATTGTCTAGTATCTATGCAGTTATAACTCCAAAAGAGAAGAGGAAGAAAACAGGACAGAAAAATTATTTGAAGAGATATTGGTCAAGAATTTTCCAAAAGTGATAAAATATATCAAACAATGCATCCAAGATTGTGAGAGAATACAAAACCATGAAAGTACCACAATATATAAACCTTAACACATCTCATTCACACTTTTGTAAAGCAAAGATAAAGAAAAATATCAAAGACAGAGAAAAATACACATTATATACACAAGAAGGGAGAGGAAAAGTAGCACAGAGTTTTTCTCCAAAACTATGCAAGGCAGATGATGCTTGATTAACGTCTTTGAAGTTCAGAATGAAAAAAACAATGTTGAACTAATATTCTGTATCCAGTGAAAATGTCTCTTAGAAGATAAGAACTTCTGTTTTCCCATTAGACACAGAGAACTGAAAGGGCATTGCTCCTGATCTTACAACAAGAACAAAAATTTGCATACTTCAAACTCATCAACTCTTAGAATTCAGATGCTAACCTGGATTAATATATTACCTACCTGATCTTGCTTATTTACCTTTTCCATTAGAGACTTTTTAAATGTATTAATAGTATTAATTTCAATTACCTATCTAATAGTTCTGATATCTGTGTCATAGCTAAATCTGCTATGAAATCATTTAGAAATTCATAGACTTGTAGGAAATTCTCACAGAGAATTTCTCTTCATACTCTTGTATATACTTAGTGGTAGACATCTGTTACCGGTAACGTGACTTTTGCTAACCTATTTAGATGGTGGTGTGGGGTTGTCGTTCTCTGTTTCCTGAATCAGGCTGAGTCTTAAGCAGGCCCTGTGTTCCAGGGTTTTGAGGATGAGGATGCTTTAGTGTTCCTGCTCCTCCTCCATCCACAGTAGATTTCTAATTGTCAGGGTCAGAAAGTTCTCTCACCTGCCTCAAAGGTTGTAGGGTTTGTTTTTGTTGTTGTTCTCTTTTCCTGCTGCTATGGATCTTCACCAGTTCTTTAGTAGTGAAAAGGTTTGCTAACATTCCCCAAGTATTGTAATGCTTTTGTTCCATAGAAAAGAGAGATTGGTATCTGCTGTCCTCTCCCAGGCCTGCACAACCAATATACCTCTGATTTTTCTCATTTTCAGATTATAATGTGCATTGTGAACTCTTCTTGTGTCTGACTTCTAGATGTTGTTCATTTTCTTAATAGTTTTAACCTATTCCTTAGCAAATTATTGAATATTTTAGCTGAAATCTTCTTAGCCCTTCTGTGGTGGCCTTGTGTTCCTCTGATACTCTTCTCCAGATAGCCTGTGGTCATATCTACATGATCTTTGAAAATCTTTGTCTCTTCTAATGCCTTTGCTAGTTAGGTATTAATCAGTTTGGGGTGCTATGACAGAATACCATAGACTGAGAGGCTTAAACAACAAATATTTATTTCTCACAGTTCCAGAGGCTGGGAATTTTAAGATCAAATTATATGCACATCTGGTTTGTGATGAGGATACTCTTCCTGGATTGTGGATTGTTGTCTTATTGTTGTATCCCCACCTCGTGGAGAGAAAAGACATCTTTCTCATGTCTTCTGTTATAAGGGTACCAAAACCATTCGTGAGGGCTCTACACTCATGACCTAATTACCTCCCAAAGGCCTCATCTCCAAATACCATCATATTAGGGGTTAACATTTCAACACCTGACTTTTGGGGGGACAAAAAGATTTAGTCCATAACATGTGCTGTGAGAAAAGCTTCTAATGGTTTCAAAAGTTATTATGATTTGGTATAAGGTTATATAAAAATTAATTCAAGATGGATTAAAGACTTAAACGTTACACCTAAAACCATAAAAACCCTAGAAGAAAACCTAGGCATTACCATTCAGGACATAGGCATAGGCAAGGACTTCATGTCTAAAACACCAAAAGCAATGGCAACAAAAGCCAAAATTGACAAATGGGATCTCATTAAACTAAAGAGCTTCTGCACAGCAAAAAAAAACTACCATCAGAGTGAACAGGCAACCCACAAAATGGGAGAAAATTTTCACAACCTACTCATCTGACAAAGGGCCAATATCCAAAATCTACAATGAACTCAAACAAATTTACAAGAAAAAACCAAACAACCCCATCAAAAAGTGGGCAAAGGATGTGAACAGACACTTCTCAAAAGAAGACATTTATGCAGCCAACAGACACATGAAAAAATGCTCATCATCACTGGCCATCAGAGAAATGCAAATCAAAACCACAATGAGATACCATCTCACACCAGTTAGAATGGCGATCATTAAAAAGTCAGGAAACAACAGGTGCTGGAGAGGATGTGGAGAAATAGGAACACTTTTACACTGTTGCTGGGACTGTAAACTAGTTCAACCATTGTGAAAGTCACTGTGGCGATTCCTCAGGGATCTAGAACTAGAAATACCATTTGACCCTGTCATCCTATTACTGGGTATATACCCAAAGGACTATAAATCATGCTGCTATAAAGACACATGCACACGTATGTTTATTGCAGCACTATTCACAATAGCAAAGACTTGGAACCAACCCAAATGTCCAACAATGATAGACTGGATTAAGAAAACGTGGCACATATACACCATGGAATACTATGCAGCCATAAAAAATGATGAGTTCATGTCCTTTGTAGGGACATGGATGAAATTGGAAATCATCATTCTCAGTAAACTATTGCAAGGACAAAAAACCAAACACCGCATGTTCTCACTCATAGATGGGAATTGAACAATGAGAACACATGGACACAGGAAGGGGAACATCACACTGTGGGGTGGGGGGAGTGGGGAGGGATAGCATTAGGACATATACCTAATGCTAAATGGTGAGTTAATGGGTGCAGCACACCAGCATGGCACATGTATACATATGTAACTAACCTGCACATTGTGCACATGTACCCTAAAACTTAATGTATAATAAAAAAAAGTTATTATGATTTGGTAGATTATTATTAGTTACTACGTTTTCAGGCTTTTGCATCCCAAGTAGAATGATGGGATCTATAGTGTATATTTTTAGTGAAAATTGTATTGAGATCATTGTGAAGTCAGTTACACTTGCAGGAGATAATACATACATCCCTTGTTCCTTTCTTCAAATTTTCTCTAATGGTAATATTTTGCCAAATTATAGTATAGTATCACAAAAAAGTAATGTTTTTATTAATACAATCTGCTGACTTTATCAGCTTTCTTGTTTTGCATGTACTAATCTGTGTTTGTGAGTATATGTGTGTGAGGGGATTATTATCTTCTATTTTTTTTTCGAAAGTGCACATTTGTATGTCTACCAACACAGTGAAGATACCAAACAGTTCAAACACCACAATGATCTTTTGTGATGCCCACTTATAATCACAACCACTGTTTCCTCCCCACCCCATTCCTAACCCTTGGCAACTTCTTATTTTTCCTTCATTTAAAAAATTTTATAAATTCAAAAATGTAACATAAATGGAATTGCACAGTATATGACATTTGGGATTGACTTATTTCACTTAGCATAATTTCCTCAAAATTAATCCATGTTGTATGTATAAATCCTCTGTTCCTTTTTTATTACAGAGTAGTATTACATGATGTGGATTTATCAGAGTTTGTTTAACCATTCATCTGTTGAAAGACATTTGGACTGATTTCAGTTTTTGGATATTAGGAATATAAATCCTATAAACATTTCTGTGCAGGCTTTTTTTGTAAACATATGTTTTCATTTTTCTGGGATAGGTGCCAGAAGTTCAATTGCCGTGTTGTACAGCAATTACATATTTTGTTTTATAAAAAGCTGCAAAACTATTTTGCAGAGTACACTATACCATATCACTTTCCCAGCAATTTACCTTCTCTGCACCCTCACCAGCATTTATACTGTCATTTATAAAAAAATTAGGCATTGTAGATTGGTAGTGATGTCTCATTGTAGTTTTAATTTTGATTCCATGTTTATTAATGATGTACAACAATTTCTCATGTGTTTATTTGAAAGCTGCTTGTCATCTTCAGTAAAATGTCTATCTGTTCATGTCTTTTGGTAATTTTCTAATTACATTGTTATATATATTATTATAGTATTGATATCGTTTTGATGTGTGTCCCTGCTGAAATCTCATAATGAAATGTAATCCTCGGTTTTGGAGGTGCAGCCTGATGGGAGGTGATTAGATCATGGGGGTGGATTTCTCATGAATGGTTTAGCAGCATCCCCCTTGGTACTGTCCTCACGATAGTGAGTGAGTTATCACAAGATAACTCCCCCCTTGTTCTCATGCTCCCATTCTGGCCATGTGACCTGCCCTCTCTCCCCTTTGGCTTCTGTCATGACTGAAATTTTTCTGAGGCCTCTCCAGAACCCAAGCAGATGACAGCATCCTGCTTCCTATACAGCCTGCAGAACCATGAGCCAATTAAACCTCTTTTCTCTATAAATTCCCCAGTCTCAGGTGTTTCCTTATAGCAATGTGAGAATGAACTAATACAAGTATATACACTATATACTATTGTAAAAAATCAGTTGAGCGTATTTCTATATTCTTATTTCTGGGTTCTCCATTCTGTTGCACTTACCTATGTGTTTGTGTCTAAACTAAAACCAAACTGTCTTGATTACTGTAGATATATATCAAAACAGATTCATGCTGAGTGATTCTTCCCATGTTAGTCTTTATTGTAATAATTGTTGCATCTATTCTAGGGCTTGTGACTATTTATTAAAATTTTAGGAAAAGCTTGTTTATGTCTACAAAATCTTAGCTAAGTTTTTTCTTTTTATAGGAAGTGCTTTTAACCTATAGAAAAATTTGGGGCAAATTGTCATCTACGTTGAGTCTTTCAATCCATGAACACAGTGTGTCTGTCCATTTATTTAGAATCTGAATTTTTTATCCTCATTATTACAAAAATTGAGAGTAAAGATTTAGTACAAGATTTGTTAAGTGTTTACCTAAGTATCTCATATCTCACGTTCTTTGGAATAGTTGTGAATGGTATTCTAATTTCAGAGTTTTCATGTGTATTATTCATATATAGAAATATGATGAACTTTTATGTGTTTGTGTCATATCCTGGGACATTTCCAAAATCACCTTTTATCTTTAGTGGTTTTTAAATAAGTATTTTGGTATTTTCTATGGGACAATCACGTCATTTGCAAATGGTGATAGTTTTATTTCATCCCTTCTAATCTGTATACCTTGTTTTTCTTGAATTATTGCAGTGGGTAAAATTCTCAGCAGTGTGTGGAATAAGAGTGGTGAAAACAGACATCATTGCCTCATTCATAATCTTAAGAGGAAAACATTCAGTCTTTCGTATTTGCATATGTCTTTAATTGTAGGTTTTTTTGTAGATTCTCTTTATCACACTGAAGTAATTCCTTTTATCCTAACCTTATGAGGTTTAAAATCATGAATGTGTGTTTGATTTTGTTAAATGTTTTGGTAATTTATTGAAATACTTATATTATTTTTCTCATCTAGCCTATTGATATAGTAGATTACAATTATTGCTTTTTTAATTTTAAAATAGCCCTGCATACCTGGAATAAATCTTTCTGGCCATGGTGTATACGTTGCTGAATTTAGTGGATTCATATCATGTTGAAGATTTTCATGTGTAAGCTCATGAGGGATATTGGTCTGTAGTTTTCTTTTTTTATACTCTTTGTCTAATGTCAGTTATGGGGTAATACTGGCTTCATAAAATGAGTTGAGAGGTATTCACTATTCATCTATTTCCTGGAAAATGTGTGTAAACTTAGTAATAATTCTTTGTTTTAGTAAAATTTTGTAGTCAAACAATTTTGCTTTTAAAATATCTTTGTCAGAAACTTTTAAATGAGAAAGTTTTTAAATTGGTTATATTGTGATATTATCTATTAATCTTGGTTGAGTTTTGTTAGTTTGTGATTTTTAAGGAATTAGTTTATTTCTTCGAAGTTGTTAAAAACATGAGTGTAAATTTGTTTAAAGTAGTCACTTATTATCATTTTTATGGTTGCAGACTTTGTAGTAATACTCCCCTTTTCAGTACTGATTCTGGTCCTTAAATGTGTACATTATTTATCTAAATTTTCCCATCAGCACTACTTTATCTTCTTCCTCCCTCATATTTAGATATAATTTATTTTCCTTTTTATTAAGTTCTGTTTTTGTAAATTGGACTTCCTCTTAGAATTATGGTATTTTAAAGTATGCTGTTTAATTTCCAAGTACTTTGATATTTTTCTATTGTTTTTCTATTATTGATTTCTAGTTTGATTCCCTAATGATCAGTTAACATCCTCTGTATAGTTTCAATATTTTAAAATTTGTTGATGTTGATTTCACAGCCCAGATTATGGTCAGTCTTGGTCAGTGTCCCATGAATGCTTGAAAAACTATGCATTCTAGTGTTGTCCTTTGGAATGCCCTCTATATAACAATTAGATCCTGTTGGTTGATGGTTTCAATCAGATTTTCTATAACAGCTGATTTTCTGCCTAATAGTTCTATCAGTTGCTGAGAGAGGATTTTGTAGTCCACAACTATAAATTGTGGATTTGTCTATTTCTTCCTTCGTGTATCATATATTTTGAAGCTTTATGGGTTGATTTGTACACATTTAGGATTATTACATTTTTCTGATGGGTTGATTCTTTTATCATTATTTAATATTCCTCTTTGTCCCTGGTAATATTCTGTGTTCTGATGTTTGCTCTATCTGATATTAATATGGCCATTCATGTTTGTTTCATTAATTTCTGCGTAATATCTTTTTCCATCTTTTCACTTTCTTCATTTTTTAATTTTTATATTTTTAGGTGTTGCTCTGTTTTCCAGAGCATTTATTTATTGTATTAATTTATTGATTTGGATTGGATTTATTCTTGTCATTGTCTTGGGTATCATATAGTATTTTAATTTGTGTTTCAATCATCAAAATTATTTTAAAAATTCATGAGGAAATGGAAAGTCTATTTGATGTACCCGTATTTTAGCTCCTTCCCTTGTATCTTCCTTCCTGATGCTCCAGGACTTCATCATTTCCTTTAGTTTTAAAGAACTTCCTTTAGCCATTATTTAAGGGTAGGCCTGATAGCTACAAATTCTTTCAGTTTTTCTTAGTTTGATTCTATTTTCCCTTATTCTCAAAGTTTAGTTTAACCAGATGTAGTATTTACAGTTGACTTTTTTTTTCTTTCAGCATTTGGTAATTATTGTCCCACTTCCTCTGGCCTCCATAATTACAGATGATGAATCTGCTATCGTTCAAATTGATAGGCTCATATCAGTAATATCTCATTGCTTCCTGGCTGCTTTTAAAGTTTTTTTCATTGTCTTTACTTTTCAAAAGTTTAATTATGTTTGTTTGGTGTAAATTGATTTGGGTTTATTCTGTTTGAAATTTGATTTTCTCTTGGATCAATAGATCCAAGAGAAAATCATTCTCCATATGTGGGAAGTTTTCATTTGTTGTTTCTTCAAATAGTTTTTAAACTTTATTCTCTCTCCTCTCCATCTTGAACTCTGATGACATAAGTATTGAATCTTTTGTTATTGTCCCATAAGTCTAAGGCTCTGTTTATTTTTTCCCCTAGTAAGTATCCTCTCTTTTTCAGGTAGGAGCAATAATTTTTTTTAATTTTCAAGTTCAATTATTCTATCTAATTACATTCTCACGGTGCTATTGAGACCACCCAGCACATTTTTATTTCAGTTATTGTGCTTTTCAGTATTTCCTGGTGAGGAAAAGAGTCTTGGACCATGGGGTAAAAAAGGTTTCTCAGACCTTCTGTTGCTCAGTCTCCTTTCCTGGCTCTACCTGCTTTGAATTATTTGAGTGAAAATCCAAATTCCCAGGACCAGCAAGAAAGGAGAGTACCTCCCTTGGCTGTTTATTTCTGACAAGGTTCTTAATTGTCACCCCTTGCTGGTGCTTTCTGCTGGTGTTTTTCTTCCTGATGTTGGAGGCACTCCTGTTAAATCTAGGAAAAGAATGAACACACCTCAGTGGCTTTTTGTTGCTAAAGTGTGGATAGAGAAACACTACGTCTGAATTGTCTTCCTTTGTTGAGTGACGAGATGCAATACGCCCTGCAGCTATACTGTTCTTCCAGTCATGAGATTCTAAATAATATTTTTATTTAACATTTTGCAGAATTTTCTTTTGGTTGTCTCTTATGCTATTTCTAGAGTTTACTGTTGTATTTAGCATAAACGAGCAGGTAAAAATAGATACATGGCCATTTTATCTAGACGGGAAATGCCTATAGTGTTTTTGAGTGGGAAGATTTTTTTTTACTTTATGTGTTCATTTTCCTTTCTGATTTGCACTTTAAATATCTTGTTTAAAAAATACGTTTCTTACTTGATTCCATACAGGATTTTTTTTATATTTATTTCTAAATATTTTATAGTTTTACTATTTGCCTTTATCTCCTTAATCCATCTGAAATTACATTTCATGAATGATACTAGATATGGATCGGTTTTACTTTTTACACAATATGCTTTAACAAACAAACCTAAAATTATCAGTGGCTTTTTACAATAAAATATATATTGTTCATATAACAGTCCAATATTGGTGATCTCATTTAATCAGATTTGTTTTATATTGCATCACTGCAATCTTTAACATGTGTCTTCCAATTTGATGTGTTTTTCTGCATCAAGTATTTGATATGAAAAAACATTGAAGCAAGGAAAATTTTGTTGGCCAGGATTAGACATGGCACAACTCACTTTCCTTTCTTTTTCATTGGCTATAACCTCAATAACATCATTACATCAAATGTAAGAAGATCCTGAGAAATGTAGTCTACTGTGTGTCAAATGAAAAGGATAAATGATTTTCTTGATAAGCTGTGTCTGTCACCTATATAGTCTATTTTCAAAAAAATTATCTGTAATGTTGTCTTTGTCACATTAAGTTTCTAAATATTTGTAGGTCTGTTTTGACTCGCCATGTATTAATAATAAATTTGTATATCTCTTAAACAATATTACAATGTCTCAATTGGTGTAATGTTGTAAAAAGTATTGAAAGCAAGTCCTGTTTTTTGTCTCTTTTCTTTGTATATCTCTTGACTATTATTGAACTCTTGTTCTTAATATAGACATTAGAATTTACTTAATTTTTCCATGAAAAATTGAAAGGGAACTCATGTCGAGAGTTGAGTTGGAAAAATATTATTTCTGCAGATCAATTATGAGATAAATGGTGTCTTTCTATTCTTCCATGAATATGGTACATTTATTGATTTAGATTATCTACAGTGTCTTAAAAATATAACTTTAGAACCTATTTATATTAGTCTGCTTCAGCTAGGCTTAAACAACCGAAATTTATTTTATTTTCTCACAGTTCTGGAGGCTGGACATTTGAGAGTAGAATGCCAGCATGGTTGGTTCCGGTGAGAACTCTCATCTTGGTTTGCCAATGACTGCCTTCTTGCTTTGTCTTCATAAGGTACAGAGAGAGAGAGAGAGAGAGAGAGAGAGAGAGAGAGAGGGAGAGAGACAGTGATCCTCTACTTACAAGACCAATAAGATGATTATGAGGGCCCCACTCTCACGTTGTAATCTAATCCTAATTGCCTCCTACACTAACATCTCCAAATACTGTTACATTGGGAGTTAGGGCATCAACATATACAGTTTTGAGAGACTCACACTTTCATTCTGTAACAGTACTTAATATTTTAATGCTGTTATAATGTACCTATGTAAAATTGCATTTATAACTATTTGTTGATATGGAAATGCAGTTGATTTTTGGATTTTGACATGTATCTAAAACACTTTCTAAACAACTTTTGAAGCTGAAAACTTTTACTGTATATTGTAAGTTTTCTGTAGATATTATGTTATTATCTGGGAAAAATGATAATTTTTCCTTTTCTTTTTTGATTCATTTGCATATTTTTATTTTTTCTAGACTGTTTCCATTGATCATGATTTTCACTGTAATGTTAAAAAGAAGTTATAACAAGAGACTTTTCATTTTTATTGATTAAAAGTGATTATAATTTTTTTGCATATATTATCATATTCAAAAAGTTCTCTAGTTAGTTTTCTTTTCATTTAATTGGAGATTATTCTGTGTTTTCCTATACATGGTGATATTTTGTGCAAAATCAGAATTGATTGTTCCTTATATGTCTACTATATTTATCATTAAATTTTCTGAATGTGGTTCCTTCTTTACTAAAAGATTTTAAACTAATGATTAAAAAGGCTTAAACTTTTTAATATTATGAGATATAGTTTATATGAAATAGAGTACACAAAATATATATGTACATTTTAAGAATAATCACAAACACATGTAACCCACCCCTAAATTAATGAATGGAATTGTGTTTATTCATTTATTTATTTTAAATCGACAGATATAATGTTACGTATTTATGGTGTATAACATTATGTTTTAAAGTATATATACATTGTGGAAAGTTTAAATCTAGCTAATTTATAAATATGATTCTTCACATAATAAGTAGAACTTTGGTAACAGTACAGATGTATTTGAACTTATTAAACTTCAGCAGATAAAGCAAAACAGTTTCTCAATAATTTTACCAATTTGCATTTGCACAGCTAAAAATGAAATTTTCGGTTGTTCTTTATTTTTATCAACCCTTAATAATGTCAGGCTTTAAAATGTGGTCAGAGTTTTAGTCACACTTTTGACTTACATATTTATATTTTCAATCCAATATTTTTAAACATTGAGAGATATAGCGTGATGTACATACCAATTTAATTTTTTTCTTGAATATGGATACCTAATCATTCATGTACCATTTAATGACAAATACATCCTTTCACCATTGATCTGCAATGCTGCCTCTTAATTTATTCTGTGTATGTGTGTGTTTAGATTCCCAATTCTGTGCTTTTGATGAAATTACTTAGCTATAATACTTCATTGTCTTGATAACTATAGCTTTAGAATTACTACTGATAAATTATGATGTTATTAAAATTGTATTATTTAGAAATGTTTTTAACTACTTATTGCTGATATATTAACATGCAGTTTCTCTGTATATTGATTTTCCATCCAGCACATTTTAAAGCTCTCATTATTTACACAGTTATTATGTATCTTGTTGTGTATTTTCTCTGTGAAAAAATTATTTTCATTTACATATAGATTTTTTTCTTCCTGTCTAATACAGATACTCTTTTCTTCTTACCTTGTCTTGGTGCACTGGCAGTGCTTTGAAACTTATATAGAATGTTGAATACACTCAGCCATAGCAGACATCCTTCCCTTGTTTATTAACACTAAAGTTAACACTATTAATGACACACTTTTATGTATGATTGTTGTGTATTTTACATAGCTACCCTTTATCACGTGAACAATGTTTTCTTATCGTTTTAGCTTATCAAAGGCATTTTTCAAATTGCCAGGTAAGATTATATATTTTAACTACTTTTCTTTCTATAACATTTTATATTAATTGAATTTCTAACATTAAACCAAAGTTATATTCATGATTGCAACTCAGCTTTGTTCTTTTGTATGTATTGCTGAGTTTATTTTGTTTATATTTTAGCTTTGGATAGTTTGTCCACCAATGTGTCAATATGTGAGATTTGCCTGAAATTTTTCTATCTTTTAATGTCTTTGATGATTCTTAGTAGTAATGTTATGCTAGTTTATAAGCAAGTTGGAGTATAGTCCCTATACCTCTAATCTGCAGGAAAATTTTTTTAAGGCTATAATTATGTGCTTCCTATATTATTGGTAGAATTCACTGGTGAAGACAACTAAGCCTGAAGTCTAGTTTGACTATTGCTCTGCCCTTTAAGGAATTGTTCAGGCTTCATATTTCTTCATGAGTCTGTGTAATACACTATAAGACATATTGTAGCTATAAAATTAATGATAGCCAAAAAGCCGACACAAGTCTCACAAGACTGACACCGTGTGTAACTTAGCAATGTAATGCAACCTAGTCCAGAGACTTCAGGAGATAAGACCACCTCAACACAAATACAACTTTCCTAAACCTTAAAACAAAGCTTACCCTTATAAGAATAGCTTAATTCCTTTTATTAAAGAAACTCCTGATAACTGACCTGGACTAAATAATAGGTAGAAGAAAAAGGAAAGAATTCCCCCAATTCTGAGGATGATCTCCAAACAGTGACCCTCCCAGTCAGTCTGTCATTTGGCCCTCTGATTTCACCTGGCCTGTGACAACGGCCCATCTCCACCATCCATCTTATAAGAGCATTGCCAGAATAAACTCCTTGAGCATCAGATGATGTCTAAGACTCATCTTCGATACAAATTGGATCAAACAGGAGAAGTACACTCTGAGGAAGTCTGTTGTGATTATTTATTATATTTAGACATTACCCTCACGATAAAAATTCAAATATGTACTTATTAAGTTGTTCATAATACCCTCATATTATGTTTCCAAAAATTTTTAATTATAAATCATTTCAAACCTACACAATCTTGTAGAACAGTATGATGAATCCCATAGTGCTATCAACCACATTGTCAGATTATTAAGATTTTGCCAAGTCATTAACTAATTATTATGATGATTATTTTGCTCTTCTTTCCTGAAGACATTTTTTCTTTTTTTTTTTTAATTTAAAATATTTAATTTTTGTGACTATGTAGTAGGTATATACAATTAGGGGGTAAATGAGACGTTGTGATACAGGCATGCAATGTGAAATAAGCACATCGTGGAGAATAGGGTATCCGTCCCCTCAAGCATTTATCCTTTGTGTTACAAGCCATCCAATTATTCTATTTTAATTACCTTAAAAGGTACAATTAAATTATTTTGACTATAGTCACCCTGTTGTGCTATCAAATACTAGGTATTATTCATTTTTTTCAAACTACCTTTTTTACCCATTAACAATCTTCACTCCCCCCCATTCCTGATACAATTTCAATCCTACATATTTTGCTAAATGTCGCTAGAAATGTAAAATCATATTTATATAACCTTTATGTCCATTGTAACGCCTAACAATTTGACAATTATTTCTTGTTTTATCTGATACCCAGACCGTATTAAAATTTCCAAAATATTCTTAAAGTAGTATTTTTGCATTTTATTTGTTTGGATCAAAATTCAAATTATCTTTATACAGCGTACATAATTGTGTCTTTTATCTCTTGGTCAGTCTAGAGCAGCATCCACTTAATTTTGTTTTTATGCAGTTAGCTAGTGAAAGGAACATTAATCATTCTGTAGAATGTCCAACCTTTTCAGTAAGTCTGTTTACTTCTTTAATATGGTGTTTGACTTGTATCTCTATCTATGTTTTCTATAAATTATATGTAAGTGCTAAAGCTTCATTAGATTCAAGTAGTGTTTGACATTATCTTATTTGGTATGACAACATCTTCCAGGTTCATATTGAATATTACTTGTTCCAAACTGGAATAAGTCATTTTTCTAAGGACCCCTAATTCTTGTATCTTTCAATGAGAAAATGTATTTTAACATTATGATTCTATGTCTGTCTACGTATGTATACATACATATATATACAAATATATTTATTGTGTGTAATATTATAGTTATATAGATTTAAAGTTGAAAATTAAAAATAGAGTTATCAAGTAAGATATATATATCTAGTTACACAGAGTAACACTTGGCATGTTTGAGTTAGAGAGTCCAAGTAGCAGTTACAGTGTTGAGTTATATAGTTAGAGTGGGGTTAGAGTTACAGATTTAAATTTATGGTTAAAATAATAGAGTAATGATTAAAGTTATAGAGTTATATTTTTATGTTGTAGAAATGTTATATAGTGTTATAGTAATTGAGTAATAGTTATAGCTAACGTTATGAATAAATATAGAGCTATAGTGTTGTAATCATATAGTTACAGCTATTTTTGTGATTAGTACAGACAACACGCTTCCTATATTTACTTTTATATTTACTTGAGATTTGATAACTGTACATATTTATAGCATACAGAGTGTTATTTCAATACATATAATATATAGTAATTAAATCAGGGCAATTGCATGTACGTCACCTCAAACATTTATCTTTTCTTTGCATTACGGATGTTCAAATTCTGTCTTCTAGCTTTTAGAATATATAAAATAAATTATTTTTAACCATATTTAGCCTACAGTGCTAAATAACACTAGAACTTATTCCTCCTACCTAGCTTTAATTTTATATCTGTTGACCAATCTTTTTCTATTTTCCATGGGTTAAATAACATATAAATCACACTGTATAACACTATAACTATAGGTATAACACTAACTCTATATTACTAACAGTATATGCTAATAATAAATGTATCACCACAATTATGACCTTGGCACTACAAATATAACTAATGTACTATAAACATAACTATTTCACTATAACTCTATCACCATACTATAGCTATAGTACTATATGAATAAAATAACACTAGCTCCATAATAACTTGATAAGAATAACTATAACTAAGAATATCACTAGAACTATGACTTATAACTGGAACGATAACATTATAACTATCACTTTGATTCCATAACTACAGCTCTGTAACTATAGTGACACTGCTATTATAATACTATAACCAATGCACTATAACTATACCAATACCTCTATCACTATAACATAACACTATCACTAATATACTATCACTATTACTATATATTTTTAATTTTTATTTTTTATAAATTTTGACTCCAAAAGTATAACACTACAAATACAAATAAACTTTATAATTATAATAATCATAAAAATATAACATTATGACTATGATTCCTCCACTATAACACTATAATACAATGTGTATGACTATTAATATAACACCATAATTATAACTATAACACTACAAAGTTTTAACTGTAACAGTAGCACTGTATCACTAGTTCATGGCCACACTGGTATAACTATAATCATTTCACTATAACTTTTATTATAGAATTATCACTGCTGCTATAAAATATACCTAAATCTCCATAAATATAACTCTCTGACTATAACATTATCAGTATAACACTATTATTATTATTATTTTCAAAATAATGTATAACTTGAACACTAAAACAGTTTTAATGTTATGATTAGAGACTTATAGTCCTATACTTGTAGTGCTAAAGTTACAGTATAGTGCTATAGTTAAAGTTAGCACCATAACTATCACTATAACTACAACGTGATTACTATAAAAATAGCACCATACCTATAACTACAGAAATAACCTGGTAACTATAACACTAACATTATAACTATACTTCTAACACTGTAAAAATAACTATAGAACTGAAAGTATAACAGTATCACCATAATAAATATAGCATTATAACCATAATAATAGCACTTTATAACTATAACATGAAAACTATAATGATAGTGCTATACCTATAAAGATAGCACAACTACAATTTACTACCCTAAATATAACTATAGCACTATACCTATAACTCTTTAACTATAACATTATAATGACATCATTTTACAACTATATCTAAAGTTTTATAACATTGTAACTATAACCCTGTACTACAATACTAAAGCATAACACTAATAGTATAATTATAGCTATGTAACTATAATAATATTATAATATTTTAACTATAACAAAACCACAGTCACTACAACCTATCTACTATCCACAATTGCTTTAACTATATAGCAATAATTATATCTATAGCAGTATCAGTATACCATTATAATTATACTTATGTAACATTATAACTAAAAAATGTAAATAAAACCACAACCCTATAAACATAATTAAACTTTATATTCAAAAGAATAAAAGCATAACCCTATAACTACAGTATTAAACTATATAATACTAACAGTATAACTATCACAATATAACTATAACTACAACACTGTAACTAAAATCAAACCACTATCATTACAACTTTCATCAGACTATCATCATAACCATAAGACTGTAATTATTACTATAACCGCACAACTATACCATTATAATGATAATTTTAACATAACAACATCACCATTATATTAATAACACCATTGCTTTATCTATAGCATTATAGCTATAGTACTAGCGCTATGCCCTTAGCTATAGGATGATAACTATGATAACTATAACATAGACCTCTAACTATAGCAGTGTAACTATAACTGTAAACCTCTAACAATAACTATTATTCTGAAACTAAAACTATAAACTTTTAACAATAACCATGGCCCCATATTTACTTTATGACTGTAAAGAAAATTCCATAGCTATATCACAAATGTTGTAACTGTAACACTATAACAATTTAACTCTAAATATTGCAGTATAAATATACTAAAACTGTAACTGTAATACTACTTCTGTAACACGCCCATCATAACTTCAATGCTAATGTTATAATGCTAACACTGTACCTGTAACCTTGATGCAATAATTATAACACTACCATCTTAACAATTATCACTGTAAGTATAACACTATCGTAACTATAGCACTCTAGTGAAACTATAATAGTAATACTGTAACTATAACTATAGCACTATACTATAACTTTAGCACTATAATAGTACCAAAATTATTACTATATCTATACAAATAAAATTGTAATTATCAAAATACTTAAAAGGGTGTAATGGCAAATGTAAAAGTAAAATAACTCTACAATTATAACACTAAAACTATATACTGAAATACTATAATTAAAGTATAACATGACTACAAAAATATAACAGTATAATTATTACTCTAACACTGTAACTATAGCAGTCTTACCGTAATACTATAAATATAAGTCTATAATTCCAACCATATTTCTAAGAATATTAGCAAAGCTCAATAGCTATAATTTTTTTGATAATAGCCATTCTAACTGAGGTGAGATGATAGCTTGTTGTGGTTTTGATTTGCATTTCTTTGATGTTGAGCATCTTTTCATATATATTTGTTGGCCATTTATATGTCTTCTATTATGTCTATTTAAATCTTTTGCCCCCTTTTTAAATTTTTTTATTAATATTATTATTATTATTATACTTTAGGTTTTATGTTACATGTGCACAATGTGCAGGTAAGTTACATTTGTATACATGTGCCATGCTGGTGCGCTGCACCCATTAACTCGTCATCTAGCATTAGGTATATCTCCCAATGCTATCCCTCCCCCCTCCCCCCACCCCACAACAGTCCCCGAAGTGTGATGTTCCCCTTCCTGTGTCCATGTGTTCTCATTGTTCAACAAAGGACTTTTGCCCCCTTTTTAATCATATTATTTGTTTTTTTTTTTTTACTGTTGAGTTGTTAGCATTCTTTGCACATTTTGGGTATTAGTCTTTCGTCAGCTGAATGGCTTGCAAATATTTTCTCCCATTCTACAAATTTTCTCTTTGCTGTGCAGAAAATTTTCAGTTTAATATAGTTTCTTTTGTCTGGAAAGGGAAATTCCTATACACTGTTGGTGGGAATGTAAATTAGTACAGACTAATGGAATATATTATGGGAATGTCTCAAAAAACTAAAAGTAGAACTACTATACTATTCAGCAATCACAATACTGGACGTTTATCCAAAGGTAAGACAATCAGTATATCAAAGGAATACCTGCACTTCCATCTTTATTTAAGCACTGTCCATGATAGCTATCATATGGAATCAGCCCAAATGTTCATCGATGAATGGATAAAGAAAAAACAGTATATATATATACAATGAAATACTATTCAGTTATAAAAAGCAATAACATCCTGTCATTCATGGCAATATGGATAAGCTTGGAGGGCACTATGCTAAGCAAAATAAGTTGGGTACAGAAAGACAAATACCCCAAATTCTCATTCATATGTGAGAGCTAAAAAATAATTTGAGCTTGTGGAAGAAGAGCATAGAATTTGTGCATTAAAGGCAAAGAACACTTTCATATTTATATTTTGGCTACAGTTGTAGGTTCAGAGTAATATTTATAGTTATCTTATAAATAACATATTTGTAACTATAGTTACCTTATAGTTACATGGTTAGTGACATATTATATTATACAATTTTACCTATATTTATACAATTATGATTAAAGTGTTAGAGTTTGGCATTACAGTTATATGGCTAACATTATAATTATAGTGTTAGACCTATGTTTATAGTGATAGACTTACAGTTAAAGTGTTATAGTAGTAGTGCTAGCATTATGGTGGTTTTTTTTTTTTGGTTTTTTGGTTTTTGTTTTTTGTTTTTTTGAGACGGAGTCTTGCTCTGTCGCCCAGGCTGGGGTCAGTGGCACGATCTCAGCTCACTGCAACCTCCGCCTCCCGGGATCAAGCAGTCCTCCTGCCTCAGCTTCCCAAGTAGCTGAGACTACAGGTGCACGCCACCATGCCCGGCTAATTTTTGTATTTTTAGTAAAGATGGGGTTTCACCACATTGACCAGGCTGGTCTCGAACTCCTGACCTCGTGATCCCCCCGCCTCAGCCTCCCAAAGTGCTGGGATTACAGGCGTGAGCCACCGGGCCTGGCCTAGCATTATGGTTTTAGAACTACAGTTGCAGTTAAAGTGTTACTATTATTATACTATAATTGATGGAGTTATACTATTAGTGTTACAGTTATAATGTATATTGTAGTAGTAATAGATACAAATATAGTGTTATAGTATTATAGCTATAGAGTGTTATTATTATAGTAACAGTGTGATTGAGTGTTATAATTTTATAGTGATCCTGTTACTAATAGTGCTACCATCATAAGGTTATTGCTGGTTTAAATTATGCTTATTGTTGTAGAATCATAGGTGTAGTTATACTAGCTCTAGGCATTGAATCTCAATTTTAGTTATAAGTGTAGTTACAGTTTTATAGTTATTATTATATAGTTATGGTCATTTTAATGAGTTATATTATTGTGCTATACTTTGTTATAGAGTATAGTAAGTATATTATAGTTATAGTGTTACAGTTATGTGCTACTATTATAGTTATATTTATGGTATTTGTAATGTAGTTTGTGTTACAGTATTGCAGTTATAGTGATAGTGGTTTAATTTTTTCTGTAGATTTATGGTTATACAGTTGTATTACAGTTAGAGTCATTTTTTTAGATTCATAGTTCTAGTTATATATTTGTATTATAATTATAGATGTTTTATTATAATTATAAAATTTATTGTCAGTTATAGTGTTCTACTTATAGTTGTAGATTTATTGTTCTTCTAGTTATAGTATGGTTATCAGTATGTTTTTATATAGTGTTATAGTTTTATACTTTTTTGATGATAATCTAATTTTCTTTCATTACAGGTTACTTGATTTTTACCTAGGAGCATAATTACTTTTTTCCTTTCCTTAGTGTAGGGTAGTTTGAGTAGAACATGACATAGTGTTGGTAATTCCATACTTGTATTTTCTCAAGTGTTTGGTGTGCTCTTTCAATATATAATTTTGAATCTAATTTTTTTAATTTAAATTAAAATTTTAGCATTTTTTCTGCTCTCTCGCTTTGGATTTCATCTTCAGGGAACTTATTATACAGATGTTGGATATTCTATACCAATTTCACTATCATTTTCCCTTGAGTCATTTTAATTTTTTTATTTCTTCTTTTAAATTGTGTAAATTTTCCTCTTTTTACCTTTACTTTCCCTTAAAGTGTTAAAAATATTCATTCTTGTGATACTTCTTGCTTAGACTTCATTTATGAAATTGATTTTGCATTTATTTATAATTGTTTTCTATCTTTATCACCTCATAATTCAGGTTTTATAATCCTGAGTTATGCTTTTTTTCATATTTTGTATCATCGCTTTAATGATTTTTTAGATAATGTTTAAATTGATGTTTACAGTAACTATTCAGTGGGCATGCCTTTTCATTATATGCTTTTCATTATTTCTAAGGATCTTATTCTGCTGCTTGTTCTCTGTTTCTGATAACAAGCTCTTTTGGGAAATTGACCTTGATGGTTTGGTAGTTCATTTATTTGTAAAATTTAATTTCTTTAAATTTTAGAGACATAGTTCCAGATGATTTTTCTTTTTAACTTCAGAGAAGTTAAAAAGACTTTTAAAAATACTTTTCTTCAGTATTTTTATAGTATTTAAATATGCTGCCATTTCCCAATTTTATTCCATGTCCCTTCTTTTATCTAGACCCTCTCTTCAATTTATCTTTTTATCTGTAGCCTACTCAATTTTTATTTCACTCCCATTGATTTTTCCTCAATGTGGGGCCTTGTCTATAAAGGAAAATCTGTTTTCTCAGTTTAAAGAGTTCATAGAAACTAGACTTCTAAAATCTTTGAGGACCTTACCACAGGCCTTTGGACTCTCTGGATATCAGATTGGACAAGACAGTCACTTTCAGCTGCTATTCTCCCATTGGAGCCCTATTATTTCTATAGCACATCTGTTAGGATTTTTAAGTTTCAGTACCTAAGTCCATTAGATTCCCACTTATTTCCTCTGCTTTATCCCACACATTGGTTAAGTTCATGCAGGTATTTTGGCAGATGTTAGCTTACTCTTACCTGCTTATATTTTAGGGTTTGTGGAGATAAAATATAACTTCATTTTATTTTACATATTGTCCATGAGGTTCTGTTACCCAGTTGTTCTGACTCTTCTTATGTGAGTTTTCAGGAAGATTGGGCATTTATGTAATTACTGCTGACATCTTGCCATAGTGGGTATGTATGTATATGTGTGTGTATTTATATAATACATATGCACAGACATTGCTTAAAGTTTAAAATACTGCCTACGTGGTAATATGCGTAAAGAAATTATGGCCAAGAAAGATCAAAATGGAGGGGAATTTTTATCTTTTTAAGACATGCTAATTGTAAGCAAAGTTTCAGTGAACTATTTCTAACAAATATGTAAAGTATTGATAGTAAACAAAACACCGAAACCCTAAAACACCTTAAGTTATATCTATAATGATGTTTCTGATTTCAGTGGATTCAGTTATATCTGTGAGTGCCAGAAGTTGGTTTGTCATTATTTATTATTTAGAGAGATGAAAAAATTATGCTATATGTTCACCATGTTTCCAGAATCCTCCTCACTGTAGTTTTAACTTGCTTTTATTTGATTATTAGTTAAGTTCAATATATTTTTGTATGTTTATGTTTTATTTATTTACTTATTTTTCTTTATTGTTTTTCAAATTTTTTATTTGTATATATTCAGGGGGAACAAGTGGCATTTTGTTGTCTGGATATATTGTGTAATTGTGAAGTCTGGGCTTGTAGTGTAGCCATCAACCTAATCCTATAAGTTTAAAATATATTTTAATGTCTTCATCTGCAAACCACAATTCATATATGTTTGCCAGTTTTTCTGTTGGCTTGGTTGTCTTTTGATAATTCAAATTTTAGGAAATTTCTCTATGTTTGGCACAGTAACCAATTGTTTGTAATATAAGTTGCAAATATTTTTCAGCTTTTTATTTCTAGTTGTGCCTTTTTATCTTTAAAGTTATTTTTAAGTATGCTAAAATATGCATAATATAAAATTTATCAGTGGAAACATTTTAACTGTACAGTTCAGTGCATTATGTAACCATCACCACCATGCATCTCCAGAGCTTTTTTGTTTTCCAAAATTCTATACCCATTAAAAAATAACTTCCCTTCTCTTTGCCATAAGCCCCTGGCAACCACAATTCCACTTTTTGTCTCTTAAGATTTTTACTACTCTAAGTATTTCATGTAAGTGAAAGCATACATCATTTGGCTTTTTTTTTTTAGGACTGACTTGGTTCACTTAGCATTATATCTCCAAGGTTCATCCATGTTGTAGCTGAATGTCAGAATTTCCTTCTTTTCTAAGGCTGAATAATATTTCATTGTATGTATACACCACATTTTTCTTATCTATTCATTTTTCAATGAACACATGATGTGCATCCACAGTTTAGCTATTGTAAATAATGCTGCTATTAACACAGGTGTAAAAGAATCTCTTCAAGACTCTGCTTACAGTAATTTTGATTATATACCCAAACGTAGAATTATTGGATCATATGGTAATTGTATTTTTAATTTTTTTTGAGAAATGACCATTCTGTTTTACACAGCAATTATACCACTTTACATTGTCACTATGCACAAGGTTTTTAATTTCTTCACAATCTCACCAATGCTTCTTATGTTCTGTTTTTGTTTTCTTTATTTTGATAGTAGCCATCCTTATAGGTGATAATTGCTATCCCTTTGTAATTTTGATTTGTATTTTCTTAATTATTAGTGATGTTGAGCATTTTTTCAGGTGTTATTGGCCCTATGTATATATTCTGTGGAGATATATCTATTTAAGCCCTTTGCCTATTTTTGAATTGGGTTTTTATCCTAAAGTTATAACACTGCAATTTGAATTTATACCAACTTAATTTCAGTAACAAACATAAACTCTGCTCCTTTTACAGTTCTGTCTCCACTCCTTTTAGTTGTTGATGTCACAAAATCACATCTTTATATATCATGTATCCCAAAATATAAACTAATAATTTTTAATTCATTAATTTCTTAAATCTTGTGGAAAACAAAAAGTTACACATCATTGTTACAATAATACTAGCTTTCATAATTGCCCTTGTATTTATCTTTATCAAGATATTTATTTATTCATACAGGTTTAAGCTACACTCTAATATCTTTCATTCCACCTGGAGACTCCCTTAAGAATTTTTTTTTCTTTTTATTATTATTATTATTATTATTATTATTATTATACTTTAGGCTCTATGGTACATGTGCACAACATGCAGGTAAGTTACATATGTATACATGTGCCATGCTGGTGTGCTGCACCCACTAACTCGTCATCTAGCATTAGGTATATCTCCCAATGCTATCCCTCTCCCCTCCCCCCACCCCACAACAGTCCCCGAAGTGTGATGTTCCCCTTCCTGTGTCCATGTGTTCTCATTGTTCAATTCCCACCTATGAGTGAGAATATGCGGTGTTTGGTTTTTTGTTCTTGCGATAGTTTACTGAGAATGATGATTTCCAATTTCATCCATGTCCCTACAAAGGACATGAACTCATCATTTTTTCTGGCTGCATAGTATTCCATGGTGTATATGTGCCACATTTTCTTAATCCAGTCTATCATTGTTGGACATTTGGCTTGGTTCCAAGTCTTTGCTATTGTGAATAATGCTGCAATAAACATACGTGTACATGTGTCTTTATAGCAGCATGATTTATAATCCTTTGGGTATATACCCAGTAATGGGATGGCTGGGTCAAATGGTATTTCTAGTTCTAGATCCCTGAGGAATCGCCACACTGACTTCCACAAGGGTTGAACTAGTTTACAGTCCCACCAACAGTGTAAAAGTGTTCCTATTTCTCCACATCCTCTCCAGCACCTGTTGTTTCCTGACTTTTTAATGATTGCCATTCTAACTGGTGTGAGATGGTATCTCATTGTGGTTTTGATTTGCATTTCTCTGATGGCCAGTGATGGTGAGCATTTTTTGATGTGTTTTTTGGCTGCATAAATGTCTTCTTTTGAGAAGTGTCTGTTCATGTCCTTCGCCCACTTTTTGATGGGGTTGTTTGTTTTTTTCTTGTAAATTTGTTGAAGTTCATTGTAGATTCTGGATATTAGCCCTTTGTCAGATGAGTAGGTTGTGAAAATTTTCTCCCATTTTGTAGGTTGCCTGTTCACTCTGATGGTAGTTTCCTTTGCTGTGCAGAAGCTCTTTAGTTTAATTAGATCCCATTTGTCAATTTTGGCTTTTGTTGCCATTGCTTTTGGTGTTTGAGACATGAAGTCCTTGCCCATGCCTATGTCCTGAATGGCAATGCCTAGGTTTTCTTCTAGGGTTTTTATGGTTTTAGGTCTAACATTTAAGTCTTTAATCCATCTTGAATTGATTTTTGTATAAGGTGTAAGGAAGGGATCCAGTTTCAGCTTTCTACATATGGCTAGCCAGTTTTCCCAGCACCATTTATTAAATAGGGAATCCTTTCCCCATTTCTTGTTTTTGTCAGGTTTGTCAAAGATTAGGTATTGATGGGACGTATCTCAAAATAATAAGAGCTATTTATGACAAACCCACAGCCAATATCATACTGAATGGGCAAAAACTGGAAGCATTCCCTTTGAAAACTGGCACAAGACAGGGATGCCCTCTCTCACCACTTCTATTCAACATAGTGTTGGAAGTTCTGGCCAGGGCAATTAGGCAAGAGAAGGAAATCAAGGGTATTCAGTTAGGAAAAGAGGAAGTCAAATTGTCCCTGTTTGCAGATGACATGATAGTATATCTAGAAAACCCCATTGTCTCAGCCCAAAATCTCCTTAAGCTGATAAGCAACTTCAGCAAAGTCTCAGGATACAAAATCAATGTACAAAAATCACAAGCATTCTTATACATCAATAACAGAGAAACAGAGAGCCAAATCATGAGTGAACTCCCATTCACAATTGCTTCAAAGAGAATAAAATACCTGGGAATCCAACTTACAAGGGATGTGAAGGACCTCTTCAAGGAGAACTACAAACCACTGCTCAAGGAAATAAAAGAGGATACAAACAAATGGAAGAACATTCCATGCTCATGGGTAGGAAGAATCAATATCATGAAAATGGCCATCCTTCCCAAGGTAATTTACAGATTCAATGCCATCCCCATCAAGTTACCAATGACTTTCTTCACGGAATTGGAAAAAACTACTTTAAAGTTCATATGGAACCAAAAAAGAGCCCGCATCGCCAAGTCAATCCTAAGCCAAAAGAACAAAGCTGGAGGCATCACACTACCTGACTTCAAACTATACTACAAGGCTACAGTAACCAAAACAGCATGGTACTGGTACCAAAACAGAGATATAGATCAATGGAACAGAACAGAGCCGTCAGAAATAATGCCACATATCTACAACTATATGATCTTTGACAAACCTGACAAAAACAAGAATTTCTTGCAGTGCAGGTCTAGTGGTAAAAAACTCCTTCAGCTTTTGTTTTTCTGGTAATGGCTTAACTTCTCCCTCACTTTTGAAGAAGAGCTTTGCCAAAAATAGGATTCTCATTCACAGTGCTTTTATTTAGCACTTTGAATAGATAAGCCCACTGCCTTTTGGACTCACAAGCTTCTTATGTGAAATATGTTGATAAACTTATTGAGTATCCCTTATATAAGACGAGTTACTTCTCTCTTGCTGCTTTCAAAATTCTTTATGTTTGGGTTTCAATATAGTTTGATTATAAGGTGTCTCACTGTCTCAGTGTGGATCTCTTCAAATTCAACTTACTTGGCATTTTTTGAGCTTCTTGGACGATTATATTCACTTCATTTTTTTTTAACAAATTAAGGAAGTTTTTAGCCATTTTTGTCAAATGTTCTCCCTTCTTTCTCTTTTCTTTTTCTGAATTCCCACAATGCATTATTGGTTTGCTTGATGATGTCTCACAGATATATAGGTGTGTTAGGTTCTGTTGACTTTTCATTAATCTTCTTCCATCATTTTCCTCAGACTAGATACTTTTCTTTGTCTGATCTTCAAATTCACTGATTCTTTCTTTTAACTGCTGTAATCTGCCTTCAAATCCCTCTAGTGAATCTATCATTTCAGTTATTGTACTTTTCAGCTTCAGAATTTCTTTTTGGTTTCTTTAAAGGTTTTCTGTCTCTATTGCTATTTCCATTTTGTTTATACATCATTTTCTTGACTTTCATCACATCTTCCTTTATTTATTTGTATATCTTTAATACAATTGTTTTAAAGTGTCAGTTTAGTAGATATGCCATTGAGTCATTTTGTAGGGGATGTTTCTATTGGTTTATTGGCTTCTTTTATTCTTTGAATGTGTCATACCGTATTGTTTCTTTGTGTGCCTTGTGAGATTTTGTTGAACACTGGACATTTTAATCTAATGATGTGGTAACTCAGGAAGTCAATTTATTCTCTTTCCCCAGGGTTTCCTTTTGTTATGTGGGATGTGTTTTTTATTACAGTAGGCTGTTTCTTTGCCAGAGATCAGTCTGAAGTGTAAGCTTAAGGTCTTAGGTTTTTCGGAACTTACATTATTCCCTGGGCATTCAAAGTGACTTTCTAACTTCCCCTGTACATATGGTTGCTTTTGAATATCCTGGTCTTCAATGTGTTACTCCTGAAAGGGGAAAAAGAGAAAAATGAAGGTGAGAAATAAAAGAACTGGCCCTTTAAATTTCCTGGAAGTCACTTTAGCCAGAAGGGATGTGGCTTGCAACAAAGGGGGTAATAGTTACAACAATGGCCAAGGCCTCTGTCTACACCTCTTTCATACAGAAGCAGTAATCAGAGATCAGAACAGGGATCTCCCATATTTGTATAACAGGGTCTTTTTGATCACCCTTTCTACCTCAAGATGTGTGCAAACTGCTTCAGAAACATGTGCACAGCTGCCTGTCATGGAGCTAAAGGATGGAAGATTGAGTAGCTGCTACTCTCCTAAGAACTAAAATTGACCAAAATTAATTACAATTTACCATCAAAGCCTTCTCCTGAAATTTGCAAACCTTCAGTAGACTCCAGAGTTCTTTAAAGTTTTGACAATTTTTAGTGATGTTCCGTTTTTTGTTTTTTGTTTTTTAATTTCTTCTTGCTCTTGTACTTGATCAGGCTCACCAAGATATTATCAATTTTATTAGACCTTTCAATAACTTAGTTTTGTCTTTATTGGTACTCAGTAAAGTATGTTTTTCTTCCATAAAATTTATTTGTTCTTATCTGTATATTTGTTTTTATTCTTTTTTTTTTTTTTTAAGAGGGACTCTCACTCTGTTGCCCAGGCTGGAGTGCAGTGGCATGATCTCGGCTCACTGCAACCTCCACCTCTTAGGTTCAAGCGATTCTCCTGCCTCAGCCTCCCAAGTAGCTGGGATTACGGGCACCCGCCACCGAGCCTGGCTAATTTTTATATTTTTAGTAGAGACGGGGTTTCACCATCTTGGCCAGGCTGATCTCAAACTCCTGACCTCAGGTGATCTGCCCACCTTGGCCTCCCAAAGTGCTGGGATTACAGGTGTGAGCCAGCGTGCCCGGCCTGTTCTTATTCTTTAAGTTCAATGTACTGTTAATTTCATTTCTGATTTGAATGTTTACCTCATTTATTTTTCAGCCATTCATATTTTTACATGTTTATCCAGCATTTCGTATTTCTCTCTGAGTATCACTTTAGCTTTGTCATTAAACTTGAAAAACATTGTACTAAAGTATAATATCAACAATAGTGCACAAATTATAAGTTTACATCTCAATTAATTATTATAAATTAAATCCACCTGTTACAACACTATGAAGTCCACTAGCCCTTCAGAGTATCCTTTGGATTCCCTCCTAATCACTCCTCACTGCTTTTTGTTTAAAATAAACCAATATCCTAACTTTTAATTTCATAGTTAAAATTTTCCAGTTTATTAAATTTAAATAATAGATTCATAACCATGGTGTTCATTTAGCTCAGTTACTTTCTCTCATTATTTTGTTTGTGGGCTTCATTCATGCTGTATATATGTGCATAAGCTTCATTTTCTTTATCATATTATATTTTATGAATGTACTATGATTTATATATTGATTCTTTTGATAGAAATTTTATTTTCAACCTTCAACTAACAATGTTGTGATGAAATTATTGTATATGTCTTTGGTACACATTTGCTCCCATTTCTGTTAGGCATATACCTGAAAGTGAATTTGCTAGATCATATTCAACTTTTGTAGATACTATTTGTTTCATTTAAGTTTCATCAGCAGTACATGAGAGTTCAGTAGCTTCACATTCCTGCCAAAAAAAATGGTATTCCCCCATCTTATTTTTATTTTAGCATTTCTGATATGTGAGGTATTGAATCTTCTTATGGTTTTAATTTTCATTTTCAAATTATTACTGAGAATAGGCATTGTTAATGTATATTTGAGTCCTTTAGAGATTCTTTTCTTTCCAATGCCTGTTAAAACATCTTTGTATTTTTCTCTCAGGTTGTCAGCTTTTTCCATATTAACTGTAGAAGTTTGTTACATATTTTCGATATGAGCCCTTTGTAAATTATATATGTGGCAAATATATTTTTCCAGCCTGGGGTTTTGTTTTCACTCTTTTTATGTATTTTAATAAGTAAAACATTGAATTTTAATGTCGCTTGACCATAATTTTTTACTAAAATTTGTGTTCATTAAAAAAAAAATTCCTAGCACAGGGTCATTATGGCGGGTTTTTTTGTTGTTGTTATTTAAGTTATAGGCTAAAAAACCATTGCTTTTTAGTCTTTTTTTCTAATATACGCATTTGTTATGATAATTATCTTAATTTCCAACATTGGTTTATTTGCATCCCCTACTTTTGCTACATTTTCATTTAATTTACAAGAGATTTTAGTTACTATTCTTAATTTTTTTTTTATATATGAGTTAGTTTCCAAACATAGAGACTTTTTTAGTGCTCTTTGTTGATTTATAGCTTAATTCCACTCTGTTCAGATCATACTTTTGTGATTTTAATGTTGTGATTGTTTTGAAAATTTCATCTGTTTACTATTTTTGCTTTCTGAATCTCTGACATACTATCAGAGATAATTTTCCTTATGTCTGAAGAATGTGAATGTGCTTTCATATTTACTGGGATCTGATGATGACTATTTTAGTTTTTGCTTATGTGAATGTTTTTCTATTTTACCTTCAATGATGAGGGATTTTTTGCTGAGTATCGTATGCTAGGTCAGAATTCATTTTCTTTCAACACGCTGAATATATCGTTACGTTGTCTTCTAGCTCCCTTTTTATTTTATGTAACTTTTATGGTACATAATTGTTGTACATATTTATGAAATACATGTGATATTTTGATATGAGCATACAGTTTGAAATTATCAAATCAGAGTAATTGGTATATCCGCCACCTCAAACGTTTATTGTTTATTTCTGCTGGGACATTCTGAATCCACTCCTCTATTTATTTTGATATATATAATAAATTATTGTTAAATATAGTCACATCCTATTTTGCTACCAAATGCTACATTTTATTTCTACAAAATGCATATTCATACCCACTAAGCAACCTTTCTCAGCTCTCCACTCTTACCTGCCTACCTTTCCCAGCCTCTGATATCTGTCATTCTACTCCGTACCACCATGAGATTAACTTTTTAAGCTCCCACATGTAAGTGAGAACATGTGATATTTGTCTTTCTGTGCCTGGCTTATTTCACCTAACATAATAGCCTTTAGTTCCATACATGCAAATTACATGATTTGCATAATAGCCTTTAGTTATGATTTGCATAATAGCCTTTAGTTCCATACATGCAAATGACATGATTTCTTTATGTTTTACGGCCATATAGTATTTAGTTGTGTATATATGCCCCATATTTTCTTTATCCATTTGTCTATTGGTGGAAATTTATCCTGATTCCATATATTTGCTATTGTGAATATTGCTGCAATAAACATGGGGTGTAGGTATCTTTTTGATATACTGATTTCTTTTCTTTTGGATAAATACTCTGCAGTGGGATAGCTAGATTATGTGGTCATTCTATACTTTTTTGAGGAAGCGTCATACTGTTTTCCATAAGACAGATGGAGCCCTAATTATTTCTTCTTTGCAATTAATATTTTTGAATGATTTGTAGATTTTCTCTTTGTCTTTTGTTTTACTCTGAATTTATTTTGACTCTGAAATGCCTAGGTGTATTTTCTTGTGTTTTTTTCCCTACTTGTGTTGCATAGATTCTTTTGAATCTGAATCATTTCAGACATCTGTTTTGGCTAATTCTCAGTCATTGCCTTTAAACTTTTTGCTTTTGTTCCTTTTCTTCTATTCTTTTCTGCTGGAATTCGAAATACACATATATTAGACCTTTTTGCTATGTCTACTCTGTCTCTAACCTTATTTATTCCACTGTGCCTTATTATGTCCAGTTTTCTTACTTATCTTCCATTTCACTAAATATGTCTCCTCTTGTGTCTAATATAAATTTAAAACATCCACTGAGTTGTTAATTTCTGTTGTACTTCAGTTCTAGATTTTTTCAACTATATTTTCATGCTTGCACATTTGCAACTTGATGTTTTCATATTTTCCTTTATATATTTGAAAAATTAAGTGTAGTTTAAGTCTATGACTTATAATACGATTACTTCTATGCATCTCTAATGTCTAACATTTTCTTTTGTTTCTAGCTAGTGTTGTTTCCTTGTTTCATTATTTCACTGATTACTTTTTATTTAGTTTAGGCTATTTTATGTGGAAAGCAAAAATAACACTAATTTCAGGACAAATTTTTTTTTCCTCCGAAGAAATTGGCTTTTGATTCTAACCTCCAATTACCTAAATTCAGTTATAAGTGTAGAGATAAGTTGATACTGTGCTACCACTACTGAAAGGAAAGACATTTCCAGTGTCCTTTTATTGTTAGAATGTAGCTCTTTAGTTTCCCATTCCAAAGGATGAAAATTTGACCAGAGTGCTCCCTCCTTAACAAGATTTAATTCCAATTTTTGTCTTTTAGCCTTGTATGATTCTCAAGACCTATTGTATTTCCACTGTCACTTAAAGCATCTTCCAGAGCCAGCAGGTTCCTCTTAAGAAATAGCTTTCCTAAATACGGGATTCATACCCATGAGTTTCCATCTTTTCCCAGATCTTAGTCCCATAGGTATTTAGCTTATTTTTTTCTGGCTCTCTATTGTTTCTAATTAGTTGTTTTATAACATTATGGACATCTTTTCTAGTCTTAGTCAAGAGAAGGGTTGCTTTATATTACCTAAACAACCATTAACATGGGCAAATATCTATTCCTTTCTTATTAAGATGACTCTAAGTGTAAGAAAGTTATTACTGTCAGTCAAACATGTTTCCATATAGCTTCCACCCACTGATACAATATCTACCCCTGTAGCTACATAGAAAATATCTTATCGAATTTCTGCATAATTAACTATAAAATACTTGAGGAAACCTGCCTTGATATAATTTAGCTCTTGTAACAGAAAACCCAAACAAATCTTATTTCAAATAAGATAAAATAACTTTGTCTCATATAAACAAAATCCAGAGATATCCGTTTAGGGATAGTACAGCAATTCTTTGATTTACAGGTATAAAGGCTCCTTCTAGATGGTTTTAGTGCAATTCCAGGACATGGATTCTACTTTGGGATGTAAAGTGGCTGTTCCAGCTTCATTTACCAGGTCAGTATAAAGCTATCTGTACCAACCATCTGTAAAAAGAAAAAGAGAAGGTCACCCATGTACTTTTGTGAAAATTTCCAGAAGTTATAAATACAATTCTGATCAATCACATTTTCAAAAATCTATTCATATGCCTGCTTGCCTGTAAGGGAGGCACAGAAATATGGTCTTTATTTTGGGATGTTATGTGTCCAGATAAAAGTGGAATTGTATTTCTCAGAAAAAAATAATAATGCATATTGGAATACAACTAAATTTATTTGTCACCATGAATAGGCCTATTTCCCTGCCTTCTCTCACTAAATTGTCTCTATATTTTCTTTTATCATTTCTCATATCAAATAATCTTTTTTCAACAATTTACTTGTAAGTTATTGGGCATCTCTTATGTGCTAAACACTGTATTATGTTCAAAGAATAAAATATCTAATGAGGCTTGGTACCTGCCCTAATAAATAAGTATGACCTGCCGGGTAAAATGGCTGGTGTTATCGCTTCTTTAACTTCATCACTAGAGGCTAATATTACATAAGCTTTTTGGAAACCAGGTTATTCTATTGACTCCAATTGTACTGGAAGACAGTTTTGATGGGTTGATAGGTGCAGCAAACCACGATGGCACATGTTTACCTATGTAACAAACCTGCACATCCTACACATGTGTCCCAGAACTTAAAATAAATTAATTTTTTTAAAAAAGAATAATTGGCATATATATGCATATATAAAAATATATTCATACATAAAAATGTGTCATTAAGCCACATTTCTCCAGACATGATTTGTGTGCTTGTTTTTTTTTCTATTTATAGCAAATATTGTCATATTAGATATATCCAATATCCGGCACATCGTAATAACTAGGTGTTAGCCAATATTGTCTGGCCCTTATAGCAAAGGATCATTTGCAAATTATATTACCATGGTTTTAAGGTACTTTCCCAAATCATTTCAAAAAATAACAAATACTTTTATATGGAGGTTACAGAAGTACTCCTATATATGTTGCTAAACATCATTTCTCTTAGTATTTGTGTTCCCACTTAATAAGTACAAGTAATCACTTTGAATAATAATATAATAACTGTAATTTGTTATTTGAAAAATATTAAAAGATTTCACAAACCTTTGTAGTTATAAAAACATTCTTAATGGATGCCTTTACTGTCAACAGCTGGATGTATATGTGACTTTTTTCAAATTGTCTCTTTAACCATCAGCTTTAATAGATGTTTGTATAATCATACACATGTACAGAGAGCGAGAGAGAGGTGCCCCAGCTTTGCCATTTACAAATCTTAGTCACAGATATCTTAATATAATTATATTCAAATGAGAGGATAAAAAATAAATAAAACAATTCAGAGCTGGAAAAAAAATTGCAATTGCAAGTTGTTGCTCAAGAGTGTCCATGTATTTTTCCCCTTGGAAATAACTATTCTCAATTTCCACTTTTAATTTCTGACCTATTATCTTCAAGGCTAGTTTATGTGTGTTTTTGAAACATCTTAGTTGTGGAAAACTTTGATTATGCATTGATTTTGCACTAAAAATAAACAATACATGTGTATTTTATTTTTATTCTCTTATATTGTGTGGCATACTAAATGACAAAACTATGAAGCAGAATTTGACTGTCATTCCATAAACAATATGTGTAACCACATACAACTGATTGTGCATACACTTGTTATACAACATTCATTTTTCATACAATTATTCCTAATGACTTTTAAATTGTTTTTGAGTTCAAGAAGATAGTGCCCTATCTGGCATACTTTTTTTGCTCAAGTACCATACCTAAGAAATTCCAGGAGTAGAAATCATAAGCATTAGTTTGGATGAGTTTATCTGTAAGTTTATGTTAGGAGAAAGGACATAAGGCTTAGGAGAGAATGAAAAAATATTTTGAACATATTTATGATTTTGTGATTACAAAGTCATATAACAGAAAGAATTCATGAAAAATAAGCAAACTTCACACAATATGTCAATTGGACTGAGATTAAACTATTACAATCCTTTTTTTTTTTTTTTAGAAATAATGTTATATCTACCCTTCTTTCCATATCCGATTTAATTAACCAGTATTCAATTTCCTAGGAAATTCATTGGTTAGTGTCTTGCTGTTTACTAGTGAGAGTTAGAAAATCTGACAGCTAATTGTTGCATTAGTAAATTATCCCTCCCTGGTATCTTGTGTGCCGTAACAGGTACTTTCTGGGGGGAATAGCTGAAACTGGAGGTGTAATTATAATGCTGACAATTTCAGATAGCAAAATCAACTTACGAGGATCATTTTCATTTTTTCATTTAGTATTTAGGCAGATACCAACCTGGTTCTGCTGTGTCCAATTCTTTTGAAAAGATACTGTTTTTCTTCAGTCAGCCATTCAGACACTAAAAAAGATTATTGGCATACATTTTTTGTCTACAATTGGATAATTATCTTATGAGTAGAGGTAAAGGTGCAAAAACTTTTTACTCAAAAAACACATTAGCAATAAGCAGGTAATTGTATTATACTCATGTTTTGCTTTTGTATGGTAGGAGTCTTCAGATTATCTTTGCTCTAAACAACCAGTTTTGTGAAAATTTTTTAGGTTATAAAGTTACTTCAAGTAATTTCTTACCTTCAAGACTGAATATTTCTGACTAAATTACCACCTTAATTTTGGGAAGAGTTAATAACTTAATTGTATTAATATGTACGAAGATGCAATAACTTTTAAGGCATCCTGAATAGCTTGGCGCATTTAGTAATAATGCTTTAAACCTTTACCTAATCTATAATTTCTAGGTTTTATAAATAATACACTTTGATGAACTGATTGTATTACTGAATAGCCTACCTGATTCTTCTAATTCAACTCTTTAAAATATGGCATTTGCATAAAAATATAACTCATAATTGCCCCCATCCTTATTAGAGTCAGTGAATCCACATGATATCAGTAATTTAAAGTGGACACAAATATTGAGAATAGTTTCATACCCATTCTGTAATCTCCAGCCATTCAGAACATATTTGCTACTAAATATTGACCATATTTTCCCCTCTTTGGTCTTTTATATACATTGTTTTCACTCTTCATACCTTCTTCCTTCAGGATTAAATCCAGAAGATTCATTTTTTTAGGAAGCCCCAAAAACTAGCTCTGGTGCATCAATTCAATACTTCAAATATACTTTATATTTCATTCATCGCTTATACTCTATTGTGCTTTCATATTAATCTCTGTGCCCCATTAGATTAAAAGTTCCCCAAAAGTTAAGATTCTTATTCATCATCTTTATCTTTGTAACTCTAGCATCTAATATAGCACCTAGCATATTGTAGGCTCTCGATAAATATTTGTGCCTCACTACCTGAATGTTAATCAATGAAGGAATTAATAATTGGGTAAACATTTTAATCATTATTAAATCATTATTAATCTTCATATTATTTTTGAATGGTGAAGACATAACTTAATAAAGTGTTCAATTAATATTCCTCTTGCATAACTGAAACTTTGTAGGCATTGAGCGACAATTCCCCATTTCCTCCTCACCCCAGTCTGTGCAATCACTATTCTATGAGTCTGACTATTTGAGATACCTCATAGGAGTTGAATTATGAAATATTTGTCCTTTAGTGACTGGCTTATTTCATTTAGCATAATGTCCTTCAGATGCATTCATGTTTTTTCTAATAGCAGAGTTACCTTAATTTTTATGGCCAAATAATATTACTTTTTATGTATATACTGCATTTTCTTTATCCATTCATCTGGCAGTTAATATTTGGGTTGTTTTTATATTTTGCCCATTGTGAATAATGCTTCAATAAATATGGAGTACAGATATCTCTTTGAGATCCTAATTTTAATTTTTTGAATATATATGCAGAAGTTGGATTGCTGAATCATATGTTAGTTCTATTTTTAGTTTCTTGAGGAACCATCATACTGTTTTCCATTGTACATTCTCACCAACAGTGTATAAGATTTCAAATCTCTCCACATCCTCTCCAGCACTTGTTTTATTTCCTTTTTAAAATAATAGACATATTAACTGCTGTGAGGTCATATCTCACTGTGGCTTCGATCTGCATTTCCCTAATGATTAATGATGTTGAGCACATTTTTTGTATACCTAGTGACCATTGGCATGTCTTCTTTGTGGAAATGTTTATTCAAGTCCTTTTCCCATTTTTAATCAGGTTATTTTGTTTGTTGTAGGAAGTTCTTATATATTTTGGATATTAACCCTTAATAATAGAGGAAAACATTTGCAAGCAATTTATGTAATGAGGGGTTAATATCTGGTCATTTTCTAATCAGCATAAGATTTAAATATAATATAATGGGTCCATGGAATTAATTCAGAAGCTTAGATGAATTCTGCTAAAGTATAAAATAATTATGCTGTTTATTATTTGCTCTTATTGTGTCACTAGATTTTCCTTATGAAAATTTGAACTTATATCCATATTTAATTAAAGGAACATTTATGTTTTATTGACTAATTTATAGTAAGAAATGCATTATGATATTAGATTCTATTCTTAATTTTAAATAAATATTAAATATATGTTTGCTGAATATTGCAAGTATTGGTTAAAAATTATTTCCCATTAGGCCTTAGATCATCCTCTATATCCCCTCTTTTTTTTTCTAGAACCTCAACATTATTTGACCAACCAGTACAGTGGGGTTCCAAACTAATTAGCATCATGTAATTCCATTATTACAAGACTTTTATACTGTTGTAGCTAGTAACCATATTATGTTGTACATTGAAAGGCTTGGAAGTCAAGACAACAGATCTTCAAAAATGAACAATAACGCATCTTAGAAATTATTTTAAGGTAGTTAGATTTAAATTTGACTCTTTGAAGTTGATTAGTTTTTGTCTTTGCTTTTGAATTTATCCTTGTAAGAATAAACTGTTGCTGTTTATGAACAGTAACCATAAACCATGAACAGAAGTCAGGAGCTCCTTAAGGGTATTATGTTTCACGACAATTCCACTTTGATTGTATGGACAACCATAACACTAAATATATTTTAATTTGAATCCTTGGTATCCTTCATTCTTGCAAGCTATTTTTATAATGGAAGTAAGCATTCTATCTTTTATGTTTACATAAATATAAACGTTTTAATGGTTTTCACTTTTGACTGCCTGGTAGGGTTATTTAACAGTTTTATTTGTTAAAGGTTTGGGGTTAAATAAAGGTTTTGCTCTGATGTTATATGTGTAGAGATCTACAGGTAGAAAGTATAATCTGCCAATAAGGAAAATTTTTTCATAATGGTTAAATCAGGAGAATATCAGTGTGATATTAATTAAAGGTTTTATGGAAGTTAAAATTTTGGCAGTCATTTATAAATGCTTTCTTGTTCCTTCTCAAAAACAGATAAAAAGGAAACACCTTTTCTGAGTATCTTACAAATATATATATATATATATATATCTCACAGATGCAACAATTTTGGTTTTGATTTTATTTAAAGATGTATCTAAAAGTAATCCTCTAAAAACCTAGCTGTGACCTGTAAGACTTGCTTTAAAAATAGTGAAGTGTGCTGGAATCCATTTAAATTCCAATTTATAAGAAACTTATGTGTTACTTCATGATGAATGCAGAATGCATGGCTACTAAGGATATTATTAAAATGGAACAAAAATTATACTTCAGAGATAACTAATCCCCCAGGCAAGATGATATGCTGATGACATTGAGAAAAGGAAACAGACACAGAGCAAAAACCATATATGATTAATACATCAAAGCATAGAGGTATAGTCAAACTGTTTTACAGACTAAAACAACAGAAGTCAGGAAAAAGAAGAGGCTTGGGTGATAACAGAATGATCTGGCCACCGACTACAAAAAGCTGGTATTGTGTTCTGCTTCATGGAAGTTAATGTAAATATTCACACTAATCAGAATGGTGTCAAATATTTATTTATTTATTCTCTATTCTACTTCACTATAGTTAACTTGTCCTCTGCACAATGATTTGTAATAAAGTTTGGAAGCCCTTTTAGTTAGGATAAGAATATTATGATGAGAACCACAAGACACTTTTACAGGGATCAGATTTTTTAAAAACATTTATTAAAAATGCACATGCTACTTTTGGATTTCATAGTTTCTCTGTCAGTGGTGTGATCCCCACCACTATGGTCTGTGATCACTGTACTTTGTGAAACTGTTCATGCCCTTGCAGCTTTTCTCAGTGTCTGTGGTATTTTTGTGACTTCCCAACACTAGAATAAGTTTTTCTGCCAAAATGAGTGAGGTACTTGGTACACTCTAGACTTTTCCACCTCCCAACATGGGAGAATTATGAACTTTCCATAAGACTGTCTCCCTGGTTCTCCTCATTCTTCTCTTGGTGTTGGTTATTCTGGGTCTGACACAGGCCTGTAAAATGTCTTATGAAACCTCTGATGGCTTTAACCTACCTATCTCTTCTTCAGCCCATTTTAGTTAAATTATGTCATTATGAGGTCACCAGCCCTTTCATTTGAATTCTGTGAAACTCCGCCAGGCCTATCTTTGGGTGGAACCTGGGACAGTACTGTTACCATCTTCCAACCCTCCACCCCTACATCCCTGGCACTGATAGTTTTCTGTGAAAATGGCAATGAACAGGCTCAGTATTGAACTGGCCCTGAGGAAATGGGCCAGGAGTTGTATGGACAAGAGAGGGGGATGAGAGGTTTTGGAGAACTGAGAATGAGTTTCTCTTCTTTGTAACATTTTTAATATTAGTAATAAAAGGAGAGGAAAACAGCATTTTCTTTAAAAAAATTTACATGCCATAAAAATTCACATATGTAAAGTACACAATTCATTGACTTTTAGTATATTCATGGAGTTGAACAACCATTACAATTGATTTTAGAACATTTTAATCACCCAAAAAAGAAATTCCCCATCCCTTAGCCTTTGACTTCATTCCCCTATTCTCTCAACACCTAGCCAAGTATTAATCTAATGTCTGTCTTATTATAAGGTTGCCTACTTTGGACATGTTGTATAAATGGAATTATACAATACGTGGTAATTTGTGACTGTCTTCTTTCACTTAGTATAATATTTTCGAAGTTCATCTATGCTGTAGCATGTATCTATATTTTATTCCTTTTAATGCCTGTATATCCAACATGATGTAAATATACCACAACTTGTTCATCCATTTATTAGTTGATGGACATTTAGGGTGTTTCCTCTTTGACTATTATGAATAATGCTGCAGGCATTCATGGACAAGTTTTGTTTGGAAGCATGTTTTCCATTTCTGTTGGGTCGAATTGCTGGGTCATATGGAATTGCAAGTCATACCGAATTGCTGGGTCATATGGAAATTTTGTTCAGTATTTTTAGGAAATGCCAGATCTTTTTCAAAGTGGCTTTATTATCTACATTCCTGCCAGAAATGTCACCATATTGTTATCAATATATGTTATCTGTGTTTTGATTAAATCCACCTTAGTAGGTGTGAGGTTGTATTCCATTGTGGTTTTGATGTGCATTTTCCTGATAGCCAATTATGGATTCTTTTATATATGGGATTATATATATTCTTTTTTAAAAAAATCAACTGTTATTTTAGATACAGGGGTACACATGCCAATTTGTTACATGGGCATATTGCACCCAGTTAGTGAGCATAGTACCCTATAGGTAGTTTTTCAGCCCACATCCTGCTCCTTCCATCCTCCTTCTGGTAGTCCACAGTGTCTGTTGTCCCCATATTTATGTCCATGTGTGCTCAATGTTTAGCTCTCACTTATAAGTGAGGACATGGGTATTTGGTTTTCTGTTGCAGCGTGAATTCGTTTAGGATTACAGCTTCCAGCTCCATCCATGTTGCTGCAAAGGACAAGTTTCATTCTTTTTATGGCTGTATAGTATTCCATGGTGTATATGCACCACACTTTCTTTATCCAATCTACAACTGATGGGCACCTACACTGTTTCCATGTCTCTGCTATTGTGAATACTACTGTGATGCACATACAGGTGCAGGTGTCTTTTTGGTATAATGATCTATTTTCCTATGGGTAGATACCCAATAATTGGACTGCTGGGTCAAGTGATAGCTCTATTTTCTTTGAGAAATCTCCAAACTGCTTTCCCCAGTGGCTGAACTAGTTTACATTCTCATCAACAGTGTATAAGCACTCTCTTTTCTCCACAGCCTCACCAGCATCTGTTGTTTTTTACTTTTTAATAGCAGCCATTCTAACTGGTGTGAGATGGCATCTCATTGTGGTTTTGATTTGCATTTCTCTGATGATTAGGGATGATGAATGTTTTTTCATATATTTGTTGGCTGCTTCTGTGTCTTCTTTTGAGAAGTATCTGTTCATGTCCTTTGCCCATTTTTAATGGAGTTATTTGGTTCTTGCTTGTTGATTTAAGTTATTTATAGATTCTGGATATTAGACCATTGTCAGATGCATAGATTGAGAATATTTTGCAACCCATTCTGTAGGCTGTCTGTTTACTCTGTTGATGGTTTCTTTTGCTGTGCAGAAGCTCTTTCATTTCTGTAGGTCCCACTTGCCAATTTTTGTTTTTTGTTGCAATGGCTTTTAAGGACTTAGTCAAAAATTATTTGCCAAGGTCGATGTTGAGAAGGGTATTTCCTAGGTTTTCTTCTTGAATTTTTATAACTTGAGGTCTTATATTTAAATCTTTTTATATTATTATTATACTTTAAGTTCTGGGGTACATGTGCAGAACATGCAGATTTGTTACATAGGTATACATGTGCCATGGTGGTTTGCTGCACCTATCAACCCATCATCTACATTAGGTATTTCTCCTAATGCTATTGCTCCCCCAGCCCCCGACTCCCCGACAGGCCCCAGTGTGTGATGTTCCCCTCCCTGTGTCCATGTGTTCTCATTGTTCAACTGCACTTATGAGTGAGAACATGTGGTGTTTGGTTTTCTGCTCTTGTGTTAGTTTGCTGAGAATTATTGTTTCCAGCTTCATCCATGTCCCTGCAAAGGACATTACCTCAACCTTTTTTATGGTTGCATAGTAATCCATGGTGTGTATGTGCCACATTGTTAAACGTGATTTATGTGCTTACTGGCCATTTGTATATTTTCTTTAGAGAAATATCTGTTAATTACCTTTTCAGATATATGATCTGCAAAATTTTTCTCCCACTTTTGGATTATCTTTTCATTTTCTTAATAGTGGACTCTGAAGCATAAAAAACTTAATTTTGATGATGTCATATGTATCTACATTTTCTTTTGTTACTTGTTCTTTTGGCGTCATATGTAAGAAATGCATAGTCAAAGATCTGGAAGATTTACACGTATGTTTTTATCCTAGAGTTGTATAGCTTTAAACCTTATGTTTACATGTTTCATCCATTTTTAGTAAATTTTGCGTACAGTTTGAAGTATAAGTCCCAGTTCTTTATTTTGCATATGGATAACTAGTTGTACTAGCAGCCTTGGTACAGGCTTTCAATTATCTTGAAAAGATAATTCTTTCTGCATTGAATTTTCACTCATGTTCAAAATCAATTCCTCATGGACATGAATCTTCATTTTTGGTTATTTCATTCTATTCCATTGATCTATGTCTCTTTACTTATGAAGGTACCACACTCTTTTGATTAACGTAGCTTTGTTGTAAGTTTTGAAATCATAACGTGTGAGTCCTCGAAATTTGTTCCGCTTTTTATCAGTATCGCTTTTGCTACCTTATGTTCCTTGCACTTCCATGTGAATTTTATGATCAGATTGTAAATTTCTGAAAAGAATGCAGTAAGAATTGTGATATGGGTTGCATTGAATCTGAAGATAATTTGGGGAAATGTTACCATTTTAATAGCATTAAGTTTCTCACATTAACTTGAGTTATTTCCATTTATTTAGATCTTTCTTAATTTATTTTTTGTAGTTTTCACAGAGTAAGTTTTGCACTTCTTTTATTACATTTACTCCTAGGTATTTTATTTTTCATTCTAATATTAAAGAATTGTTTTCTTAATTTCATTTTCTATTATTCCTTGCTATAAATCTCATATCCATCAACCTTAATAAAGTTGTTTATGAGTTCTAATAATTTTTAGTAGATTACTTAGAATTCCCTTTACGTAAGATAATGTCATCTGCAAATAGAAACACTTTAAATTTTTTCTTTCCAATCTAGATGCCCTTTATTTTATTTGCTCATCTAACTGCCCTACAGAACCTCCAGTGAAATGTTGAATAGAGGTGGAAAGAATGGACAATCTTGCCTTACTTCTGATTTTAGAGGGATGGCATTCAATCTCTTATCACTAAGTATGATTTTTGTTGCAGATTTTTAATAAGGAGCTTTATCAGGTTACAGAAATTACTAGTTTGTTGAGTATTACTAGTTTGTTGAGTATTACTAGTTTGTTGAGTTTTTTTTATCACTAAGTATTGTTGAGATTTGTAAAATGTGTATTCTGAGTCTATTGATATGACATGTTGTTTTGATACTTTACTCTGTTGATATGGTGTATTACATTAATAATTTTGGAACTTTAAAAAGACATTTAAATTT
Source organism: Pongo pygmaeus (assembly GCF_028885625.2). Lineage (NCBI taxonomy): Eukaryota > Metazoa > Chordata > Mammalia > Primates > Hominidae > Pongo > Pongo pygmaeus. Next base: position 132,646,171 of record NC_072396.2, on the reverse strand, counting down.
AAAATAAATCTTACTTGTTCATGGTGTATAATCCTTTTTATATATTTCTGGCTTGGGTATACTAGTATTTTGTTAATGACTTTTGTCTTTCTATTGATAACAGATATTGATTTGTCATTTTCATTTTCTCTAGGTTATTAACAGTTTTTATATATATATATGTATATATTTTTTTTTTTTACACCTGAATAAGTTCTTTAGTGGTGATTTGTGAGACTTTGGTGCACCCATCACCTGAGCAATGTACACTATATCCAATGTGTAGTCTTTTTTCCCCTCACTCCACCCCTAGCCTTTTTCTTGAGTCCACAAAGCCAATAGTACCATTCTTAAGCCTTTGTGTCGGGCCGGGCGTGGTGGCTCACGCCTGTAATCCCAGCACTTTGGGGGCCGAGGCAGGCGGATCATGAGGTCAGGAGATCGAGACCATCCTGGCTAACATGGTGAAACCCTGTCTCTACTAAAAATACAAAAAATTAGCAGGGCATGGTGGCGGATGCCCGTGGTCCCAGCTACTCTGGAGGCTGAGGCAAGAGAATGGTGTGAACCCGGGAGGTGGAGCTGGCAGTGAGCTGAGATTGTACCACTGCACTCTAGCCTGGGCAACAGAGCGAGACTCCGTCTCAAAAAAAAAAAAAAAAAAAGAAAAAGCCTTTGTGTCTTCACAGCGTAGTTCCCACTTATGAGTGAGAACATACAATGTTTTGTTTTCCATTCCTGTGTTACTTCACTTAGAATAATGATCCCTAATTTCATTCAAGTTGCTACAAATGCCATTATTTCATTCCTTTTTATGGCTGAGTAGTATTCCATGATATACATGTATGTATATATCTATATCTATATCTATATATCTATATATATATACCACATTTTGTTTATACACTCGTTAATTGATGGGCATTTGAGTTGCAAATTTTTTTGTAATTGTGAATTGTGCTACTATAAATACTATGCATGTGCAAGTATCCTTTTCATATAATGACTTATTTTCCTCTGGGTAGATACCCAGTAGTGGGATTGCTGGATCAAATGGTAGGTCTACTTTTAGTTCTTTAAGAACTCCCCACACTGTTATAGATAGTGGTTGTACTAGGTAACAATCCCACCAATGGTGGAAAAGTGTTCCCTTTTGACCACATGCATGCCAACATCTATTATTATTATTTTTTATTTTTTGGTTATGGCCATTCTTGAAGAAGTAAGGTGGTATCACATTGTGCTTTTGATTTGCATTTATCTGACCATTAATGATGCTGAGAATTTTTTCATGTGTTTGTTGGCCATTTGCATATCTTCTTTAAAGAATTATCTATTCATGTCATTAGCTACTTATGGATATGATTTTTTTTTGTTTGTTTGGTTTTTTGGTTTTTTTCCTGTTCTTGCTGATTTGTCTTTGTTCCTTGTAGATTCTGGATATTAGTCCTTTGCTAGATGTATAGATTGTGAAGATTTTGTCCCACTCTGTGGATTGTCTGTTTACTCTGCTGACTGTTTCTTTTGCTGTGCAGAAGCTTTTTAGTTTAATTAATTGTCATCCATTTATCTTTGTTTTTGTTGCATTTGCTTTTGGGTTCTTGGTCATGAAGTGTTTGCCTAAGCCAACGTCTAGAAAGGCTTTTCCGATGTTATCTTCCATAATTTTTATGGTTTCAAGTCTTTAAGTCCTTGATCCATCTTAAGTTGATTTTTTTTATTAGGTGAGAAATGAAGATCCAGTTTTATTCTTCAACACTTGGCTTGCCAATTATCCCAGCACAATTTGTTGAATAGGGTGTCCTTTCCCAACTTTATATTTTTGTTTGCTTTGTTGAAGATCAGTCACCTGTAAGTAGTTGGCTTTATTCCTGGGTTCTCTATTCTGTTCTATTGTTCTATATGCTTATTTTTATACCAGTACCATGCTATTTTGGTGACTACAGCCTTATAGTATAGTTTGAAGTCAGATGATGTGATGCCTCCAGATTTGTTCTTGTTGTTTAGTCTTCTTTTGGCTATGTGGGATCTTTTTTGGTTCCATATGAAAATAATCCTCCATTAGGATTGTTTTCTGTGTTCTGTGAAGAATGATGGTGATATTTTGAGGGGAATTGCATGGAATTATTAGATTGTTTTTGGCAGTATGATCATTTTCACAATATCGAGTCTACCCATCCATGAGCATGGGATGTTTTTCCATTTGTTTGTGTCATCTGTGATTTATTTCAGAAGTCTTTTGTAGTTTTCCTTGTAGAGGTCTTTTACCTCTTTGGTTAGGCATATTCCCAATTTTTTTTTTTGGGGGGGAGCTATTGTAAAAGTGGTTGAGTTCTTGATTTGATTCTCAGCTTGGTCACTGTTGGCATATAGCAGAGCTACTGATTTGTGTACATTAACTTTGTATCCTAAAACTTTGCTGAATTCGTTTACCAGTTCTAGGATATTTTTGGATGAGTCTTAGGGGTTTCGAGGTATATAATCATGTCCTCAGCAAACAGTGACAGTTTGATTTTATCTTTACGGATTTGGATGTCTTTTATTTCTTTCTCTTGTCTGATTGCTTTGGCTGGGACTTCCAGTACTATGTTGAATGGAGGTGGTAAAAGTGGGCATCCTTGTCTTATTCCAGTTCTCAAGGAGAATGCTTTAAACTTTTCCCCATTCAGTATAATGTTGGCTGTGGTTTTGTCATAGATGGTTTTTATTATCATTAAGATATGTTCATTCGATTCCAATTGTATTGAGGGTTTTAATCTTAAAGAGACAGTGGATTTTTTCAAATGCTTTTTCCACATGTATTGAGATGATCTTGTGATTTTTGTTTTTAATTCTGTTTATGTGGTGTATCACATCTATTGACTTGCCTATGTTAAACCATTCCTGCCATCCCTGCATCCCTGGTATAAAACCCACTTGATCATAATGGATTATCTTTTTTCTCTCTCTCTCTTTTTTTTTTTTGAGATGGAGTTTCACTCTTGTCTCTCAGGCTGGAATGCAGTGGCAAGATCTCAACTCACTGCAACCTCTGCCTCCCAGTTTCAAGCTATTCCCCTGCTTCAGCTACCTGAGTTGAGTAGCTGGAATTACAGGCGCCCACCACCACACCCAGCTAATTTTTATATTTTTAGTAGAGACGGGGTTTCGCCATGTTGGCCAGGCTGTCTTGTACTCCTGACCTCAGGTGATCCACCCACCTCAGCCTCCCAAAGTGCTGGGATTACAGGCATAAGCCACCACTCCTGGCCTGCATTATCTTTTTGTTATGCTGTTGGATTTGATTAGCTAATTTTTGTTGAGAAACTTCCATCTATATTCATCTGTAGTTTTCTTTTTTGTTTTGTCCTTTCCTGGTTATGGTATTAGGGTGATACTGGCTTCACAGAATGATTTAGGGAGGATTCCCTCTTTCTCTATCCTCTGGAATAGTGTTAATAGGATTGGTAGATATTCTTCTTTGAATGTCTGATAGAATTCAGCTGTGAATCTGTCTGGTCCCAGACTTGTTTTTGTTGGCATTTTTTTATTATCATTTCCATCTTGCTCTTTGCTATTGGTATACTTAGAGTTCCTATTTCTTCCTAGCTTAATCTAGAAGGATTGTATATTTCCAGGAATTTATCCGTCTCCTCTAGGTTTTCTAGTTTATGCACATAAAGGTGTTCATAGTAGCCTTCAATGATCCTTTGTATTTCTATGGTATCAGTTGTAATATCTCCCATTCTGTTTCTAATCGAGCTTATTTGGATCTTCTCCTTTTCTTGGTTAATGTTGCTAATGGTCTACTAATTTTATGTATCTTTTTATAGAATCAGCTTTTTGCTTTATTTATCTTTTGTATTTTTTTGTTGTTGTTTCAATTTCATTGAGTTCTCCTCTGATCTTGGTTATTTCTTTTCTGCTGCTGGGTTCGGGCTTGATTTGTTCTGATTTCTCTAGTTCCTTGCCTTGTGTAATGCCAGAGGTTCTTGCCTTAGCCACGCCAAAGATTTGGTATGGCAGCAGCCTGCGGTGAGAGAGAGACACGGATTGGACAGAGAGAAAAAAAGCTGTAGGCTTTATTGAGCAGAGTGACAGTACAAAGCTTCCACAGTGTGGAAGGGGTCCCAAGCGGGTAGCCAGTGTCAGATTTTTTGATCACCTTTTAAACTCTTTAAGGCAGGAAATACGTGTGGCGGGAAGATGTTACCAGAGCAAGAAACAAAGACAATTAACATTTCTTAGATATTGAGGAAAACCGGAATTGTAACTTACATTTTATCTACTTTATAACCTTGCAGCAGCATGGCAAAGGAGACAGGATCTCACAGGATTTTATGAATTGTGTTTACAAGGAATTGGAATTGGGAGCATAGATAAGGTCTGCTGATCACAGAAAAAACGGGCTTTTTTTTTTTTTTTTTTAAAAAAAAAAAACAAAAAAAAAACAAAAAAAAAAAACGGGCTTTTAACATTCCTTTTAGTTTCAGGGGAGGGGGAAGGGAGAGAGGGAGCGAGGACACAGGGAAGCTTACAGCAAAAGTTTCGCTGTTTATAGCTGTCTTGGGGAAGAAAACACATGCACAAATTCTGACGTTAGGAATATTTTAAGCATGTATCTTCAATATTATTTCTCCAGGACCAAAGTAAGTCCTGACGCAGGAAATGAGTGAGTTTCACAGCTTTCTGAGCCCCTACTTGACCCAGGAAGCCCAGCTGGAACCTCCTCTCACTTAGTTTATCTATTTGTGCTCTTTCAGACTTTTTGATGTAGGCATTTAATGCTATGAACTTTCTTCTTAGCACCGCTATTTCTGTATCCCAGAGGTTTTGATATGTTGTGTCACTATTATCATTCAATTAAAATAATTTTTAAATTTCTACCTTGATTTCATTGTTTACTCAATGATCATTCAGGAGCAGATCATTTAATTTCCAGGTATTCGCAGGGTTTTGAGGGTTCCTTTTGGAATTGATTTCCAATTTTATTCCACTGTGATCTGAGAGAGTACCTAATATGATTTTGTTTTTCTTAAATTTGTTGAGACTTGTTTTATGGCCTATCATATGGTCTATCTTGGAGACTGTTCCATGTGCTGAAGAATAGAATTTATATTCTGCAGTTGTTTGGTAGAATGATCTGTCAGTATCTGTTAAATCCATTTGTTCTAGGGTATAGTTTAAGTCTATTGTTGCTTTGTTGATTTTCTGTCTTGATGACCTGTTTAGTGCTGTCAGTGGAGTATTGAAGCCCCTACTATTATTGTACTCCTCTCTATCTCATTTCTTAGGTCTAGTAGTTACTGTTTTATAAATTTATAAGCTTCAGTTTTAGGTGCATATATATTCAGGATTGTGATATTTTCCTGTTGGAGTAGTCCTTTTATCATTATATAATGTCCCTCTTTGTCTTTTTTAACTGCTATTTCTTTAATGTTTGTTTTGTCTGATATAAGAATAGCTACCCCTTCTCGCTTTTGGTGTCCAATTTCATGAAATATCTTTTTCTACCTCTTTTCTTTATGTTTATGTGAATCCTTATATGTCATGTGAGTTTCTTGAGGACAGTAGATACTTGGTTGGTGAATTATCATCCATTCTGTCATTCTTTATGTTTTAAGTGTAGCATTTAGGCCATTTTCAGTCAATGTTAGTATTGAGATGTGAGGTACTATTCTATTCATCGTGCTATTTGTTGACTGAGTACCTTGTTTTATCTTAATTGTGTTTTTTTTTATAGGTCTGGTGAGATTTGCTTTAAGATATTATATTTTGGTGTATTTAGAGTATTTATGTCAAGGTTTAGAGCTCCTTTTAGCAGTTCCTGTAGTGATGGCTTGGTAGTGGTGAATTCTCTCAGCATTTGTTTGTCTGAAAAAGACTGTATCCTTCTTTCATTTATGAAGCTTAGCTTCATTGGATACAAAATTCTTGGCTGATAATTGTTTTGTTTAAGGAGGCTAAAGATAGGACCTCAATCCCTTCTAGCCTGTAGGGTGTCTGCTGAGAAATCTGCTATTAATCCAATAGGTTTTCCTTTATAGGTTATCTGATGCTTTTGCCTCACCGCTCTCAAGATTCTTTACTTTGTCTTGACTTTAGATAACCTGATGATTATGTGTGAGGCAATTATCTTTTTGTGGTGCATTTTCCAGATGTTCTTTAAGCTTCTTGTATTTGGATGTCTAGATCCTTAGCAAGGCCAGGGAAGTTTTCCTTGATTGTTCTCTCAAATATGTTTTCCAAACTTAGATTTCTCTTCTTCCTCGGGAACACCAATTATTTTTAGGTTTGGTCGTTTAACATAATCCCAAACTTTTTGGAGGCTTTGTTCATTAAAAAAAAATTTTTATGTCTTTGTTGGATTGGATTAATTTGAAAGCCTTGTCTATGAGCTCTGAAGTTCTTTCTTCTGCTTGTTAGGTTCTGTTGCTGAGACATTCCAGTGCATTTTGCATTTCTCTAAGTGTGTCCTTCATTTCTAGAAGTTGTGTTTGTTTTTTATTTATGCTATCTATTTCACTGGAGATTTCTCTATTAATATCCTTTATCTTTTTTTATTTCATTATGTTAGACTTTACCTTCTCTGATGACTGCTTGATTAGCTTAATAATTTACCTTCAGAATTCTTTTTCTGGCAATTAAGAGCTTTTGTCTTGGTTTGGATCCATTGCTGGTGAGTTAGTGTAATCTTTTGGGGATGTTAAAGAACCTTGTTTTGTCATATTACCAGAATTGATTTTCTGGTTCCTTGTCATTTTGGTAGACTATGACAAAGGGTAGATCTGAGACTCAAGAGCTTCTGTTCAAATTCTTTTGTCCCATGGGGTGCTCCCATGATTTAGTGCTCTCCCCCTTCCCCTAGTGATGTGGCTTTCTGAGAGCCAAACTGCAGTGCTTATTATTTCTCTTCTGGCTCTAGCCACACAGCGAAGCTACTGGGCTCTAGGCTGGTACTGTGGTGTGTCTGCAAAGGGTCATGTTGTAATGCCTAAGGTTCTTGCCTAGCCACGCCAAAGAATTGGTGTGGCGGCTGACTGCAGCAAGTGATACAGATACGGACCAAGAGTGAGAAAAAGCTGTAGACTTTATTGAGCAAAATGAAAGTACAAAGCTTCCACAGTGTGGAAGGGGTCCCACACGGGTAGCCAGATTTAGATTATACAATTGCCTTTTAAACTCTTTAAGGCGGGAGAGACATGTGGTGGGAAGATGTTACCAGAGTGAGAAACAAAGGCAATTAACCATTTGTAACATGTCTTAGATCTTGAGGAAAACCAGAATTGCAACCTAGGTTTTATCTACTTTATGACCTTGCAGAGGCATGGCAAAGGAGACAGGATCTTACAGGACTGTACAAAGTATGTTTACAAGGAATTGGAATTGGGAGTATAGATAAGGTCTGCTGGTCACAGAAAAATGGGCAGTTAACATTCCTTTTACTTTAGTTTCAGGGGATGGGGAAGGGAGAGAGGGACAGAGGACACAGGGAAACTTACAGCAAAATATTAGCTGTTTTTGGCTTTCTTGGGGAAGAAAACACATGCACAAATCCTGGCGTTAGGAATAGTTTAAGCATATATCTTCAATATTATTCATCCAGGACCGAAGTAAGTCATGATGAAGGAAATAAGTGAGTTTCACAACTTTCTGAGCCCCTACTCGACCCAAGAAGCCCAGCTGGCACCTCCTCTCACTGTGATGTGATCTGTCTTCAGGTCTCTCAGCCACGGATACCAGCACCTGCTCCAGTGGAGGTAGCAAGGGAGTGAAGTGGACTCTGTGAGGAACCTTGCTTGTATTTTTGTTAAGTGTACTGGTTTTGTGTTTGTTGGCCTCCAGCCAGGAGGTGTTGCTTTCAAGAGCCCATCAGCTGCAGTATTATAGGGAGGATACAAGTTTCCTCTAGGGTCATGTTATGGGCAGGGCCACATAGCTCCCAAGAAATTACGTTCTTCATCTTCAGAGTTTCTCTGCTGTCCCACAGAGCCTGCAACATCAATCCACCCTATTCAAATGTCTGTGGATTCTCTCAGCTTTACTGATACTGCAAGAACACTTAGAAAAAGTTACAACATGAGTCTCCACATGATGCTCTATCTGAGTGGGAGCTTCAAGTTATTCCTGCCTCCTATCTGCCATTTTTTTTCCCCAGACCCTGATTTGCCATTTTTTTCCTTGTAATGTTTTGTCTGATTTTGATATCAGATTAGTACTGGACTCATGAAATGAGTTGGAAAATATTCCATAATATCTATTTATTTGAAAGTGTTTTTGAAAAAGTAGAATTCATTGTCTTGATTATGTGCTAAAATTTATCACTGAAGACATAGGACTGGTCTTTTCTTTTTCTGTATTTTTATTTTTTCATTAGTAATTTAATCCCTATAATTGTTATAGGTTGACTTAGATTTTCTATTTCATCCTTAGTCCATGACGGTAGTTTTTATCTTTCTAGAAATTTCTCCATTTCAACAAGTTTACCTAACTTGTTGACATATGGCTGATCATAATATCCTTTTATCATTCAGATTTCTTTAAGGCTAATTGTGTCCTCTTTCATTTGTGATTTTAGTACTTTGTGTCAGCTCTCTCTTTCTTTCTCAGCTACTCTAACTAAAAGACTGTCAATTTTGTTCATCTTCTTGAAGAACCAAGTTTTAGTTGCATTGATTTTTCTTCAACGTTTTTCTTTTCTCTAGTTTATTAATTTGTACTCTAATCCCTTTTATTTCCTTCCAGTTCCTTTACATTTAGTTTGCTTTTGTTTTTCCAATGTCATGAGATTAGTCTAATACATTGAGAATTTTTTCTTTTGAATGCAGATAATTATAATTTTTTTTTCTCTAAGGACTATTTTACTTCATCCTGTCAGGTTTGATATGTTCTGTCTTCGTTTTCATTCATCTCAAATTTTTTTATAATTTCCCTTATGATACCTTCTTTCACACATTAATTATTTAGGAGTGTTAATTACCAAATATTTTTAATTTTCCAAATTTCTTCATGATATTAATTTCTAATTTCACTCAATTTTCATTGAAAAACATACCTTAAGTGATTTTAATAATTTCAAATTTGTTGAGAACCATTTTATGGCCTAGCATATGGCAGATCCTAGGGAATGTTTAATTTTATTTATTTTTTTTAACTAGAGAAAGTACTTTTTATTTTAAAAGTGTAATCTATTTTAGTTGCTCTATTGTTTTCTATTTAGTTTTTTTTTTTAAACAACTTTTATTTTAGGTTCAGGGCCACATGTACACGTTTTTTATACAGGTAAATTGCATGTCAAGGGGGCTTGGTGTACAGATTATTTTATCACCAGGTAATAAGTATGGTACCCAATAGGTAGTTTTTCAATCCTCAGCCCACTTTCACCCTCCATCTTCAAGTAGGTCCCTATATCTGTGGTTCCCTTGTTTTCATGTATACTCAATGATTAGCTCCCACTTATAAGTGATAACATTCAGTATTTGTTTTTTGTTCCTGCATTAGTTTGCTTAGAATAATGGCCTCCACTTCCATCCATGTTGCTACAAAGAACCTTTCATTCTTTTTGTGGTTGCATGGTATTCCATGGTGCACATGTACCGCATTTTCTTTATCCAATCTACCATTGATGGGCATTTACATTGATTTCATGTATTTTCTATTGTGAATAGTGCTGCAATGAACATGCCAGTGCATGTGTCTTTATTAGTAGAACAATTTGTATTCCTTTGGATGTATACCCAATTATGGAGTTGCTGGGTCAAATGGTAGTTCTGTTGTAAGTCCTGTGAGAAATCACCACACTGCTTCCCACAAAGGATAAACTAGTTTACATTTCCATCAGCAGTGCATAAGAATTCTATTTTCTACAACCTCACCAGCATCTGTGATTTTATCACTTTTCAGTAGTAGACATTCTGACTGGAGTGAGATGGAATCTCATTGGAACTTTTATTTGCATTTCTATAATTATTAGTGATATTGAGCATTTTTTTTCATATGCTTGTTGGCCATGTCTGTGGGTTTTCTTGAAAAGTGTTCACTTCCTCTGCCCACTTTTTAATGGTTTTTTTCTTGTTAAAGTTCCTTGCAAATTTGAGATTTAGATCCTTGTCAGATGCATAGTTTGCAAATATTTTCTCTCATTTTGTAGGTTATCTCTTCAGTCTGTTGACAATTTCTCTTTTTTTTTGCCTTGTTTTCTTCAATCAGCTCTTTTTTTTCCTTTCCTTTTTTTTATTATACTTTAAGTTGTAGGGTACCTGTGCACAACATGCAGGTTTGATACATATATATACATGTGCCATGTGGGTGTTCTGCCCCCATTAACTCATCATTTACATTAGGTATATCTCCTAATGATATCCCTTCCCCCTCCCCCCACCCCATAACAGGACCCAGTGTGTGATATTCCTCACCCTGTGTCCAAGTGTTCTCATTGTTCAATTCCCACCTATGAGTGAGAGTATGCAGTGGTTTTCTGTCCTTGCAATAGTTTGCTCAGAATGTTGGTTTCCAGCTTCATCCATGTCGCTACAAAGGACATGAACTCATCATTTTTTATGGCTGCATAGTATTCCATGGTGTGCCACATTTTCTTAATCCAGTCTATCATTGATGGACATTTGGGTTGGTTCCAAGTCTTTGCTGTTGTGAATAGTGCTGCAATAAACATACGTGTGCATGTGTCTTTATAGCAGCATGATTTATAATCCTTTGGGTATACACCCAGTAATGGGATGGCTGGGTCAAATGATATTTCTAGTTCTAGATCCCTGAGGAATTGCCACACTGACTTCCACAATGGTTGAACTAGTTTACAGTCCCACCAACAGTGTAAAAGTGTTCCTATTTCTCCACATCGTCTCCACACCTGTTGTTACCTGACTGTTTAATGATCACCATTCTAACTAGTGTGAGATGGTATCTCATTGTGGTTTTGATTTGCATTTCTCTGATGGCCAGTGATGATGAGCATTGTTTCATGTGTCTGTTGGCTGCATAAATGTCTTCTTTTGAGCAGTGTCTGTTCATATACTTTGCCCACATTTTGATGGGGTTGTTTTATTTTTTTCTTGTAAATTTGTTTGTTCTTTGTAGATTCTGGATATTAGCCCTTTGTGAGATGGGTAGATTGTAAAAATTTTCTCCCATTCTGTAGGTTGCCTGTTCACTCTGATGGTAGTTTATTTTGCTGTGCAGAAGCTTTTTAGTTTAATTAGATCCCATCTGTCAATTTTGGCTTTTGTTGCCATTGCTTTCGGTGTTGTAGACATAAAGTCCTTGCCCATGCCTATGTCCTGAATGGTATTGCCTAGGTTTTCTTCTAGGGTTTTTATGGTTTTAGGTCTAACGTTTAAGTCTTTAATCCATCTTGAATTGATTTTTGTATAAGGTGTAAGGAAGGGATCCAGTTTCAGCTTTCTACATATGGCTAGCCAGTTTTCCCAGCACCATGTATTAAATAGGGTCTCCTTTCCCCATTTCTTGTGTTTGTCAGGTTTGTCAAAAATCAGATAGTTGTAGATGTGTGGTATTATTTCTGAGGGCTCTGTTCTGTTCAATTGGTCTATATCTCTGCTTTGGTACCAGTACCATGCTGTTTTGTTTACTGTAGCCTTGTAGCATAGTTTGAAGTCAGGTAGTGTGATGCCTCCAGCTTTGTTCTGTTGGCTTAGGATTGTCTTGGCAATGTGGGCTCTTTTTTGGTTCATATGAACTTTAAAGTAGTTTTTTCCAATTCTGTGAAGAAAGTCATTGGTAGCTTGATGGGGATGGCATTGAATCTATACATTACCTTGGGCAGCATGGCCATTTTCACGATATTGATTCTTCCTACCCATGAGCATGGAATGTTCTTCCATTTGTTTGTGTCCTCTTTTATTTCATTGAGCAGTGGTTTGTAACTCTCCTTGAAGATGTCCTTCACATCCCTTGTAAGTTGGATTCCTAGGTATTTTATTCTCTTTGAAGCAACTGTGAATGGGAGTTCACTCATGATTTGGCTCTCTGTTTGTCTATTACTGGTGTATAAGAATGCTTGTGATTTTCGCACATTGATTTTGTATCCTGAGACTTTGCTGAAGTTGCTTATCAGCTTAAGGAGATTTTGGGCTGAGACAATGGAGTTTTCTAGATATACAATCATGTCATCTGCAAACAGGGACAATTTGACTTCCTCTTTTCCTAATTGAATACTCTTTATCTCTTTCTCTTGCCTGATTTCCCTGGACAGAACTTCCAACACTATGTTGAATAGGAGGGGTGAGAGAGGGCATCCCTGTCTTGTGCCAGTTTTCAAAGGGAATGCTTCCAGTTTTTGCCCATTCAGTATGATATTGGCTGTGGGTTTGTCATAGATAGCTCTTATTATTTTGAGATACGTCCCTTCAATACATAGTTCATTGAGAGTTTTTAGCATGAAGGGCTGTTGAATTTTGTCGAAAGCCTTTTCTGCCTCTATTGAGATAATCATGTGGTTTTTGTCTTTGGTTCTGTTTATATGCTGGATTATGTTTTTGGATTCATGTATGTTGAACCAGCCTTGCATCCCAGGGATGAAGCCCACTTGATCGTGGTGGATAAGCTTTTTGATGTGCTGCTGGATTTGGTTTGCCAGTATTTTATTGAGGATTTTTGCATCGATGTTCATCAGGGATATTGGTCTAAAATTCTCTTTTTTTGTTTTGTCTCTGCCAGGCTTTGGTATCAGGATGATGCTGGCCTCATAAAATGAGTTAGGGAGGATTCCTTCTTTTTCTATTGATTGGAATAGTTTCAGAAGGAATGGTACCAGCTCCTATTTGTACCTCTGGTAGAAATCAGCTGTGAATCTGCCTGGTCCTGGACTTTTTTTGGTTGGTAAGCTATTAATTATTGCCTCAATTTCAGAGCCTGTTATTGGGCTATTCAAGGATTCAACTTTTTCCTGATTTAGTCTTGGGAGGGTGTATGTGTCCAGGAATTTATCCATTTCTTCTAGATTTTCTAGTTTATTTGCATAGAGGTGTTTACACTATTCTCTGATGGTAGTTTGTATTTCTGTGGGATTGGTGGTGATATCCTCTTCATCATTTTTTATTGCATCTATTTGATACTTCTCTCTTTTCTTCTTTATTATTCTAGCTAGCAGTCTATCAATTTTGTTGATCTTTTCAGAAAACCAGCTCCTGGATTCATTGATTTTTTAAGGGTTTTTTTGTGTCTCTATCTCCTTCAGTTCTGCTCTGATCTTAGTTAATTCTTGCCTTCTGCTAGCTTTTGAATGTGTTTGCTCTTGATTCTCTACTTCTTTTAACTGTGACGTTAGGATGTCAATTTTAGATCTTTCCTGCTTTCTCTTGTGGGCATTTAGTGCTATAAATTTCCCTCTACACACTGCTTTTAATGTGTCCCAGAGATTCTGCTATGTTTTGTCTTTTTTCTCATTGGTTTCAAAGAACATATTTATTTCTGCCTTCATTTCGTTATGTATCCAGTAGTCATTCAGGAGCAGGTTGTTCAGTTTCCATGTAGTTGAGTGATTTTGAGTGAGTTTCTTAATCCTGAGTTCTAGTTTGATTGCACTGTGGTCTGAGAGACAGTTTGTTATAACTTCTGTTCTTTTACATTTGCTGAGGAGTGCTTTACTTCCAACTATGTGGTCAATTTTGGAATAAGTGCGATGTGGTGCTGAGAAGAAGGTACATTCTGTTGATTTGGGGTGGAGAGTTCTGTAGATGTCTATGAGGTCGGCTTGGTGCAGAGCTGAGTTCAATTCCTGGATATCCTTTTTAACTTTCTGTCTCGCTGATCTGTCTAACATTGACAGTGGGGTGTTAAAGTCTCCCATTATTATTGTGTGGGAGTCTAAGTCTCTTTATAGGTCACTAAGGCCTTGCTTTATGAATCTGGGTGCTCCTGTATTGGATGCATATATATTTAGGATAGTTAGTTCTTCTTGTTGAATTGATCCCTTTACCATTATGTAATGGCCTTCTTTGTCTCTTTTGATCTTTGTTGGTTTAAAGTCTGTTTTATCAGAGACTAGGATTGCAACCCCTGCCTTTTTTTGTTTTCCATTTGCTTGGTAGATCTTCCTCCATCCTTTTATTTTGAGCCTATGTGTGTCTCTGCACCTGAGATGGGTCTCCTGAATACAGCACACTGATGGGTCTTGACTCTTTATCCAATTTGCCAGTCTGTGTCTTTTAATTGGAGCATTTAGCCCATTTACATTTAAGGTTAGTATTGTTATGTGTGAACTTGATCCTGTCATTATGATGTTAGCTGGTTGTTTTGCTCGTTACTTGATGCAGTTTTTTCCTAGCCTTGATGGTCTTTACAATTTGGCGTGTTTTTCCAGTGGCTGGTACCAGTTGTTCCTTTCCATGTTTATTGCTTCCTTCAGGAGCTCTGTTAGGGCAGGCCTGGTGGTGACAAAATCTCTCAGCATTTGCTTGTCTGTAAAGTATTTTATTTCTCCTTCACTTATGAAGCTTAGTTTGGCTGGATATGAAATTCTGGGTTGAAAATTCTTTTCTTTAAGAATGTTGAATATCAGCTCCCACTCTCTTCTGGCTTGTAGAGTTTCTGCTGAGAGATCAGCTGTTAGTCTGATGGGCTTCTCTTTGTGGGTAACCCGACCTTTCTGGCTACCCTTAACATTTTTTCCTTCATTTCATCTTTGGTGAATCTGACAATTATGTGTCTTGGAGTTGCTCTTCTCGAGGAGTATCTTTTTGGCGTTCTCTGTATTTCCTGAATTTGAATGTTGGCCTGTCTTGCTAGATTGGGGAAGTTCTCCTGGATAATATCCTGCAGAGTGTTTTCCAACTTGTTTCCATTCTCCCCGTCACTTTCAGGTGCACCAATCAGACATAGATTTGGTCTTTTCACATAGTCCCATATTTCTTGGAGGTTTTGTGTGTTTCTTTTTATTCTGTTTTCTCTAAGCTTCTCTTCATGCTTCATTTCATTCATTTCATCTTCCATCACTGATACCCTTTCTTCCAGTTGATTGCATCAGTTTCTGAGGCTTGTGCATTCATCGCGTAGTTCTCATGCCATGGTTTTCAGCTCCATCAGGTCCTTTAAGGACTTCTCTGCATTGATTATTCTAGTTATCCATTAGTCTAATTTTTTTTCGAGGTTTTTAACTTCTTTGCCATTGGTTCGAACTTCCTCCTTTAGCTCAGAGTAGTTTGATCTTCTGAAGCCTTCCTCTCTCAACTTGTCTAAGTTATTCTCTGTCCAGCTTTGTTCCATTGCTGGTGAGGAGCTGCATTCCTTTGGAGGAGGAGAGGTGCTCTGATTTTTAGAGTTTCTGGTTTTTCTGCTCTGTTTTTTCCCCATCTTTGTGGTGTTATCTACCTTTGGTCTTTGATGATGGTGACGTACAGATGGGTTTTTGGTGTGGATGTCCTTTCTGTTTGTTAGTTTTCTTTCTAACAGTCAGGACCATCAGCTGTGGGTCTGTTGGAGTTTACTGGAGGTCCACTCCAGACCCTGTTTGCCTGGGTATCAGCAATGGTGGCTGCAGAACAGCAGATATTGGTGAACCGCAAATGCTGCTGCCTGATTATTCCTCTGGAAGTTTTGTCTCAGAGGAGTACCTGGCCGTGTGAAGTGTCAGTCCACCCCTACTGGGGGGTACCTCCCAGTTAGGCTACTTGGGAGTCAGGGACCCACTTGAGGAGGCAGTCTGCCCGTTCTCAGATCTCAAGCTGCGTGCTGGGAGAACCACTACTATCTTCAAAGCTGTCAGACAGGGACATTTAAGTCTGCAGAGGTTACTGCTGTCTTTTGTTTGTCTGTGCCATGCCCCCAGAAATGGAGCCTACAGAGGCAGGCAGGCCTCGTTGAGCTGTGGTGGGCTCCACCCAGTTCAAGCTTCCCGGCCACTTTGTTTACCTACTCAAGCCTGAGCAATGGCGGGTGCCCCTCCCCCAGCCTCACTGCCACCTTGCAGTTTGATCTCAGACTGCTGTGCTAGCAATGAGCGAGGCTCTGTGGGCATAGGACCCACTAAGCCAGGTGTGGGATATAATCTCCTGGTGTGCCGTTTGTGAATCCCGTTGGAAAAGTGCAGTATTCGGGTGGGAGTGACCCGATTTTCCAGGTGCCATCTGTCACCCCTTTCTTTGACTAGGAAAGGGAATTCCCTGACCCCTTGTGCTTCCCAGGTGAGGTGATGCCTCGCCCTGCTTTGGCTCATGCACAGTGCGCTGCACCCACTGTCCTGCACCCACTGTCTGGCACTCCCCAGTGAGATGAACCCGGTACCTCAGCTGGAAATGCAGAAATCACCCGTCTTCTGCATTTCTCATGCTGGGAGCTGTAGACTGGAGCTGTTCCTATTCGGCCATCTAGGCTCTATCCCCAACACACCTTGATTTTTAAAAGATGGGTTTTCCTGGTAAAGGATTCTTGGTTAACAGTGTTTTTTTTTTGTTTTTTTTTTTTCACATTTTGAACATGTCATCCCATTGTCTTCTTGTCTTCATTATTTCTGATGAGAAATCAGCTCTTAATCTTATTGTTGTTCCCCTGTATGTAGTGAGTCATTTTATTTTTCCACTTTCAATATTTTCTCTTTTTCTTCAGCATTTTTTTCTTTAGGTCTGAGTGTGGATCTCTATCCATTCTTTCTCTCCTCTCACCTGGTATTCTTACTATGTTTGTGTTAGTGCACATAAAGATATGTCATATTTGTCTGAGACTTGGTACATTTGTCTACATTCTGTTTTCTTGTATTTATATTGAATAATCTATGTTGTTTTATCACAATGTTCTCTACCTCTTTCTTCTGCTAGTTCTAATAAACTATTTAACCCCTCTGGTGAATGTCTTAGTTTGGTCACTGTACATTTCAATTCCAGAATTTGAGTTTGGTTATTTTTTTAATTTTTATTTCTGTATTGATATTCTCCATTTGATGAGATATTGGCATTATACCTACCTTTACTTTTTAAATCATGGTTTTTTTTTTTGGTTTCTTGAACATATTTGGTGTCACTCCTTAGGAGGCTCAGCCTTAAGCATGTGCACAATCTTGCTTTAATTGCAGTCATTGATTAGCGCTGTTTTTGACTGCATATTTCCTCTATGTCTCTGTTAATATATCTGTCTCGTTTTCTATGAAACCCATTTGTGAGTCTTCATGAATTGCTCACTGGTTTCCTGATTTTTTCAACAATTCACTACAATATAAATTGCTTTATAGCCTAGACCAATTAACTTCAGGTAGGGGTATCGTTTGTTTTGTTTTGCTTTTTCTTTAAATAAGTTCAATGTCTAATGTTTGTATTGGCTTAACTAGTTTTTTTTTTTTTGAATATTGAATTTTAATTGTTAAATGCACAAGTAATTGCATATATTTATGGGGTAGAATGTAATGTTTTGATATATGTTTATAAAATGTCAGAGGTACTTTTTGAAGCCAGTCTGTGAGATTTGCTCCAACACAAGAAAAGATCATCTTAGTTGGCTTTTCCACTTTTTCAGCTGATAAACTATCTGACTCCTCATTTAGAGAAGCTATTTTTGAGTGATCTTAGGTTTCAATTTTTTTGCACTCTTTAAATAAAGTTAATTTCTTTTGGGAGAGATTTTGAGCACTCTTTTCTATGGACTTTGAATGTGGGAAAAATTTTGAGCCACTACACAGGTCCTGGGTGTTGTTTTAGCCTCTAGTTTTCTTGACTTTTCTCTTCTAGTATATAATCTCTGTCCTACAGGTACCCATATGTACAGGACAGCACTATTCAAAATTACAAAGACATAAAATTAACCCATGTGCCCATCAATGGTTGATTGTATAAAGAAATTGTGGTACATATATACCATGGAATACTATGCAGCCATAAAAAAATGAAATCATGTCTTTTGTAGCAAAATGGAAGCAGTTGTAAATTATTATTCTGAACACATTAATGCAGAAATAGAAAACCAAACACTGCACGTTCTCACTTATAAGTGGTACCTAAATAAACATGGCTATAAAAATGGGAACAATAGAAACTGGGGAATACAAGTGGGGGAAGGAACATGGGGAAAGGTTGAAAAAAAATCTGTCTGTTGGGTACTGTGCTCACTACCTGGATGATGGATTTATTTGTAGTCTAAACTTCAGCATTGTTCAATATACCTTTGTAATAACTTTGCATGTGTATACCCTGATTCTAAAATAAAGGTGAGAAAAAAGAGAAAAGAAGCAAATACACACTCTTCATCATTTGTAGGATAAGGATATTAATAGTAGACATCTCATGGACTTGTTATGAGGATTTTTTGTGGTAACTCATTAAAAGTTCTCATCACACTGTGTGACTCTTAATAAATGTTCTACATCTGCTATTTAAAATATTGACTTTCTTGATGAATTTCACTAGATTTATGATATTCTCTTAGAACCTAATCAAAGGAGTGAAAATCATTTAAATGAGTTGTTATTTAGGACAGGTTTGACAATTCAGCCAAAATATATTAATGTAGGAATTTCTATCATACAACAGCTGGCTAACATTTTATTAAAGTCATATTACAATGTGATGGATGGAAAGTATAGTTAAAGATCAAATGGATTAATTTTTTACAAAGATGGTATGGACCAATTTGAAATACTATTGTAAAAAATAAAAATGTTCTAGCTTAAGCACCTGAGTCATTATGACAAAAATGTGTGAATTTAGGTCCTTGTTGCAAAGGCAAAATCTCTATTCCAATATAATTAAAAATTAATTTTTATGAAATAAAAAGTTCTTTGAAAATTAATTAACTTAAAAAAAGTAGGTTATTTGGTTTGAAGAGACAATTACACTTGATAAGAGAAGTGTAGTAATGACCAGAAGTAATGATATGATGGAATTTTAATATTCAGTGATATCATATTATTTTCCCTTTTACCCCAAAGCAAAGTATTTTATTGTTTCAGTAAAATCTAAAAGTAATTATCTAAGATTAGGGCTGCATAGTACACATTAAAAGATAGAGTTATAAATTTTCTTGCTAGTTAATATTTCACAGAACCAAAGAAGGCAATTTTGATTTAAAAATCATACCTAATTTTGGCCTCTGAAATATCCAGCTAGTAGATCTACATGGATCATGTTAGTATAATTATTACCACTTTTTTCGTTACTTCATGCTGAGTAAACAGGGTTTTTTTTGTTTGTTTGTTTGTTTGTTTTGCCTGATAATTAAAGTACAGTGGAAATTGGGCTCGCAGTTCAGACTTTGTAGTACTACTGCTTTTCTCATCATGCAGTGAAGCACATTTATTCAAAGCAGCCACATTTATGGGTTTGATTACAGTATCCACTATATACTATACTTCACAGATTAAGTAGTTATTTACAATCAATCTCTATGGAGAAAAAAATAAGGATGTTACAGTGAGAGTGAACTTGTGGTCTATAATTAATTATAGTTAGAAATGTTTACACTAAAGATGTGAGAGGTGAAATTGCTTTGGTGAAGGTTTGCAGTGCCTCAAATGACCAAAAAATTTTTGAGTTATGGCTGATTATTAATATATATTCTACTGTTTGACTTTATCAGCTAAGCAGCCAGAGGACTCAGCTTTACCTTAATGCTTACAATATATAAGGCCTTGCCATTATAGCCAAGACAATCCATTGAACAACTTAGTACATTTACAATCTCTAGTGCACATGGTAACATAACAATTCCATGTCTTCAAAATCACTATTGGAAACTTTCAGTATTGCTACTTCTAAGAAAGTTGATAACCCTCATCTTACTTCATTTATTATCTTAGTCTCCTTTTCAGCACTTGACTACATCATTTATACTAAAGGCATGTTACTGGATAATCATTCCATATTTGCCCACATGGTTGCCTTTCAATTGTATTGTAATCTTTTTCTAGTTATTGGTTTCCCTCAGACATACATAATCACATAAGGATATATGATATTAATTTCATAAATATCTGTGAAGGATTAATTGTAAGGTTGAACTAATTACTGTGATATACAACTCTAACATTCTTTGACTTACTGAAATAAGCTCATAGATGTCACGAAATATTCTATCTTCTCAAATCACCTAATAAATCTAATAAATGTCTGACATTCTAGTGGACTATTAAATCTTTTAAAAATGGACAAAAGATGACTTTATTCCATTTATTCATTTATTCCATTTATTCAGAGTGATAGTTTGGCCTACTCTTTTCAAAAAATAATAAAAGAGAGAATTTTGTATTTTTTTAATGCCATGAAAGTGAAATATTGCCTTTAAAGTGTAGTCAAAATTTTAACATATTCATTTTGTGGAAAGAAAGGATTACCATTGTAGAATGACCTACTTGCTTAGAAATATTCACAAGTAAAAAAAATTCTCAGTGAGGCTGAGGCTTTGGATTTTTGTTTTACATTCATATTATTCTAGCCAATTCTTCTGACCAATTATGTTAAAAAATTGCAGAAATCAAGTATAATACAGAACTATTTATCACTTAGGCTGTTAAGTCCAACATACCTTAGATATTTTCAAGAGTTGACTTCATGGCTGAGCCTTGTACGGCTAATGAGGGAGTGTTTTTACTGTAGTACTCTTCTATTAATGAATCACATTAGCTTAAACACAATTATAATATATTAATTAAAGGTTTTTAAAAGTGATTAGCAATTAGTAGATCAATAACCCCACAGCATATTCTCTTCATACATTTAAATGATAGAATTGCTTGCATTTTTAAACATTCAGTCATTCCTATATTTTGAATGAAAAAAATCATGCCTTATATTCTCAATTAAAATTGTCTTAGATTTGGAATTTAAGACAAATAGAAAATTGAAAATTTCAAGTAATAGTAAGTCCTTTTATTACATAAACAAGAACAATATGTATAAATAAAGACATTTACTTGGTTAAATAAATACTTTTTTCTATAAATGACTCAAATATATTTTATTGTGTAATGTTTAAATTTTTGGATCAGTCAGTAATACCAATTAAATATTGTTGGCTGACTTGTGTCACCCAAATTTATATGTTAAAGTCCCAACTCCCAAAACCTCAGAATGTGACTAGATTTGAATATAGGACCTTTTAAGAGGTAATTAAGGTTAAATGATAAGGGGGCTTTAATTTAATCTGACTGGTGTATTTACAAGTATAGAATTTCTACACATAAAGAGACATGAGTGATGCATGTGCAAGGAGATGCATGTAAGGAATGAGTGAGAAGGCAGACATCTGAAAAGCCAAAGAGAGGCCACAGAAAAAAACAAACCCGCTGAGACCTGGATCTTGGACTTCTATGCTCCAGAACTGTGAAAAAATAAATTTCTGTTTACCTAAGCCACTTTATCTATTGTATTTTATTATGGTAGCCCTAGAAAACTAATACAGCAATCTATGAGAAAACCAGTACAGTACTTAGTAAAAGAGCTAGTATTGAGTGAGATATGACTTATATAAATAATTGATAAATGAATAAATAGTAAAAAGAAACAAGGTGATAACAGGAGGTTGATCAAGAGTCTAGAGGAGAGTTAAATCACCAAGAGGCAGACTACACTAGGAAGATTTAAGTGCACATTATCCTACAGACAGACTGAGTTTGCAACAATATACAGGCCAGCATACTTTTGTGAGAATTCAAGATCATTTGGGAAGTTACAGCACCTTGATCAAAGTGAAATTTTAAAAAATATCTAGCAAAAGTGGTAGGAATATTCATGGCATTTTGTGTGCTTACCCATGCCCTTTTCTTTATTTCTCTTATGTTTAATAATCAGGAGTAAACCTCCCGTACTAGAGATCCTCTCTCAGGAGAAAACAAAAGAATGGACTATGTATCTAACATTGTGGTTAGTAGAAGGTCTACCTGAAAGACTAATATCTGTCTTATCCAACTTGAGATGTCCTAGGATTTCTAACTAGGCTGATCAGTAAAGGTCTTTCCCTGCACAAATCATATCTCAAAAACAAAACAAACAAGCAAGCATACAAAAACAAATCAAAATGCATACAAAGCAACAGGAAAACATGGTCCACTGTAAGAATTAGTATAAAATATCAGTAACTGACCCTACAGAAGCATAGATCTATGAGCTATCTGAGGAAAACTTTAAGTGTTAAGATGCTTAATGAGCTAACAAACGACACAGATACACAAATAAAATTTGAAAAAAAAAACACAAAACTGGACTGAAAAATTGACTACAGTGGTTCCATAGCATACTTGATTAGTTCAAATTGAGCAAACTTTTCACTTGATGTATGCCAAATTGTTGAACACAAATCAGTTGCAGACAAGAGCAGAGCTTTTAATAAAAATTTTAACCAAGTGGAATCAAGATCTTGAAACATTTCTTGGAAGAATTATTACAGAAGATGAAACATGGCATAACCAGTATGATCCTGAAGACAAAGCACAATGAAAGCAATGGCTACCAAGTTTTGGAAATGATCCAGTCAAAGCCGAAAATGGAGTAGTCAAGAACAATAATCATGATAAGTCCTTTTTTTTGGGGTGCTCAAGGCATTTTGCTTGTGAACTTTTGGGAGGGCCAAAAGACAATAATGTCTGCTTATTATGAAAGTGTTTTGAGAAAGTTAGCTAAAGCATTGGCAGAAAAACACCCAGGAGAGCTTCAAAGGGAATACTTCTCCACCATGACAACACTCCTTTTCATTTCTCTCATCAAACAAGAGTAATTTTGTACAAGTTTTAATGGGAAATCATTAGATATCCACTTTACAGTTCAGATTTGGCTCCTTCTGACTTCTTTTTGCTTCCTAACCATAAAAAACCTATAAAGGGTGCCTATTTTTCATCTGTTAATATTGTAAAAAAGACTTCACAGATATGGTTAAATTCTCAAGAACTTTAGTTCCTTAGGGATGGACTAAATGGCTGATATCATTGCTTACAAAAGTGTCTTGAACTTGGAGCTTATGTTTGTAAATAAATGTTACATATTTTGTTTTTATCTTTTAATTCCTCTTTTCATAAACTTGTCAAAGTCCCCTTATAGAACAATTATAAATATATATTAACCAACAGCAGAACACAATAATATATAAAACAAACCTTGATATAAATGAAGGGATAAATATACAACACAATAATAATAGAAAAATTCAATATCCCACTTTTAATAATGGATAGAACAACTGGAGACAAGATAAATAAGGAAATGGATGACTTGAGCAAAAACAATAGACCATTAGAATCTAATAAACATACAGACTCCATCCAACAGCAGAATATGCATTATCTTGTAGAACACATGGAATATTCTCCAGAATAGACCACATGTTAGGCCACAAAATAAGTCTCAATACATTTTTAAAAGATTGAAATTATACAAGTTATATTTTCCAATAACAATGGAATGAAACTAGAAATCAACAGCAAAAGGCAGACTGGAAAATCCACATACATATTTGGAAAGTAAACAATGCACTCTTCAACCACTAATACGTCAAAGAAAAAGTTACAAAATAAATTAGAAAATATAATAAGAGTAATGAAAACTTAAACACAACATACCAAAGTTTATGGAAAAATGTAAAAGCAGTCACAAAAGTGAAGTTTATATTGTTTATATCCATATAAACATGCATAATTTTAAAAAGAAGAAAGATCTGATATTAAAAACCTAACTTTACACCTCAAGGAACTAAACAAATGACAAATGAAACCTAAAGTTAGCAGAAGGAAGGACATAATAAAGATGAGAACAGAGATAAATAGAGAAAAGAAAAAACTAGAAAAAATCAATGAAACAAAGAGTCAGTTTTTTGAAAACATCAACAAAAATGACAAACTCTTAGCTAGATTAACTAAGAAAAGAGAGAAGATTCGAATAACTAAAATCGGAAATGAAAGCAATGACATTATAAATGATTATAAACAATTGTATGCTAACAAATTGGATAACTTAGAAAAAATGGATAAATTATTTGAAACCCACTACCCACTAAGAGGCAATCATGAAGAATACAAAATGAACAGATGGGTAACTAGTAAGGAGATTATCTCAGTAATCAAAAGCTACTTTACAAAACAAAGCCCTGGGACACCAGATGGCTTCACTGAAAAATTCTACCGTAGATTTAAAGAAGAATTGATACCTATTCTTCTAAAATGCATTCAAAAATTTGAAGAGTACAGAGCATTTCTAAGGTTGTTCCATGAGGTCTGAATTACCCTAATACCAAATCCAGACAAAAACATTGTAAAAAAAAAAAAAAAAACTACAGTCCAATACCCCGATGAATATTTATGCAAAATTCCTCAACAAAATACTACCAAACCTTAGCACATTAAGAGGATTATACATCATAACTAAGTGGTATTTATTCTCAAAATTTCATAATGGTGTACTATACAAAAATAAATCCATGTAATACACCACCTAGCCAAATGTTGAACAAAATCCACATTATCATCTCAGTTGATGCAGAAAAGGCATTTGAGAAGGGTTAACACCCTTCATGATAAAAACACTCATCAAATTGCGAATAGAAAGAAACAATCTCTGTGAAATTGAGGGTATAATGAAAATCCCACAGGTAACATTATATTTAATGATTAATGACTGAAAGCTTTTCTACAGGATTAGAAACAAGACAAGAATGCATGCTCTTGCCACTTTCATTCAGCATAGTATTGATAGTTTTAGCCAGATAAATTAGGCATAAATAGAAATAAAAGAAATCAAAATTGAAAAGAAGAAGTAAAATTATCTCTGTCCACTGGTCCCACGTTCTTATATGTAGAAGCCCCTAAAAATTTCACACACACACACATAAACACACACACACACACACACACACACACACATACACATACACACAGCTTTTAGAGCTACTAAACAAATTCTGCAAAGTTGCAAGTTCTAAAAATATGAAAAAATTCTGATTTTGAAGGTTCTTTTAGGCATTAATTTCTAGTTTTATTCTTCTGTGGTCTGAGAGACTGCTTGATATAATTTCAACTTTCTTAAATATATTGAGGCTCATTTTGTGGCCTATCATATGGTCTATCTTGGAGAACATTTCATGTGCTGATCAATAGAATGTATATTCTGCAGTTGCTGGGTAAAATGTTCTGTAAATATCTGTTAAATCCATTTTTTCCAGGGTATAGATTAAATACATTGTTTCTTTGTTGACTTTCTGTCTTGATGATCTGTCTAGTGCTGTCATCTAGTGATGATCAGTGGAGTATTGAAGTCCCCCACTATTATTGTGTTTCTGTCTATCTCATTTCTTGTCTATTAGCAATTGTTTTATAAATTAGGGAGCTCCACTGTTAAGTGCATACATATTTAGGATTGTGATATTTTCTTGTTAAACAAGACCTTTTATCATTATATTATGTCCCTCTTTGTCTTTTTTAACTGCTGCTGCTTTAAAGTTTATTTTGTATGCTATAAGAGTAGCTACTCCTGCTCTCTTTTGGTGTTCATTTGCATAGAACATCTTTTTCCATCCCTTTACCTTAAGTTTATGTGAGTTCTTATGTGTTTGGTGTGTCTCTTGAAGGCCACAGAGAGTTGGCTGGTGAATTCTTATCCATTCTACAATTCTGTATCTTTTAAGGGGAGTATTTAGGCCACTTACATTCAATGTTAATATTGAGATGAGAGGTACCATTCCATTCATCATGCTGTTTGTTGCTTGTGTACCTTTTTTTAATTTGTATTTTTGTTTTATAGGTCATGTGAGATGTATGCTTTAAAGAGGTTCTGTTTTGATGTGTTTCCAGGATTTGTTTCAAGATTTAGAGTTCCTTTTAGCAGTTCTTGTAGTGCTGGCTTGGTAGTGGCAAATTCTCTCAGCATTTGTTTGTCTGAAAAAGACTGTTATCTTTTCTTCATTTATGATGTTTAGTTTACTGGATACAGAATTCTTGGCTGATAATTGTTTTGTTTGAGAAGGCTGAAGATAGGGCCCCGATCCCTTCTAGCTTGTAAGGTTTCTGCTGAGAAATTTGCTGTTAATCTGATAGGTTTTCATTTATAGGTCACCTGGTGTTTTTGCCTCACAGTTCTTTATATTCTTACCTTCATCTTAACTTTAGATAACCTGATGATAATGTGCCTAGGTGATGCTCTTTTTGCGATGAATTTCCCAGGTGTTCTTTGAACTTCTTGTGTTTGGATGTCTATGTCTCTAGCAAGGCTGGGGAAGTTTTCCTCGATTATTCCCCAAAATATATTTTCCAAACTTTTAGATTTCTCTTCTTCCTCAGGAATGCCGATTATTCTTTGGTTTGGTAGTTTAACATAATCCCAGACTTCTTGGAGGCTTTGTTTGTATTTTCTTATTCTTTTTTTCTTTCTTGGATTGGATTAATTTAAAAACCTGTGTTTGAGCTCTGAAGTTCTTTCTTCTGCTTGTTCAATTCTATTGCTGAGACTTTCCAGAGCATTTTGCATTTCCATAAGTGTGTCCATTGTTTCTGGAAGCTTTGATTTTTTTTATTTATGCTATCTATTTCATTGAATATTTGTCCCTTCTCTTCTTGTATAATTTTTTGGATTTCCTTACATTGGGCTTCACCTTCCTCTGGTGCCTCCCTGATTAGGTTAATATGTAATCTTCTGAATTCTTTTTCAGTTAAATCAGGGATTTCTTCTTGGTTTGGATCCATTGCTGGTGAGCTAGTGTGATCTTTTTGGGTGTGTTAAAGAACCTTGTTTTGTCTTTTCTACTAAACAATAAATAATCAGAAAAAGAAATTACAAAAACAATTGCATTTAAAATAGCATGTAAAATAAATGATAAAATAGTAGGAGGTGAATGACATACTCTGAAAACTAGAAATCATTTTTGAAAATAATAAAGACACAAATAAGTGGAAATGTATCTTATGTTCATGGCTTGGAAGTATTATTATTAGGATGTAAATGCCACCCAGAGCAATCTACAGATTCCATACACTCCCTATCAAAGTGTCAGTAGCACTTTTTTTTTACTGAAATAGGAAGAAAAAACCTAATATTCATATGGAATCTCAAGGTACTCTAAATATCCAAAACAATTTTGAAAAAAATGAATGAACTTGAAGATCACACACTTAGTGATTTTAAAAGATATTACAAACCTACAGTAATTTAAAAAGTGTGTTACATGTATAAGTACAGACATATAGACTAATGGAATAAACCAAATAATTCAGAAGTAAATCTTCATGTTTATGGTCAAATAATCTTTGGCAAGGAGGCCAAGACAACTCAATGGGGAAAGTACAATCTCTTGAACAAATGGTGTTTGATAAACTGGATATTTACATATAAAATAATAAAAAATATAAAGTTTTTAATTTTAATGAAGTCCAGTTAATCTACATTTATTTTGTTGCCTGTATGTTTGGTGTCATATTTAATAAATCATTGCTGGATACAGCAATGATGTTATGGAGTCTTCCTCTATATTTTTTTCTAAGAGTCTTAGAGTTTTAACACTTAAATTTGAGTCTCTGATGCTTATTGAGTTATTTTTTCATATATGGTATAAGACTGAGTCCAATTTCATTCTTTTGTATATGTATGGTATAATATTGAGTCCAATTTCATTCTTTTGTATAGGTATATTTAGCTGTCTCCATACCATTTTTTAAAAGATTGTTCTTTCCCCATTAAATGATTTTGAAATCCTTGTTGAAAATCAATTGACCATGTGCAGAATTATATCTAGGCTCTCTAACCTATCCTATTGGTTTATATCTTTCCTTATGATTGCATAATGCTGTTTTAATTGCCTTAGCTTTCCATTTTGTAATATATTTTAAAAATTTCTTTCAGCGATATTTTGTAGTTTTCAGTGTACACGTCTTTTGCCTTATTGGTAAGTTTATTTCTATGCTTTTTTTCTTATTGGTAGTTTATTTCTTATTGGTAGTTTATTTCTTTTTTTTTTCTTTCAATGCTATTATAAATAAGATTATTTTTAATTTTCTTTTCAGATTGTACTTGAAACTGAAAAACAAAAATAATGCTAACATGATTATTTCTTTAATACTATAGGTGTGGTCTATAAACAACTTATATCATTATTATAAAACTAAAACAAAACTATCAAAATAATTAATATAATTTAGTAAAAGATACACCATATAAAAATGTAAGTTGTGGCAGGAAAAATTTAAAATATGGGAGAGAATGGAGTTAAATTGCTTTTGTGTTTTATATATTTTTTGCAATCAGTGTTAAGTTTCATCAGCTTAAAGTCACTTGTTATAACTATAAAATATTTTTTGTAAGGCTCATGGTAATGACAAAGCAAAAACTCACAATAGATGCACTAAAAATGAAAATCAGTGAATCAAAGTATACCACCAGAGATGATTACTTAACCACAAAAGAAATCTGTAGGAGAAAAAGAAAGGAAGAAATAATCTACAGAACAATTAAAAAATAAGTAACAAAATGTCCATAGTAGGCCATTGCCTGTCAATGATTAACTTGAAAGTAAATGTATTAAATTATTTAATGAAAATACAGAGTTAATTAATTTATTTAAAAAAACAAAAAACAAGACCCAACTGTATATTGCCAAGAGGAACTCACTTCACTTGTAAGGACATGCATAGATTGAAAGTGAAGGCATGGAAAAATATATCTCATGCAAGTGCAATGCAAAAACCAGCAGAAGTAACTACAATTATATTACATAAAATAGAGTGTAAACTAAAATAAAAATGGCTAAAAGAGACAAAGGGCTATTATATAATGTAAAAGGGTCAATGAAGCAAAAGGACATAGTGATGGATACATATGCATCCAACATAAGAACACATAAATATATAAAGTGAATATTAATAAATCTAAATGGAATGTTAGACTACAATACAATAATAGTTAAGGACTTCAACACCCCACTTTCAGCAATGCACAGGTAGATCATCCAAGCAGAAAATCAACAAAGAAACATGAGAGTTAAACCATACTCCACACTCAATGGGCTTAACTGACATTTATAGAACATCCCATCTCACAGTGAATGAATATACATTCTTTTAAAAAAAACAAGGAATATATTCTAGGATAAGTCATATGTTTGGACACAAAATAAGTCTCAAAAAAGGTTCAAAATCAAAATTATATCAAGTATGTTTTCTGATCACAATGGAATAAAACTAGAAATGAATAAAAAGCAGAACTTTGAAAAATGTACAAACAAATGTAAATTAAATAAATGGGTCAAGAAAGAAATAAAAAATCATATTAAGAGGTTTCTTGAAATAAAATTGAAAACACAACATAAAAAACTATGAGATACAGCAAAAACAGTTTTAAGAGAGAAGTTTATAGCAATAAACATCTATCAAAATAGTAGAAATATCTCAAATAAACAACCTAATGTTACAGTACAGGGAATTAGCAAACAAAAGCAAACAAGCCCTTAGTAGAAATAGGAAGTAATAAATGTCAGAGAAGAAATAAAAGAGATACAGATAGAAAAACAATATAAAAGATCAACAAAACTAAGACTATTTTTTGAAGAGGTAAGGAAAATCAACAAACCCTTAGCCAGACTAAAAATACAGAGAGAAATTCAAATAAATACAATCATAAATTAAAAGGAGACATTACAACTGGAATAACAGAAATACAAATGATAATAAGAGACTACTATAAACAATTATGCACTAACAAATTGAATAACCTATAAAAATTAATGTTTTTAAACACATGCAACCTACCAATATTGAACCATAAAGAAATGGAAAACTGATCAGACCATAAAAAAGTAATGAGATTGTATCATCAACCAAGGACCTGATGAATTCATTGCTGAATTACACTAAGTGTTTATACAAGAAATTATGTCAATTATATTAAAAGTATTGCAAACGAAAATGGAAATGGAGGGAATTTACCCAAACTCATTCTATGAGGTCAGCATCACCCTGATACTAAAGTTAGATAAGCACACCAAGAAAAGAAAACTACAAGTCAATATCTACAACCCTGATGAACATAGATGCAAAATTTTTCATCAAGATACTATCAAACCAAATCCTACAGTATATCAAAAATATTTTTCACTATTTTCATTGGAATTCATCCCAGAAATGCAATCCAATGTGTTTCAATATACACAAGTCAATAAACATAGTATATCACATTAACAGAATGAAGGAAAAAGTCATATGATTATTTCAATAGTTGCAGAAAATTTATTCACAAAATTTAGCATTCCTTCATGATAAAACGCTAAACTATGTATAGAAGAAATGTACGTCAATACAATAAAGGACATATATGATAAACCCACAGCTAATATCATGATGCATAGGAAAAAGTTGAAAGTTTTCCTCTAAAATTTGAAACAAGAAAAGGATGTTCACTTTTACAACTTTTATTCAACATAGTTCTGGAAGTCCTAGCCAGAGCAATTCGGCAAGAAAATAAAGGGCATACCACTGGGAAGGAGGATGTTAACTTATTCTTGTTTGCAGACTACATAATGTTATATATAGAAAACCCTACAAACTCAAAAAAGTGCTCAAACTAATAAATTTAGTAAAGTTGCAGAATAAAAAATCAACATCCAAACATCAGTACCATTTCTATACAGTAACAGCAACCTATCTGAAAAAGAAGTCAAGAAAATAATCCCACATACAATTGCTATGAAAATAATAAAATATCTAGGAAATAAATTAATAAAAAAGTTGAAAGATCTCTACAATGAAAACAATGAACCATTGATAAAAGAAATTGAAGAGGATAAAAGAAAGAAATCCTATGTTCGTGGATTACAATAATTAATATTGTTAAACTAACCATACTACCCAAAAAGATCTACAAAATCAATGCAATCTCTGCCAAAATTCCCATGTAATTTTTCACAAATTTAGAAAAAACAATCCTAACATTTGTATGGAACTATAAAAGACCCCCGATAGTCAAGTGATCTTGAGAAAAAAAAAAAAAAAAAACGGAGGCATCACGTGACGTGACTTCAAAATATGCTACAAAGATATAGTAACCAAAAAATCATGATACTGGCATAAAAGCAGATACATAGACCAATGAAACAGAAAAGAGAAACCCAAAATAAATTGACACCCCTACAGGCAATTCTTTTCAACAAAGGTGTCAGAACAAACATTGTTAAAAGAACAATCTCTTCAGTAAATGGCCATGGTAAAACTTAATATTCCCATACAAAAGACTGAGACTAGACTCCCATATCGCTACTTACAAAAATAACTCAAAATGGATTTAAAAGCCTGGGCAAGATAGTGAGACCTCGTCTCAACAATAAAATAAAGAAAATTTGCTGGGTGTGGTGGTACACACCTGTGGTCCTAGCTACTCTGGATGCTGAGGTGGGAGAATCGCTTGAGCCCAGGAGGTCAAGGCTACATTGAGCCAAGATTTTGTCATTGCACTCCAGCCTGGGTGACAGACCAAGACCCTGTAACAAAAGTGGATTAAGAACTTAAATATAAGACTTGAAAGGATAAAACTACTAGAATAAAACATAAGGGAAATGTTTCTGGACATAGGTCTCGGCAATAATTTTTTTTCTTCAACTTTTATTTTAACTTCATTGGCACATGTGCAGAATGTGCAGTTTTGCCACATAGGTAAATGTGTGCCATGGTGGTGTGCTGCACAGATCATCCAGTCACCTAGGTATTAAGCCCAGCATCTATTAGCTATTCTTCCTGATGCTCTCTCTCCTCCCATCACCAACCCTCCAACAGGCCCCAGTGTGTGTGTTGTTCCCCATAATGTGTCCATGTATTCTCACTATTCAGTTCCCACTTATAAGTGAGAACATGCGGTGGTTGGTTTGCTGTTCCTGCATTAATTTGCTGAGGATACTGGCTTGCAACTTGATCCATGTCCCTGCAAAGGACATGGTCTTGTTTCATTTTGTGGCTGCATACTATTCTATGATGTATATGTACCACATTTTCTTTATCGAGTCTATCGTTGATGGACATTTAGGTCGATTCCATGTCCTTGCTATTGTGAATAGAGCTGCAATGAATATGTATAGTTCCATACAATATGTGCATGTATGTATCTTTATAATAGAATAATTTCTATTCCTTTGGGTATATACCCAGTAATGAGATTGCTGGGTCAAATGGTATTTCTGCCTCTAGGTTTTTAAAAATCACCACACTGTCTTCCTCAGTGGATAAACTAATTTACACTCCCACCAACAGTTTAAAAACATTCCTGTTTCTCCACAACCTCACCAGCATCTGTTGTTTCTTGACTTTTTAATAATCATCATTCTGACTGCGGTGAGATGATATCTCATTGTGGATTTGATTTTCATTTCTTTAATGATCAATGATACACACTTTTTATTATATCTTTGTTGCTTTTTATTATGTCTTTGTTGGCCACATGAGTGCTTTCTTTTGAGAAGTATCTGATTATGTCCTTTGCCCACTTTTTAATGAGGTTTCTTGTTTTTTTCTTGTAAATTTGTTTAAGTTCCTTGTAGATTCTGGATATTAGGCCTTTAGCAAATAACTCCATTGCAAAAATTTTCTCCCATTCTGTAGGTTACCTTTTCACTCTGATGATAGTTTCTTTTGCTGAACAGATGCTCTTTAATTAGATCCCATTTGTCAATTTTTGCTTTTGTTGCAATTGCTTTTGGTGTTTTCATCATGAAGTCTTTGCCCATGCCTATGTTCTGAATGGTATTCCCTAGATTTTCTTCTAGGGATTTTATAGTTTGGGGTTTTACATTTAAGTCTTTAATCCATCTTGAGTTAATTTTCTTTATAAGGTGTAAGGAAGGGGTCCAGTTTCAGTTTTCTGCATATGGGTAGCCGGTTTTCCCAGCACCATTTATTAAATAGGGAATCCTTTCGCCGTTGCATGTTTTTTACAAGTTTATCAAAGATCAGATGCTTTTCAGTGTGCAGTCTTATTTCTGATTTCTCTATTCTGTTCCATTGTTCTATGTGTCTGTTCTTGTACCAGTAACATGCTCTTTTGGTTACTTTAGCCTTGTAGTATAGTTTGAAGTGGGGTAGCATGATGCCTCCAGCTTTGTTCTTTTTGCTTAGGATTGTCTTGGTTATTCAGGCTCTTTTTTGGTTACATATGAATTTTAAAATAGTTTTTTCTAATTCTGTGAAGAATGTCTATGGTAGTTTAATGGGGATAGCATTGAATCTATAAATTACTTTGGGCAGTATAGCCATTTTCATGATATTGATTCTTTCTATCCATATGCATGGAATGTTTCCTAATTTGTTTGTGTCCTCTGATTTCTTTGAGCATTGGTTTATAGTTCTTCTTGAAGAGAGCCTTCACTTCCCTTCTTTGCTGTAGTCCTAGGTATTTTATTCTTCTTGTAGCAATTGTGAATGGGAGGCCATTCATGATTTACCTTTCTGCTTGCCTGTTGTTGGTGTATAGGAATGCTAGTGATTTTTGTGTGTTCATTTTATATCCTGAGACTTTGGTGAGGTCGCTTCTCAGCTTTTGCGTGGAGATGATGGGGTTTCCTAGATACAGGATCATGTCATTGGCAAACAAAGATAATTTGACTTCCTCTCTTCCTATTCGAATACCCATTATTTATTTCTCTTGTCTGATTGCCCTAGCCAGAACTTCCAATACTGTGTTGAATAGGAGTGGTGAGAGAGGGCATTCTTGCCTTGTGCTGGTTTTCAAGCAGAATGCTTCCAGGTTTGCCTACTCACTATGACATTGGCTGGAAGTTTGTCATAAATGGCTCTTATTATTTTGAGGTATGTTCCTTCAATAACTAGTTTATTGAGAGTTTTTAACATGAAGGGATGTTGAATTTTACCAAGGCCTATTTTGCATTTATTGAAATAATCATGTGGTTTGTGTCTTTAGTTCTGTTTATGTGATGAATTACATTTATTGATTTGCATATGTTGAACCAACCTTGCATCCCAGGGATGAAGCCAACTTGATCATAGTGGATTAGCTTTTTGATGTGCTGCTGGATTTAGTTTGCCATTATTTTATTGAGGATTTTTGCATTAATTTTCATCAAAGATATTGGCTGGAAGTTTTCCTTTTTGGTGTATCTCTGTCAGGTTTTGGCACCAAGATGGTGCTGGCTTTATAGAATGCTTTAGGGAAGAGTCCCTACTTTTCCATTTTTTTGGAAGAGTTTCAGTAGAAATAGTGCCAGCTGTTCTTTGTACCTCTGGTAGAATTCAGCAATGAATCTCTCTAGTCCTGGGCTTCTATTGACTGGTAGTTTAGTTATTACTGCCTCAATTTCAGAACTTGTTATTGGTCTATTCAGAGATTCAATTTCTTACTGGTTCAGTCTTGGGAAAGTGTATGTCCAGGAATGTATTCATTTCTTCTATATTTTCTGGTTTATGTGCATAAAGGCATTTATAGTATTCTCTGAAGGTTGTTTGTATTTCTGTGGGGTCAGCGGTGATAGTCCCTTGATTATTTCTGATTGTGTTTACTTGATTCTTCTCTTTTCTTCTTTATTAGTCTATCTAGAGGTCTATCCATGTTATTATTATTTAAAAAAAACACTTTCTGGATTCATTTATTTTTTCAAGGGTTTTTTTGTGTCTCTATCTCCTTCAGTTCAGCTTTGATCTTGGTTATTTCTTGTCTTCTGCTAGCTTTGGAATTTGTTTGCTCTTGGTTCTCTAGTTCCTCTAATTGGTATGTTAGGTTGTTGATTTGAGATATTTCCAGGTTTTTGATGTTGGCATTTAGTGCTATAAGTTTCCCTCTTGACACTGCTTTAGCTGCATTCCAGAGATTCTGGTATGTTGTCTCTGTGTTTACATTAGTTTCAAGGAACTTAGTTTCTGCCTTAATTTCAGCATTTACTCCAGAGTCATTCAGGAGCAGGTTGTTGAATTTCCATGTCGTTGTGTGGTTTTGAGTGAATTTTTAAATCTTGAGTTTTAATTTCATTGTGCTGTGTTTTGAGAGACTGTTTTTTATGATTTCAGTTCTTTTGCATTTGCTGAGGCATGTTTTACTTCTGATTATGTAATCAATTTTTAAGTAAGTGCCAGGGGTGATGAGAAGAATGTATATTCTGTTGTTTTTGAGTGGAGAGTTCTGTAGATATCTATCAGGTCCACTTGATCCAGAGCTTAGTTCAGATCCTGAATATCTTTGTTAATTTTTGGTCTCACTGATCTGCCTAATATTATCAGTGGGGTGTTAAAGTTTCCCACTATTATTGTGTTGGAGTCTACGTTTTTTGTAGGTCTCTAAGCACTTGCTTTATGAATCTGGGTGCCCCTGTTTTGGGTGCATATATAATAAGGATAATTAGCTCTTCTTGTTGAATTGAAACCTTTATCATTATGTAATGCCCTTCTTTGTCTTTTTTGATCATTGTTAGTTTAAAGTTTGTTTCTTCTGAAACTAGGATTGCCACCCCTGCTTTTATTCCTGTTTTCCATTTGCTTGGTAGATTTTCCTCCATCTGTTTATTTTGAGCCTATTTGTGTCATTGCATGTGAAATGGTTATCTTGCAGACAGCATCTGATGGGTCTCGGCTCTTTATCCAGCTTGCCATTCTGTGTCCTTTAATTGGGGCATTTAGCTCATTTACAATTAAGGTTAGTGTTGTTATGGGTAAATTTGATCCTACCATCATGATGCTAACTGGTTATTTTGCAGACTTGTTTATG
The DNA here is from genome assembly GCF_028885625.2 of Pongo pygmaeus. Lineage (NCBI taxonomy): Eukaryota > Metazoa > Chordata > Mammalia > Primates > Hominidae > Pongo > Pongo pygmaeus. The sequence goes on along the minus strand of NC_072396.2, from coordinate 132,610,598 downwards.
TAGTTGCTTCATAGTGTCCCTGGTCTGCGTACTTCAGTATGTTTTTGTAGTGGCTGATAATGATTTTTTCTTTCTATATTTAGTGCTTCCTGCAGGAGTTCTTTTAACACATGCCTGCTGTGATGAATTCCTTCAGCATTTGCCTGTCTGAAAAGGATCTCATTTCTCCTTCACTTATGAAGCTTAGTTTGGCTGGATATAAAATTCTGGTTTGGAAATTCTTTTCTTTAAGAATCTGAAATATTGGCTCCCAATCTCTTCTGGCTTGTAGGGTTTCCATTGAGATATTCACTGTTAGTCTGATGACTTTCCCTTTGTAGGTGACCTGGCCTTTCCCTCTGGCTGCCCTTAATATTTCTTCTTTCATTTCAGCCTTAAGGAATCTGATGATTATGTGTCTTAGGGTCAGTCTTCTCAGGGAGTATCTTACTGGGGTTCTCTGCATTTCCTAAATTTGAATTTTGGCCTGTCTTGCTAAGCTGGGAAAGTTCTTCTAGATGATATCCTGAAGTATGTTTTCCAACTTTGTTTTATTCTCCCCATCTTTTTCAGGTACTCCAGTCAGTCATAGTTTTGGTCTCTTTACGTAATCCTATATTTCTCAGAGGTTTTGTTCAGTATTTTTTGTCCTTTATCCTCCATTCCTTGTCTGCCTGTCTTTTTTCAGAAAGATAGACTTAAAGCTCCGGGATTCTTTCCTCCACTTGGTCTATTCTGCTATTGATGCTTGTTATTGCATTGTAAAGTGCTTAGGTTTTTCAGCTCCATAAGATTGATTATGTTCCTTTCTAAACTGGCTATTCTGGCTATCATCTCCTGTTTGTTGTATCGTGATTCTTAGCTTCTTTGCATTTGGTTAAAACATGCTCCTTTAGCTCAGTGAAGCTGATTATTACCTACCTTCTGAAGCCTACTTCTAACAGTTCAGCCATCTCTGCCTCAGCCCAGTTCCGGGCCCTTCTGGAGAGGTGTTGCAGTCATTTGAAGGAGAAGAGGCACTCTGGCTTTTTGAGTTTTTAGTGTCTTTGCATTGACCCTTTCTCATCTTTGTGACCTCATATACCTTTGATCTTTGAGGTTGCTGACCTTTGAATGAGGTTTCTTTGGGGTCTTTTTGTTGATGCTTTTGTTATTGTTTTCTATTTGTTTATTTTTCTTTTGTCAGGTCACTCTACCATAGGTCTGCTGTGGTTTTCTGGGGGTCTGCTCCAGACCCCAGTTGTCAGTTTCTCCCATACCAGGAGATATTTACCAGTGAAGCCTGCAAAAGGGCACAGATGGCTGGCAGCTCCTTCCTCTGGAAACTCCATCCCAGGGGGGTACTGACCTGTTGCCGGCCAATATACACCTCTATGAGGTGGCTGAAGACCCCTATTGGGAGGTCTTAACCAGTCAAGAGGAATTGGATCAGAGAACCACCCAAAGAAGCTGCCTGGCTGCTTTTTCATAGAGCAGGTGTGCTGTGTTGTTCAGGACCCATCCTCATCCAGACCACCTGCATTCTCCAAACCCAGCAGGCTGGAGCAGCTGAGTCAACCAAACCACAGAGATGATGACTGCCCCTATTCATAGGAACTTGGACTCATCTCAGGTGGAATCCAACCCTCTGCCATTGGCTGGCTGGGATTCCAAGCCAGTGGATCTTAACTTGTGAGGTGCTATGGAAGTGGCACCCACAGGATAATGCTGCTTGGCTCCCTGGATTTAGCCTCTTTCCTAGGGATATGTACAGACATGTCCCTCTTTCCTAGGGATAGGTACAGACAGGATCCTTGCCGAGGATCTCAGGGCCAGAGTATGTAAAACTCCTTGGTCTCTGTGTGTGCCTGAGTGACTGCTCTGCTGAGACTCCACACAGCTCTGTGTATCAGACCCAAGGCCATGGTGGCATGGGCTCCTGAGAGGATTTCCTGATCCACAGATTGCAAAGATCTGTGGGAAAAGTGTGGTTTCCTGGGTGGGGTTGCACAATCACTCATTTTTTTCCCTTGGCTGTGGATGGAGATTCCTTTGGCTCCATGCTACTCCCAGGTGGGCCATCACATGCCCCATGCTTTACTTCTCTATGGGTTGAGTTGTTTGCCTAATCAGTCCCAATGTGAGAACCTGGATATTTCAGTTGAAGGTGCTGAATTCACTCGTCCCTTTTCATTCCTCTTCATGGAGTTCCAGCTACTTCTAATTGGCCATCTTGGATTCCTCAAGAATTTTTTGAATGAGACCTGCAAAGCACAGTCAACAAAAGCAAAAATAGATAAATGGATTACATCAAACTAAAAAGCTTTTGTAAATCTAAGGAAACAATCAACAGTTGCAAACTGAATCTGACAAGGGATTAATATCAGAATATATAAGGAACTCAAACAAGTCAATAGCAAAAAAAAAAACCCACAAATAATCTGATTAAAAATAGGCAAAAGAGAAGATGGGGAGAGGTTGGCCAACAGGTACAAAGTTAGAGTTAAATATAAAAAATGTTCTGATGTTCTATTGCAAAATAAGGTGATGATAGCCAACAATATTGTTTACTTCAAAATAGCTAGGATTTTGAATGTTCTCACCAAAAATAAATGACACATTTTGAGGTGATGGATATACTAATTGCCCTGATTTGATCATTACACTATGTGTGTGTGTATATATATATATATATATATATATATATATATATCAAGACATCAAACTATTTCCCATAAATGTGCAGATTTATTATGTGTTAAAGTAAAACAAAACTTTAAAAAGGAATTTCCATGTATGCTTCATATTTTTATTATTTTTTTTTATTTTTGTAGACACAGGGTCTGTCTTTGTTGACAAGGCTTGTCTTGAATTCCTGGCTTTGAGCAACTCTTTTGCCTTAGCCTACCAAAGCATTGGGATTACAGGTGTGAACCACCATGCCTGACCTAATATTTTTAAAAAATTAACTGCACATTTACTTTCTTGCAATGACTTCACAGAATTCTAAAATTAGATATTTTATATACGGAGAGAAAGCCAATGGTATAACAAGATCTGCTGCACCAAGAGCAGGTGTAAATATGTTTGAATCTTTTGTGTCAATTGCAGCATTTTCTAATCATTACCTAAAATATTTGATTCACTCGAAGTTTTATTAAGTTTTAGAACCACAATACCACAATTGGTAAAATGAGTCAGTTTTTGGGGAAGAGATTGGTTAAAAAAATAACAAAAAAAAAACATTAAATGTTGTTTCTGGTGGATATCAAAATCTGAAATAGAAAGATTACAATGAGACAAATTCCTTTTGTTTAAAGCATTTTTTTTTTTTTTGGTAAAAAAAAAAAAAAATGCACCTGTAGTCCCAGCTACTTGTGAGGCTAAGGCAGGAAGATTGCTTGAGCCTGGTAGTTTGAGGCTGCAGTGAGCTGTGATCACACCACTGCACTCTAGTCTGAGTGATGAAGTGAGACCCTGCCTCTTAAAAAAAGAAAGAAATAAATAAAAGAAATTAAGAAAAAACATACTCTCTTTTTTTAATTTTTATTTTAGCTTCAGGGATACATGTGCAGGTTTGTTATAAAGGAAAACTCATGTCCCAGAGGTTTGGTTTACAGATTATTTGGTCGTTAGGGTACTAAACTTAGTACCCAATAGTTACTTCTCCTGATCTTCAACCTCCTCCCACCTTCCACCCCCAAGTAGGCCCAAGTGTCTATTGTTCCCTTTTTTGTGTCCATGTGTTCTCATTATTTAGCCACCACTTATTAGTCAGAACATGCAGTATTTGCTTTTCTGTTCCTGCATTAGTTTGCTGAGGATAATGACATGCAGCTCGATCCATGTTTCTGCAAAGGACATGATCTGACTTTTTTATGGCTGCATAGTATTCCATGGTGCATATGTACCACATTTTCTTTATCCAGTCTGCCATTGATGAGCATTTAGGTTGTTGTTCCATGTCTTTGCTATAGTGAATAGTGCTGCAATGAACATACATGTGCGTGTGTCTTTATGATAGAATGATTTATATTTATTTGGGTGTATACTTAGTAATGGGATTGCTGGATTGAATGGTAGTTCTGTTTGTAGCACTTTGAGGAATTGTCACACTGCTTTCCACAATGGTTGTGCTAATTTATACTGCCACCAACAGTATATATGTGTTCCCTTTTCTCTGCAACCTTTCCAACATCTATTATTTTCTGACTTTTGATAATAGCCATTCTGACTGGTGTTATATAGTATGTCATTATGGTTTTGATTTGCATTTTTCTAATGATTAGTGATACTGTGCTTTTATTCCATATGCTTATAAGCCACATGTATGTCTTCTTTTGAACTGTCTATTCACGTCTTTTCCCCACCTTTTAAAGGGGTTATTTGATGCTTGTAAATTTGTGTAAGTTCCTTATAGATGCTGGATATTAGACCTTTGTCAGATGCATAGATCACAATGTTGTCTCCAATTCTGTGTGTTGTCTGTTTACTCTGTTGATATAAAAGTTTATTTTGCTGTGCAGAAGCTCTTTAATTAGATCCTATTTGTCAATTTTTGCTTTTGTTGCAATTACTTTTGGTGTCCTTATCATAAAATCTTTGCCAGTTTCTATGTCCAGAATTATATTTCCTAGGTTATCTTCTAGGTATTTTTATAGTTTGGGGTGTCATATTTAAGTGGTTAATCCATCTTGAGTTGATTTTTGTATATGATGTAAAACGAGGGCCCAGTTTCAATTTTCTGCATGTGGCTAGCCAATTATCCCAGCACCATTCATTGAATAAGAAGTCCTTTCCCCATTACATAATTTTGTTAGCTTTATCAAAGATGAACTAATTGTAGATGTGTGGTATTATATCTGGAATCCCAATTATGTTCCATTGGTCTATGTCTCTGTTAGCATACTCTATATTTAGCAAGATATTAAAGATTTATGATGCATTCTTTTCTTTCCAGAAGATCTGAATTCTCATTTGGTATCATTTTGTTTTATCCCGAATATTTTTTAAATACTCCAGCTGTGCTGGGATCTTATGATTTTAATTTTTCTTTCATTTGAAAATATATCTATTTTGTGTATATATATATATATATATATTTTACCATATACCACTGATCCCACATACCAACTACTTCCCTCATTTTCATATCCCTCACCGGAATTATACATTTATTACAATCAGTGAAACTACATTAACATATCATCACCCAACACCCAGCTTACATTAGAGTTCACTCTTGGTGTTGTACATTCAATGTTTTTAGCTGTAGAATGACAAATGTTTCACTGCCCCAACAACCTCAGTGCTCTACCTAAGAATCCCTCCCTCTCCCTAATTCCCTGGCAACCACTGATCATTTTACTGTCTCCTTAGCCTTTTTCAGACTGTCATTTAGCTGGAATCACATAGTATATAGAATTCTCAGATTAACTTATTTGACTGAGAAATATGAATTCAATATTCCTCTATATTTTTTCATTGTTTGATAGCACATATATTTTTAGCGCTGAATAATGTTCCATTGTCTGTATGCACCATAGTTTATCTATTCACTTACTGAAAGACATCTCGATTGCTTCCAAGTTTTGGCAATTATGAATAAAGTTGCTATAAACACCTGTGTTTAAATTTCAACATAGACATAAGTTGACATTACATCTGGCCCACATTGTTTCATATGAGATGGCAGTGGTCATTAGATTCAATATTTTTTAATGTAACGTGCTATTTATTCTTTGTTTGCTTTCATGATTTTCTTATCATTTCAAAGTAATTTCACTATGATGTGACTAGAGATATTTTTCATTGTGTTTATCCTGCTTGAATTGTCTGATCTTCTTTAATCTGTAAGTTTATTTTTAAATTAAAATTTGGAAAATGTAAGCCATTTTTTCATGTAATTATTTTGCTTATTTCCTTTTCTTCTCATTCTGAGATACCAATTACAAGTAATTTAGACATTGTATATTGTCCTCTAGTTTTCTGAGGCTCTATCAATTTCTTCAATCAGTTTATCTCTCTCTCCTTTATTTATTGTGTCCCTAAAGCAATAATTATTTATTTGTTATTTATGTATTTTTAAATTGACACATTGTTATTGTACATATTTATGGGTTACAATTTGATGTTTTGTTATATATATGCTGTATAATTATCAAATTTGGGTATTCATCACATCCTTCACCTCATGCGTTTATTGTGTCTGTGGTGAGAACTTTCCATAGCCTCTTTTCTAGCTATTTTGTAATATACAATACCATACTCTTAACCATTGTCACCCTACTGTACAATAGAATACCAGAACTTATTCCTCCCATCTAATTGTAACTTTGGGCCCATTGCCAAACCTTCATTATCCTCCCCTCTCCCTCCATTTTCTAATCTGTAGTAATCACTATTCTACTCTCTGCTTCTATGTCAACTCTTTTTTTTTAATTCCATACATAAGCGAGATCATACAGTATTTGTTTTTCTGGTCTGGCTTATTTTACCTAATATTATGTCCTACAGGTTCATCCAAGTTGTCCCAAATGACAGGATTGTATTATTTTTTATAGCTGCATAGTATTCCATTGTGTATGTATACCACATTTTCTTTATTCATAAATTCGTTATTGGACACTTAGGTTGATTCTATATCTTGTCTATTGTGAATAGTGTTCCAATAAAGATGGTAGTGTAGATATCTGTTTGACATGCTAATTTCATTTTTTACATATAAATCCAGAAGTCAGATTAGTGGATCATATGGTAGGTGGTTCTATTTTTAATTTTTTTAGGAACCTGCATACTGTTGTCCATAATGGCCATACTAATTTACAATCCCACCAACAGTGCATGCATGTCACTTTTCTTTAAATTTCCACAAACATTTATTTTCTTTTGCCTTTTTGATAATAACCATTCTAACATGAGTGAGGTGGTATCTCATTGTGGGTTTGATTTGCATTTCCCTGATGATTAGTGATGTTAGGCATTTTCTCATATACCTGTTGGTCACTTCTGTGTCTTCTTTTGAGAAATGTCTATTAATGTCTTTTGTTTTTTGTGGGTTTTATTTGCTGTTGAGTTTTTAAATATTATTAATACTCTGGTTATTAATCCTTTGTCAATGTATAGTTTACAAATATCTTCTCTTACTTTATGGGTTTTCTCTTCGCTCTCTTTATTGTTTCCTTTACTGTGCAAAAGTTTTTAGTTTGATAAAATCTCATTTGTCTATTTTTGGTTTTGTTGCCTGCCCTTTTGAGGTCTTATTTTAAATACATTTGTTCAGCTCAATGTCCTAAAGCATTTCCATTATGGTTTCTGTTAGTAGTGTCATTGTTTCAGGTTTTAAATTTAACTTTTTAGCCCATTTTGACTTGATTTTTGTACATGATGAGAGGGAGGGATCTAGTTCCATTCTTCTGTATGTGAATATCCAATTATCCCAACAACATTCTTTGAAGAGACTGTCTTTTTGCCAAAGTGTGTTCTTGGCACTTTGTCAAAAACTAGTCAGTTTTAGGTGCATGATGTAGTTTGGCTGTGTCCCTACCCAAATCTCTTCTTGAACTCCCATGTGTTGTGGGAGGTAAGGGTGGGAGGTGATTGAATTATGGAAGCAGGTCTTTTCCATGCTGTTCTTATGATAGTGAACAAGTCTCATGAGATCTGATGGTTTTATAAGGGGGAATTTCCCTCCACAAACTCTCTCTTTGCCTGTTGCCATCCATGTAAGATGTGACTTGCTCTTTCCTCACCTTCTGCCATGATTGTGAAGCCTCCTCAGCCACATGGAACTGTAAATCCATTAAAACCTCTTTTTCTTCCCAGTATCAGATATGTGTTTATCAGCAGCATGAAAATGTACTAAAACAGTGCATGGGTTTATTTCTGGGCTCTGTATCCTGTTCTCTTGGTCTATGTGACTATTTTGATGCCAGTAACATGATGTTTTAGTTACTAGAGTTTTGTAGTATATTTTGAAGTCAGGTTGTGTGATACCTTCAACTTAGTTCATTTTTTTCAGCTACTTGAGGACTTTTGTCATTCTGTATAAATTTTAGGATTCTTTTTTTCTTCCATTTTTGCGAAGAATGAATTGATATTTTGTAAAGGACTGCATTAAATCTGTCACTCACTTGGGTAATATGGCTATTTTAACATGTCTCTCCTTTAGATTGTATTATTTCTGGTGATATATTTTCAAATTCACAGACTCATTCTGTCAAATTTATTCCTCACTTAAGTCTATCTAGTAAAATTTTTAACTTCAGGTATTTTATATTTTTATTTCTAACTTTTTTTTTATTATTGTTACCTCTATTATATCACCTTTTACTGTCAGAGATTTTATGCTCTTCATAGATACTTTCTCTGTTTCTTCTGGTAAAATATTCTTCCCGTGAGAACTAGAACCTCTAAATCTGTAAAAGCCAGAGATTCGGGTATGGGAAACACAAACTCGCCTAGTTGGTCCTTGGAATGCTAATTAAGATAAGCTACTCTAACTTCCACATCTTGGTTCCCAAGCCCATATAACATAATTCTAACTACTTGTGGCACAGCACTGTATTACATTTATTGCTTCAGAGTGCATTTAGTACCCTGGAAAGTATCATCTATAAGCTTATACTTTGATCTCACATTTATAAGGTCATAATTCTCTAACAGCTTCTAAGTTATGCATTATGAGATATTGCTAGTAGATCCTGTGGTAATGGGTCCACTCCCAAATTTCCTTTGGTGTAAAGATGGCCCTTTGGTCTACAGTGAGGTTATGGGGGAATTGCATATCAGGATAACAAATATCGTGCAAGCCCTAAGATAATGGTGCTGCTAAGAATCTTCAGGCAGGAAAATCAAACCACTATACCCATAATACATGTCACTTCCAATCAAGATGAATCACATGCCTTTCCAGGGTGGAGGAGGGTCCAACATAATCAACTTAACACAAAGTAGCTGTTAAGTCTCTGTGAGGGATAGTGCTGTATTAAGGCTCAGCAGTGTTTTCTTTTAATTATAGGTTGAATATTACATAGCGGCATTTGTTAGATCATCTTTGAAGAATGGAAGCTCATGATGTTGAACACTTGCTTAACCTCCATCACTGCCATTGTGCTACTCTATTACTGCATCCATGTTTCCAGCACAAAGGCGGCTGATGCTGCAGGCTAGCTTACTTTATCTAACCTAGTCATTTTGTCTACATGGTTGTTTAGTGCTTTTTCTAGTGTATATGTTCTCTTGAGGGTATTAATATATGATACAAGGAGCTTCTCTCTCTTTTTTTGTTTTCATAGGTCCAGCCTCATTGCTGCTTTTCTGGACCTCCTTATGCAGATCTTTCAGTCTTACTCTTTCCAGACTCCCAACTAATTATCCAAGTCATTTGTTACTGAGCATCTATATCTATCTATCTATCTATCTATCTATCATCTATCTCTATATCTATCTATAATTTATCTATCTGTTATCTATCTATATCTATTCATTCTAATCCAAGACTACATTGTTTTCCAAAACAGTAGATAATAAGTAATATTATTTGAACCTTTCCCTATTTAGATGATTTAACCTCATTCCTGTGCTCAAGGACTGAATTGAATGGTAGTGCAGAAACTACATTTTTTATTTTTAACCACGTACCGACCCACCGTGTCTTAGTCTATTTGGGCTGCTATAACAGAAATACTATATTCTGGGTGCCATAAACAACAATTTATCACAGTTCTGGATGCCTAAACGTCCAAGATCAAGGCATCAAAAGATTCAGTGTCTGACAGGGGACCACGTCCTGGTTTTTCAGCAGCCATCTTCTCACTTTGTATGTACGGTAGAAGGAGTGAGAGAGCTCTCCAGACTCTCTTTTAAAAGGGCACTTACCCCATACATATGTTCTGTACTCTAATGACCTAGTCACCTCCCAAAAGCTCAACTCCCTAATACCATCAAATTGGGGATTAGGATTTCAACATATACATTTGATGGGGACACAAACATTCATTCCACAACACTCTCCATTCATGAACTGAGCTTAGCTTTTCACTACCCCCATCAGTTTGTTATAAGGGAGTCACTACCAATGTGGCCATAGCCATGAGCTAAAGAAAGGTGCTGGTATAACAGTGGTCTGATATTTGGGGTACAAGATTATGCAGTTTATTTGTGCCCTCTGGCCTTTCTCATGTATAATTCTGGATGTACCAATTTAATCTTACAGTTGATTGCTAGTGGATCCTCTTGACCTTAGGACTTGATTAATTCAAAAGAAGTGAGATCCTGTTGAGCAGTTCTGGCAGCATGGTCAATTAATGCTTCATGATCAGGTGCTCTAACAAAGCCTGACTGCATTCCAGAAGCAGTTTTCTGAGTGGTGCATAATCTCCACTAGTGATGGCATGGTCTTGCTACAGAACTGTAAAGGTTTTCCATTATTATTTTCAATTAGAGTTTTCCACAAACTCTACATGTCATGGTTTCCTACCACAGATATCTCAGTGGCATCTGTTATGTCATATGAAACATGTGGCAGAACATCTTGTACTGCAGCCATGGACGTAATGCAGAATTTTTTCCCAATCTTGTTTTACTTAAAGCTTTCAATTTTGTATGTTACTTGGTAAATGGGTTAGTTCAGTATCCAGATGTGTGAAGTATGCTGCCTCCAGAACCAAAAGGGGACTGCCATGTATTGTCTTTATTATGGTGAGTGTTGCCAGATGCAATAATTTATTTCTTACTTTGGAGAAGATCCATTGGCATGCCCAGACCAGTGAATATCTAAAAACTTCACTGATGTTTTAGGCCCCTCAATCTGTTGATGGTTTATTTCCTAGGAGCTTATGTGTCTTACAGTCTACAACATAGATGCCACTTTTTGTACATTTGTTTTGATTAACATGACTTATCAATATAATAAATATAGTAAATAAATGTGATTTACTGCAAAATGTGCAGACAGTGTAGACCCCTTATTACAATAGTATGACAAAGGTGAGAGACATAACATAGCCCTGTGACACACCCATAAATAAATGCTGTTTTCTGTTCCATGTGAATGAAAATTGCTTCTAACACCCATTAATAATAGAGATGGAAAAGACATTATCCAAATGAGTGTTTGCATACCACATATGTGAGAACGTATTAATCTGTTAAAAAATATATGCCAGACACATTCATTGCATTTGGGATTACTACTTGGTTTTGTTTGTGGTGGTCTACTGCTATCCTCTGAAACCAATTTATTTTTATATAGTCTAGACTGTCAAATTAAATAGGTATATGTTGGGTATCACTATTTTTATATTTTTCTATCTTGAGCCATGGCATTAATCATTGCCATTCTACTCCACTAAGATAGATAGATAGATATATATATATATATATATCCAGCAAATACAGTGTGTATGTGTATGTACTATATTTGCTGAAATGAGGGGTCAATTTCAGAGGCTATGTCTTGGCTTTCCCCATAGAGTTAACTTTTACCCCAATGGCCAAGTAACTCATTTAAGACTTCCTTTAATTTCCAGGAATGTCTATCCCAACATACATTTGGGGTCTGATTATTGATGAACGAATGGTTCTGTGGAATAAATGGGCTCTTATGAGCTAGACCTGGCACCATATTTTATGTATATCTTCTCTAAAAGAGAAGCTATGCTGACTCTTTAGGTCCCTAGATATCAATTTTTATTCAGCTATTATTTCTGTGTCTCAAAAATATCTGGTATTTCCTGTGCCCCAGGGTTAAGTTATCCAAGAAAATAACTATAAGTTCATTTGTGAAAGTACTAGGGGAATATTACTATATACACTTGTGGGGGAGACTTTATAAGCAGACTGCTTGTTTTTGAATTCATTAATCTGGATCTAAAAACAGGAAATTGAGCAATGAATTGAAACTTTGAGGGGGGAGCTAAAATCAGCCTCCTGATCACTATTCCTTGATATATCTAGATTGTATAGATTCAGCAATACCTTGTTAGCTGCTTACTAACTTGTCTCTGGGGACTCTATTTTTTATTAACAAACTTTATGGCTCTTTTTGGGTCAGGCTTTTCTGGTTGTGACTATTAACTTGCTATTCATTATATTAATTGCACCTGTTTTGCTTATTACATGTAAATACCATCACCTAGACTTTAGCATTTCAGGAACCTATCGTTGTCATTGACATCAGAGAGCTCGATACTATAAAGTGAACCTCATGCTATCACCCATGGCCTACAGAGGACAACCAAGACATTATCAACAATGCTGGTAACTCTCACCACTCTATTAATTATTATGATAAATAGAGCCTTCCCAGAGAACGTAATTGGTTGGTAAATTTTCCATCCTTATATAGTAGGATGTGTAGGTCAACTTTTCTAAAACTGTTGATTCCTTCTTCTACTGTCTGACATGGAAATTCATTCATTTCTGCATTACACAGTGTGGACCATCACTCTCCAAGTTTCCAAAAGTCATCCTAGAAGTGCATTAACCACTACCTCCCAGGGTTATTGCCAAGCTGTTAAAACCTGTATTAGCGGGTTCATCCCTTTCCTGGACAAATGATATTGTGACTGGACTATGGTTATTGGTCTGGTGGCCAGCAGCAGTGATGTAGATAAATCCTGAAAGGACTTTTGTAGTCTTCCAATGCAGAGATCTTGGCATTGTCTTAATGGAAGAGGAGTGCTAGACTTTAACATGGAGCAATGGACCACCTCTGCAAAATCAGAGGTTTCAGTGCACTCTGGGGATTCCGAAGTTTTAAGTGTATTTCCTTGGATATCTCCATCCCATATCTCAGGATTTCGCTTCTTTGTAAACATGGCCTTGATCTTGGCATAGCTGCCTTGCAAGGACTAATAATTCAAACATACCTGGAGCTCCGCTACTTATACTTAAATTCTAATGCTTCCCCTCACTTATTTCTGCCTTCTGTGCTACCAAAAAGGCCATGACTTTTGCCCTTTGCCTTATACTGTTGATTAATCATGTTTCATTGTCTTTTTCCAATGCAATAATGTCACTCAGCAGGAGTCATCAAATTCCATCGTCCTTGTAATTACAACTGTTTCAAGCCTCTGAAATACAGCACTTACCAACGTATTCTTTCTCACTAGTGTATCTGATTCCAGCTCTATATTGGAGATTTTTTTTTTTTAACAATTACGCCTCTAGAGAAGTCTAGGTGCTATGTACTGGGTCTTCATTGGCATTGCCACCTACCTAGTGAATGATTTTGATCAAAATCCCATTTTGCATTCCGCTTCCTCAGACCACTTCTGGGACCAACAACTTTATGTTATGTTCTCTGGGAGACTGGAAGACAGACATTAAGACAGATATTTGCATGCAGAGAATATGTTAATGAGTGCTATTTGCAGCAATAGCTGGGAGGAAGTGAGAAAAGTAAAATTAGGCAGAGCCATAAGTGTAACTGTGGTACATTTGCATAACAGGCCTCAGCTACATGGGGATCCCTGGACCTGGAATGGGTCTTCAGAATTGTTGCAAATTCAATCAGTGAGGCCAGGACAACGGATTCCCTCCTTAGGTGTCATTGGGTTCCTGACATTGGGTATGGACTATCCCTGGGGAAGTAGAATAACTTTTGGCAAGTTCATTCCCTGTAGCTGAAAAAACTTCTGGGGAAAGCCTCAGCTGGGAGTCATCAGCAAGCAATACTCCTGCAAAGTGTAGGTGAATCCATTGGTACTGAAGGACGAGATCTGGACAACACAACGTAGTATCCATTACAATACTTCAAATAGTCAAAACACTTATCTGCCATGGTGTCTCTGTTTGTACTCTTTTCTGTTTCAGTTGAAATTCTTCCTATGTTACTGCTTGCAAGCTCATTTCATTACCAAGACAGTGGTGAGTTTCAGTAAAATATATATATATATTCATGTTTATCTTTCCCATTTCTCAAGTTCCAGTCTTTAAATCAGTACTCCCCATACTAAGAAGACTATCAGGATTTTATTGGGAACTTATTAAATTACAGGCTCATAGTTCTAGTCTTTCCCAAGTTCAGATTCAATAGGTCTCCTAGCTTTTGTTGTTGCTGTTAGTGTTGTTTTTGTTGTTTTTATTTATTATTACTTTTTCTTTTAAAACCCTGGGAGTTTCTGATATAGCCATCAGAATCTGGCATTTACAAATTATTTATGAATGACTGACCTAAGATAATCCCCTGGGAAGCTTTTAAAATATGAGGATCCATTTTATCTTGTAACAGAAGAACATTCAATCGTTCCACAACTATTCTAGAAGTTGTAGGCATAGGCTGGTAATGATTCTTCCACATTTATTTTGTCATGTTTGAAACCAATGCATGCATTTGGGATTAGGTATATAGTGTATGGCCATTTAATAGAACAAACAAAATTCATTCAGGTTTAGAATACATGATTTAATCATCTGTGTGGAATAATTCAGTAAAATGTCTATCCCAAAGTCCCATTGTTATCAGCCTAATTTTCTGTCCCATCCTTCATTAGGGATACAACACATTTCCATTAGCATAGTAATTTACTATGGCACACTGATTCTAAAGCAAGAGAAAACAAAAGGGGAGGAAAAGGAAGTGGTATAAGTTTGTAAAAGATCCAAAGAAGAATATCATTTCTATAGTTAAAATGTTCAGAGGAAAACAAAAAGGAACAAAAAAAGAAACAGCTCTAACAATTTACATTTGGCACCAACATTTTCTTAGCAGTTAAAAAAAAGTAAGGGGAGTCTGAAAGTCATCCTACATTCAATTTATAATGCTAATAGATAGATAGATGGATAGATAGATAGATAAGCAATTTATTCCATTATTAACCATTTCTGACTTGTTATTTGATTGCTGACCTAAATTTTGCTGTCTGTGCTGAGGACAACAGTAGGCCTGGAGCAAATAGAGATACTCCTTTGGGATCAGGTATTTGTATATTTAATCATATTTTATAGTGATCAACACACCTGAAAGCTAAGACATTTAATTTTAACATTCAGACGTGAATGAGAGATTTTAAAAGCCAGTAATATAGTCTTAATTGCATTATGCTTCTTTGAAATTACATTGTACCAAATAGAATGAGAAAGAGGCTTTCCTAAACACTTGGATATTTATTGGAAATAAAATTTTATATTTTTTACTGGACTTTATAACTAGAGATTCTGGTAAGCTGATAAAATGGGAATTCAGATCATCTAGATATTATATAATTTAAAAGGGAAAGAATGTGTTTAGACTATGATGTGCAATTAAAGGAGTGTTACAAATTTGAATAATAAAGCCTATATGCATCCTAGAGGCTAAATACCTTTGAGTTTTTTCTCTAAATGTATCAGTCTTTACTTGTACAGACTATGTCATTTTTTATATTCATCCCCTGGGGTATGGGACAGTCAGGAAGGTTGCTTAAGAAAACAAGAGTTGGTCATAGCTTGATCAACCTGCCTCTGGCCACAGCTACATCACTCCAAAGCCCAAGTCTATGGGACCACCTTTGTGGAAGACACCTCTTTCTCTAAGAAAGTAAAGAATACAGGGGTGGGGACATTTTTGGGAAAATGACAGACAGGAGAAAAGACTAAATTACAGCTCCCTCTCAGATGGACGGAGCAATGTGTGGAGACTCACATCATGAACTTTTGCTCCAAGAACTGTCACAGGAGCATATGAGAAAAGCTGAGAGAATTCAGACCCTTTGAAGGAAGCAGATTACTCCTGCAGGTCCCAGCAGACAGCCAAAAAACCATGAGTGCCAAAGTGTGAAAGTGTGAAGGGGGTACCTTCCACCTCTGAACCCACACCCTCACTGGGGAACCTGAAGGTCCAGACCACTGGAGAAGGATTTTACCTTACCTGGAGCTGAGACAAATTTAGAAAGCCAAGTGAAATACAGGGGTAGAAGAGGTAGTGCGAAGAGCCCTGTGGGCTCTCTCATTCCCCAGGGAAGACATTTATGACTTTGTCTCACAGAGGTCCTTGGGAAGGGCTGCCAGAGGAACTGGGAAAAAAAATGCAGAAAGAAGAAAACTTCCAGCTGAACTTTGTATGAATTTCGATGGAACACAATGTTTCCTGAACAGAACTTGCAGGAGGGGGTGAATCGAGAGTGCAGACAGCACAGAAGCTGTGGCAGGCAGGGAGGTGCAAAACCTGAAAGCCCTGCTTGCTTTCTTAGTTGGAAGGTTGATAACCTGGAGCAAGTTCTCAGCCCTGCTTACCCACTGCCTGGAAAATACTTGATGCTGTTTTTGGAGGAGGGGGGCATGGTGGGAGTGAGACTAACCTTCTGGGGTGTGTGGGAGCTGAGTGAGGCCTGTATCTGCCAGCTTTCCCCCACTTCCCTAGTGACCTGCATGGCCCAGCAGAGGCACCCACAAACCCCTGGGAACATAACTGCATTGGCCTGAGAACCACTCCCCCATTTCCCACAACAGCTGCAGCAAGCCTCCTCCAGGGAGAATCTGAGCTAAGACATGGCTAACCCTGCCCCCACCTGATGGTCTTTCCCTACCCGATCTGGTAGCCAAAGACAAAGGACATAATTTCATGGGAGCTCTAGGGCCCCACCCATGGCCTGATCATCCCTATAATACCATAATTGATGCTCTCTTGAAAGTGCTACCTCCTGGCAGGAGGCCAATCAACACAAAACTAGTGCAATAAACAAAACTACAATACCTTCACAGAGTCCATTTCATTCCCCTGCCACTTCCACCAGAGACAGTGCTGGAATCTATGGCTGAGACACCTGAAAATGGTTCACATCAGAGGACTATATGCAGACACCCCACAGTACTAGCTCAGAGGCCAGTAGCTGCACTGGGTGGCTAGATCCAAAAGACAAATAAAAAGCACTGCAGTTCATCTCTCAGGAAGCCACATCCCTAGGGGAAGGGGAAGATCACTACATCAAGGGAGCACCCTGTGGGACAAAAGAATCTGAGCAGCAATCCTTGATCCCCAGAGCTTCCCTCTGACATAATATACCCAAATGAGAAGAAACCAGAAAAACAATTCTGGTAATATGACAAAACAAGGTTTCTTATCACCCCCAAAAGACTACACTAGCTCACCAGCAAAGGATCTGAACCAAGGAAAAAAATCTGAATTGCCAGAAAAATAATTCAGAAAGTCAATTATTAAGCTAAACAAGGAGGCACCAGAGAAAGGTGAAATTCAACTAAATAAAATTTTTTAAAATGACACAAGATATGAAGGGAAAAATCTTCAGTGAAATAGAGAGCATGAATAAAAAACAATCACAACTTCTGGAAATAAAGGACACACTTACAGAAATGTGAAATGCAGTGGAAAGTCTCAGCAATAGAACTAAACAAGCAGAAGAAAGAACTTCAGTGCCCAAAGACAAGGTTGTCAAATTAACCTAATTAAACAAAGAGAAAGAAAAAAGAATTTTAAAAAATGAACAAATCTTTCAGGAAGTTTAGGATTATGTTAAACAACCAAACCTAAGAATAATTGGTGTTCCCAAGGAAGAAGAGAAATCTAAAAGTTTGGAAAACATAGTGGAAAGAATAATTGAGAAAAACTTCCCTGGCCTTGCTAGACATCTAGACATCCAAATTTAAGAATCTCAAAAATCACCTGGAAAATGCATCACAAAAATGTTCTTGCCTAGGCACATAGTCATCAGGTTATCTAAAGTCAAAATGAAAGAAAGTATCTTAGGAGCTGTAAGGAAAGAGCACCATACAATCTATAAAGGAAACCCTATCAGATTAACAACATATTTCTCAAAAAGCTAGAAGGGATTAGGGACTTATCTTCAGCTTCCTTAAAGAAAACAATTATCGGCCAAGAATTTTGTATCAAGTGAAATTAAGATTCATAAATGAAGGAAAGATACAGTCTTTTTCAGACAAACAAATGCCGAGAGAATTCACTACACTAGAAGAACTGCTAAAAGGAGCTCTAAATCTTGAAATAAATCCTCTAAATACACCAAAATAGAACCTCCTTAAAACATAACTCTCATGGGACCTATAAAGCAATAACACAATTTAAATAAAACAAGGTATTCAGGCAACAAATAGTATAATGAATAGAATAGTACCTCACATCTCAATATTAACATTGAATGTAAATCGCCTAAATGCTCCACCTAAAACAAAAGAATGGAAGAATGAATAAGAACTCACCAACCAAGTATCTACTATCTTTAAGAGACTCACCGGACACATAAATACTCACATAAACTTAAGGTAAAGGGGCAGAAAAAGATATTCCATGAAAACGGACACCGAAAGCAAGCAGGAGTAGCTATTCTTATATCAAACAAAACAAACATTAAAGCAACAGCAGTTAATAGAGACAAAAGAGACATTATAAAATGATAAAAGGACTAGTCCAACAGGAAACATTGCACTCACAAATATATATGCACCTAACACTAGAGGTCCCAAATTTATTAAACAATGACTACTAGACCTAAGAAATGAGATGGAGAGCAACACAATAATAGGGTAGGACTTCAATACTCCACTGACAGCACTAGACAGGTTACCAAGACAGAAAGTAAACAAAGAAACAATGGATTTAATCTATGCCTTAGAACAAATGAACTTAACAAATATTGACAGAACATTCTATCCAACAACTGCAGAATATACATTCTATTCACAGCAAATGGAACATTCTCGAAGATAGACCATATGATAGACCACAAAACATGTCTCAACAAATTTAAGAAAAACAAAATCATATCAAGTACTCTCTCAGACCACAGTGGAATAAAATTGTAAATCAACTCCAAGAGGAACCCTAAAAACCATGCAAATACCTGTAAATCAAATAACCTGCTCCCAAATGATCATAGGGTCAAAGTGAAATCAAGGTGGAAATTTAAAAAATCTTTGAGCTTAATGATAATAGTGACATAATCTATCAAACCCTCTGGGATACAGCAAAAGCAGCACTAAGAGGAATGTTCATAGCATTAAATGCCTACATCAAAAATTCTGAAAAGAGCACAAATAGACAATCTAAAGTCACACCTCAAGGAACTAGAGTAACGAGAACAAACCAAATCCAATCCCAGCAGAAGAAAAGAAATAACCAAGATTAGAGTGAAACTCAATGAAATTGAAACAAACAACAAAACAATACAAAAGATAAAACAAAAAGCTGGTTCTTTAAAAAGATAAAGAAAATTGATAGGCTATTAGTGAGATTAACCAGTAAAAGTAGAGAGAAAATCCAAATAAGCTCAATTAGTAACAAAACAGGAGATATTTCAACCAATATCACAGAAATACGAAGGATGATTCAAGGCTAGTATAAACACCTTTACACACATAAACTAAAAAACCTAGAGAAGATGGATAAATTCCTGGAAATATACAACCCTTGTAGATTAAATCAGGAAGATATAGAAACTCTGAATAGACCAATAACAAGCAGCGAGATTAAAATGGTAATAAAAAAGTCGCCAACAAAAAAAGTCCAGGTCGAGACAGATTTATGGCTGAATTACATCAGACATTCAAAGAAGAATTGATACCAATCTGATTGACACTATTACACAAGACAGAGAAAGAGGGAATCCTACCTGAATCATTCCATGAAGACATTATCCTAATACTAAAACCAGGAAAAGACACAACAACAAAAAATAAAACTGGCTGGGCACGGTGGCTCATGCAGGTAATCCTGGCACTTTGGGAGGCTGAGGCAGGCAGATTACCTGAGGTCAAGAGTTTGAGACCACCCTGGCCAACGTGGTGAAACCCCATCTCTACTAAAAAACAAAAATTAGCCAGATGTGGTGGCACATGCCTGTTTTCCCAGCTGCTCAGGAGGCTGAGGCAGGAGGATTGATTGAGCCTGGGAGACAGAGGTTGCAGTGAGCCAAGATCATACCCCTGCACCCCACTCCAGCCTGGTTGACTGAACGAGACTCTGTCTCAGAAAAAAAAAAAAAAGAAAAAAGAAAAAAGAAAAAAAAAGAAAACTATAGACCAATATTCCTGATGAATATAGATGCTAAAATTCTCAACCAAATACTAGCCAACCGAATCCAACAGCATATCCAAGTGGGTTTCGTATCAGAGATGTAGGGATAGTTTAACATATGCAAGTTAATAAATGTGATAACCACATAAATAGACTTAAAAACAAAAATCAAATAATCATATTAATAAATGGAGAAAAAGCATTCGCAAAGTCCAGCATCACTTTATGATTAAAACGATCAGCAAAATTGTCATAGAAGAGACATAACTTAAGGTAATAAAAACAATCTATGATATACCCACAGCCAGCATTATACTGAACGAGGAAAAGTTGAAAGCATTTGCCCTGAGAACTGGAACAAGACAAGGATGTTCATGCCCACCACTTCTATTCCACATAGTACTGGAAGCCCTAGCCAGAGCAATCAGACAAGAAAAAGGAATAAAGGCATCCAAATTGGTAAAGAGAAGGTCAAACTGTCACTGTTTGCTGATGATATCACTGTATACTAGAAAACCCTAAAGACTACTTCAAAAAGCTTCTAGGACTGATAAATGAATTCAGCACAGTTTCAGGATACAAAATTAATGTACACAGATCAGTAGCTCTGCTATATGCCAACAGCAACCAAGCGGAGAATCAAATCAAGAACTCAACCCCTTTTACAATAGCTGCAAAAAAATAAAGTACTTTAGAAATATACCTAATCAAGGAGGTAAAAGTTCTCTACAAGGAAACCTACAAAACACTGCTGAAAGAAATCATAGATGACATGAATAAACAAAACACATCCTAGGCTCACGGATGGGCAGAGTCAATATTGTGAAAATTGCCATACTTCCAAAAGTAATCTACAAATTCAATGCAATTCACATCAAAATACCACCATCATTCTTCACAGAACTACAAAAAACAATACTAAAATTCATAAGGAACCAAAAAAAGACCCCACATACTCAGAGCAAGACTAAGCAAAAGGAACAAATCTGGAGGGATCACATTACCCAACTTCAAACTATACTATGAGGCCATAGTCACCCAAACAGCATGGTACTGGTGTAAAAATAGGAACATAGACCAATGGAACAGAATAGAGAACCCAGAATTAAAGCTAAATAAGTACAACCAACTGACCTTTGACAAAGCAACAAAAATATAAAATGGGGAAAGGACAACCTATTCAACAAATGGTGTTGGGATAATTGACAAGCCACATATTGAAGAACAAAACTCATTTCTCACCTTATACTAAAATCAACTCAAGATGGATCAAGGACTTAAATCTAAGACCAAAAACTATAAAAATTCTGGAAGATAACATTGGAAAGACCCTTCTAGACATTGCCTTAAGCAAAGACTTCTTGACCAAGAACCCAAAAGCAAATGCAACAAAAACAAAAATAAATAGATGGGACTTAATTAAACTAAAAAGCTTCTGCATTGAAAAAGAAACAATCAGCAGAGTAACAGACAACCCACAGAGTTGGAGAAAATCTTCATTATCTATACATCTGGCAAAGGACTAATTAATATCCAGAATCTGCAAGGAACTCAAACAAATCAGCAAGAACAGAACAATCCCATCAATAAGTGGGCTAAAAACATGAATAGACAATTATTTTAAAAAAGGTATACAAATGGCCAGCAAACATATGAAAAAATGCTCAACACCACTAATAATCAGATAAATGCAAATCAAAACCAGAATGTGATACCACCTTACTCCTGCAAGAATTGCCATAGTCAAAAAATAATAGATGTTGGTGTGGAATTAGTGAAAAGGAAACACTTTTACACTGCTGGTGGGAATGTAAACTAGTACAACCACTATGGAAAACAGTATGGAGATTCCTTAAAGAGCTAAATAAGTTATTCTATGAAAAAGATACTTGCACATACGTGTTTATAGCAGCACAATTCACAGTTGCAAAAGTATGGAACCAGCCCCAATGCCTATCAATCAACAAATGGATAAAGAAATTGTGAGATACACACACACACACACACACACACACCATGGAACACTACTCAGCCATAAAAATAAACAAAATAATGGGATTAGCAGCAACCTGGATGGAATTGGAGACCATTAGTCTAAGTGAAGTAACTCAGGAATGAAAAACCAAACACTGTGTATTCTCACTCATCAGTGGGAGGTAAGCTATGAGGATGCAAAGGCAGAAGAATGATACAATGGACTTTGGGGACTCGGCGGGAAAGGGTTGGGGGTGGTGAGGGATAAAAGACTTCACATTGGGTACAGTGTATACTGCTCTGGTGATGGGTGCATTAAAATTCCAGAAATCACCACTAAATAATGTATTCATGTAACCAAACATCACCTGTTCCTCAAAACCTATTGAAATAAAAAAAAGATAAGCTAGGAATGAGAAATAAATCAAGACAGCACACTACATTTCCTATGTAATGAAAACTGTGTTATTCCCTGTTTTCCAGGGAGTACTATTGCTTCCAGACCAGGTTTGTGTATTTATCCAAAATAAATCAGATGCTCGTGCTAAACTTAAAAAAAAAATCCAGGGGCCAAAGGGAGATCTTTGCAGAACATAGAAAATGACTCTCATTGGCTGACACAGAGAAGCCCAGAACCCTTGACCATGAATGTTTCTCAGAGCCCCAGAAGCCCCAGTGATTCCTCCACAGAATCTAAAAGTGACCATGCAGGAGAGCGCAGCTCCACCAAGATGCAGTCAAATGCCCCAAAATGTCAGAAAGTGGAACTGGGTCCTCAGACAGGTGCAGAACCAGCCCCAGTGCAGCCAGGTCCCCATCACCCTGCACGGCTGCCCCTGGAACTGCCCCAGGGTTCACAGCTTCCCCAGAGGGAGGTGATCATCATGGTCTTGGAACCAGGAATGGTCCTGCAACTGCCCTTGGGAGAGGAGGTTCTGGTTCTGCACTCACAGAGAGCCCTGCAGCTCAGCTCCCTCCACGTGTTTCTCCTGATGCTCCCTGAGCAGGTCTGATATCCTTGAAGGATCTCTTGTTCCCTGTTCATGCCTGCTGGCGCATGCTGATAAGCACAGGACCACCTGGGAGATCAACATTGAAGATGGATCTGTGAGAACCCAGAGAGCAGAGAATGTGTGTGTGGCACCTGCAGTAGCGAAGGGTGAGGCTCCACATGGCTCCCCACACTTGATGGGACCCACAGCAAACCCCATGCCTATAATCAGCCCTTCTTCCCAGTACATCCTGTACCTCAAACCTTGCTACAGAGCGGCAATGCCCCAGGACTCCTCCCAGATGCCGAAGCCTGGTCCCTGGAGAAAGGCTCTGCCTGAAGAATTCAAATTGGATCTCCATGTCGTGAAGCCACTGCCCAGCTCTTCCCTAAGACCTCTTTCTCCTTTGCGCTGTCCAGGGCCCAGAATTTGCCACAAGGTTCAACGCAGGCTAATGTGCAAGACCCAAAGACATCTTTTCCAAGGCTTATGGGCCAAGAGCCCTCAGGCCCCAGACAAGAATCAGAAATGCACTATTAAGAATCAAGCACACCTGCTTTTTCATGATGTCTCCCTGCACAGACATCTCTGCACATTGATGGAGGGAGCCACTGCACATACTAGATAAGGGGAGAAATGCGGTGTCCTCTCACCTGAACCACTCACCTTTACTTTGCTCTGCTTCAGATGCTCTCGATAAAAAAAAAAAAAAAAAAAAAAAAAAAAAGGAGCAACCTAGAGTTTGGGAAAGAAAATATTTGCAAATCTCACACATGTGCAAGGACTCCTACCCAGAATATAGAAAGAGTTGTCAAAACTCCAATGGGGGAAAAAAATGATTCTGTTTAAAAACCTGCAAAAGTCTTGAACAGACGCTTCCTCAAAAGGGCTGTAAGGAACCACTTCAAAAGGCGTTCTATATCTCTCCCCTGGGGAAATGCACATCAAATACACCTTGAAATACAACCAAGAAGCTATTAGAGAGGCCACCGTGACAATGACTGACCATGCCGGGGGCTGCAGAAAATGTGGAGCAGCTGGAACACTCTCACAGTGCTGGTTGGAATCAAAATGGTACAGCCCACCAGGAGAACAGTTGATTGTTCCATATTCAATGCAATGGGCACTCACCACTGAAGCCAGCCATCCCATACTGAAACAGTTGTTCTAGAGAAATTAGAATTCATGTTGACAAGGCTAAGGGCAAAGGTTTTTAGCAGCTGTCTTCACCATACCCAAAATGAAGGGGCTTTGTCATTTATTCAATAGTAAATAGCAACACAAACTGACCCATTCCTACAATTAGGTGCAATTCAACAATAGATGGGATTTTTGTTTCAAATTCAGTTCTGAAATGTGATACTTGATTCACTTGTTGAAATAATTGATGGTATGTTTAGAAAATTAGAGGGGATTAAAATTATATTGGAACTGTAACTCTTAGAAATCTATATGGGTGACAAGAATATCTGACCAAAATTAACTTGCCAATGGAGATGGGGTTCAGATATATCTTTATCATTGTGGTTTGAATTGTATTTGTAACAATCATAGCTAGATTTATTGGGTTAATGAAAATGTCAGAAAAATGTTAAAAAAGATAGAAACAGGAGATAAGGCATCATGCTTGGAAGTGGTGTGATGAAAAATTTTTATGCTACTTTTTATCATTCATTCCTAATAATTATAGTTATCATGTAATAAATGATTTTATGAGCCAAGGACTATTCTATACCTGTATTTTCTCACTTACTTTTTAAGGTAGTCAAAATTATGTGCATTTTTAAAGAGAAAAAATTGATTCTCAGAGATGTTAAATTGCTGGCTTGTGTAAGTTTACATACCAAGGTGGTGGTAAATCTGGATTGAATCTTTAATACATCTAACTCCAGAGATTATGATTGGAACTGTGTACTAGAGCTCTAGAATGCAATATTTGTAAATGTTTTCCTGGTTATACTAGCCAAGAAATTCCAGAAAGAAAGGATGATGTGAAAGTTAAAAAAAATAAAGGATCCCAGACTTCTATTTATTAATCTGCCGTGTAAAAAGCTTGAAAGTGGTCACTTTCTTTCACAGAAGAAGAAAGCTGAACACACAGAAATCAATAAATATTCTTACATCCATTAGAGTAGTGAGATCACAGGGCAAACTTCTCCCCTAAAAATTGAAGACAGACAGGTGAATACAGAGAACTGTAACTTATTAGAGTAAAAATTCATGAACAGAAATCTTCATGGGAATGAGTACTGGGGTAGAGAAACCTACACTGTACTTCATAAATTGCTGAAAGCTCAGTGGGGTGGTTTGAGAGTTAAAAACACTACCTCTCTCCCACATACATTTTTTTTCAAATTTTATTTTTATAATTTTTTTCTTTCTTTTTTAAAAATTTCTATAGCTTTGGGGGAACTGTGTTTTTTTGTTACATGAATGAATTATATAGTGGTAAGTTCAGAGATTTTAATACACCCATCACCTAAGTAGTGTACATTGTACTTAATGTGTAGCTTTTTATCCCTGGCCTCCCTCCCACCCTCCTACTTCTGAGTCTACACAGTCCATTATATCACTCTGTATGCTTCTGTGTACTCATAGTTTAGCTCCCACTTGTAAGTAAGATCATACGGTTTTTGCTTTTGCACTCTTGTATTATTTCACTTAGAATAATGGCCTCTAGCTCCATCCAAATTGCTGCAAAAAACCACTATTTTGTTCCTTTTAATGGCTGAGTAGTATTCCATGGTGTACATATACGCCATATTTTTTTTATCCACTCTTTAGTCCATAGGCACTTAGGTTGGTCCACATCTTTGCAATTGTGAATTGTGCTGCTATAAACATATGTGTGTAAGTGTCTTTTTCTGTTTTTTTAATTTTTATTATTTATTTTTAATTTAATGTAATTTTTTATTATTTTACCTTAGTCCCAGGATACACGTGCAGAACATGCAGGTTTGTTACATAGGTACACAGGTGCCATGGTGGTTTGCTGCACCTATCAACCCATCATCTAGATTTTAAGCCCCATATGCATTAGCTATTTGTCCTGATGCACTCCCTCCCCTCGCCCCCCCAACCCCACAGGCCCCGGTGTGTGATGTTCCCCCACCACGTGTCCATGTGTTCTCATTGTTCAACTCTCACTTATGAGTGAGAACATGCAGTGTTTGGTTTTCTGTTCCTGCATTAGGTTGCTGAGGATGACAGCTTCCAGCTTCATCCATGTCCCTGCAAAGGACATGATTTCATTCCTTTCTATGGCTGCATAGTATTCCATGGTGTATATGTACCACATTTTCTTTATCCAGTCTATCACTGATGGGCATTTGAGCTGGTTCTACGTGTTTGCTGTTGTAAATAGTGCTGTAATAAACATATGTGTGCATGTGTTTTTATAGTAGAATAATTTATAGTCCTTTGGGTATATACCCAGTAATGGAATTGCTGGGTCAAATAGTATTTCTGGTTTTAGATCCTTAAGGAATCCCCACACTGTCTTCCACAATGGTTGAACTAATATACATTCCCACAGTGTAAAAGCATTCCTATTTCTCCACAGCCTCTCCAGCATCTATTGTTTCTTGACTTTTTAATAATCGCCATTCTGGCAGGCATGAGACAGTATCTCATTGTGGCTTTAATTTGCATTTCTCTAATGCTAAGTGGTGGTGAGCTTTTATTCATGTTTCTTGGCCACATACATGTCTTCTTTTGAGACGTGTCTGTTCATATCCTTTGCCCACTTTTTGATGGGGCTGTTTGTTTTGTTCTTGTAAATATCTTTAAGTTCCTTGTGGATTCTGAATATTAGACTTTTGTCAGATGGATAGATTGCAAAAATTTTCTCTCATTCTGTAGGTTGCCTGTAGGTTTCTTTTGCTGTGCAGAAGCTCTTTAGTTTAATTAGATCCCCTTTGTCAATTTTAGCTTTTGCAATTGCTTTTGACATTCTTGTCATTAAGTCTTTGCCCATGCCTATGTCCTGAATGGTATTGCCTAGGTTTTCTTCTCGGGTTTTTATGGTTTTGGGTTTTACATTTAAGTCTTTAATCCATCTGGAGTTAATTTTTGTATAAGATGTAAGGAAGGTGTCCACTTTCAGTTTTCTGCATATGGCTAGCCAGTTTTCCCAACACCATTTATTAAATAGGGAATTATTTCCCCATTACTTGTTTTTGTCAACTTTGTTGAAGATCAGATGGTTGTAGATGTCTGGTGTTATTTCTGAGGTCTCTGTTCTGTTCCATTAGTCTATATATCTGTTTTGGTACAAGTACCATGCTGTTTTGGTTACTGTAACCTTGTAGTATAGTTTGAAGTCAGAAAACGTGATGCCTCCAGCTTTGTTCTTTTTGCTTAGGATTGTCTTGGCTATACAGGCTGTTTTTTGGTTCCATATCAAATTTAAAGTAGTTGTTTCTAATTCTATGAAGAATGTCAGTGGTAGTTTGATGGGAATAACATTGAATCTATAAATTACTTTGGGCAGTATGGCCATTTTCACAATATTAATTCTTCCTATTCAAGAGGATGGAATGTTTTTCCATTTGGTTGTGTCCTCTCTTATTTCCTTGAGCAGTGGTTTGTAGTTCTCCTTGAAGAGATCCTTCACATCCCTTGTTTACTGTATTCCTAGGTATTCTCTTTGTAGCAATTGTGAATAGGAGTTGATTTATAACTTGGCTCTCTGCTTGTCTGTTGTTGGTGTATAGGAATGCTTGTGATTTTTCACATTGATTTTGTATCCAGAGACTTTGCTGAAGTTGCTTATCAGTTTACAGATTTTTTGGGCTGAGATGATGGGAATGGGGTTTTCTAAATATAGAATAATGTCATCTGCAAAAAGAGACAATTCGACTTTGTTTCTTTCTATTTGAATACCTTTATTTCTTTCTCTTGCCTGATTGCCCTGGCCAGAGCTTCCAATACTGTGTTGAATAAGAGTGGTGAGAGAGGAGATACTTGTGACAGTTTTCAAAGGGAATGCTTCCAGCTTTTGCACATTCAGTGTGATATTGGCTGTGGGTTTGCATAAATAGCTCTCATTATTTTGAAATATGTTTCATCGATACCTAGTTTATTGAGAGTTGTTAACACGAAGGGATGTTGAATTTCATCGAAGGCCTTTTCCGCATCTATTGAGATAATCATGTGGTT
This sequence comes from Pongo pygmaeus, assembly GCF_028885625.2. NCBI lineage: Eukaryota > Metazoa > Chordata > Mammalia > Primates > Hominidae > Pongo > Pongo pygmaeus. Next base: position 132,582,542 of record NC_072396.2, on the reverse strand, counting down.
TTTATCATTGGTTCTGTTTATGTGATAGATTATGTTTAATGATTTGTGTATGTTGAACCAGCCTTGCATCCCAAGAATGAACCTGACTTGATCACGATGGATAAGCTTTTATGTGCTGCTGAGTGTGGTTTGCCAGTATTTTATTGAGGACATTTTGTATCAATGTTCATCAGGGATATTGGCCTGAAGTTTTCTTTTTTTATTGTGTTTCTGCTAGGTTTTGGTATCAGGATAATACTGGCCTCATAAAATGAGTTAAGGAGGAGTCCCTCCTTTCAATTGGTTGGAATAGTTTCAGAAAGAATGGTACCAGCTCCTCTTTGTACCTCTGGTAGAATTCGGCTGTGAATCCATCTGGTCCTGGGCTCTATTTTTTTTTTTTTTTGATTGGTAGGTAGAAATTGATTAACTTCTTCCTCAATTTCAGAACTTGTTATTGGTCTATTCAGGGATTTGACTTCTTCCTGGTTTAGTCTTGGGAGGCTGTATGTGTCCAGGAATTTATTTTTTCTTGATTTTCTTGTTTATTTGTGTAGAGGTGTTTATAGTACTCTCTGATGATAGTTTGTATTTCTGTGGGGTCAATGGTGATATCCCCTTTATCATTTTTTATTGTGTCTATTTGATTCTTCTCTCTTTTCTTCTTTTGTATTCCTGCTAGAAGTCTATTTCGTTAATTTTTTCAAAAAATTTGTTCCTGGATTCCTTGAATTTTGAAGGATTTTTTTGTCTATCTCCTTCAGTCCTGCTCTGATCTTAGTTATTTCTTGTCTTCTACTAGATTTTGGATATGTTTGCTTTTGCTTCTTCTTCTTCTTCTTCTTTTTTTTTTTTTGTGACACTAGGGTGTTGATTTGAGATCTTTTTAACTTTCTGATGTGGTCATTTAGTGCTGTAAATTTCCCTCAACACTGTCTTAGCTGTGTTCCGGGGATTCTGGTACGTGGTCTCTTTGTTCTCATTGGTTTCAAAGAATTACTTGATTTCTGCTTTAATTTCATTATTTACCCAGGAGTCATTCAGGAACAGATTGTTCAATTTCCATGTAGTTGTGTGGTTTTGAGTGAGTTTCTTAATCCTGAGTTCTAATTTGATTGTGCTGTCGTCTGAGAGACTATTGGTTATGATCTCAGTTCTTTTGCATTTGCTGAGTGGTGTTTTACTTCCAGTTATGTGGTTGATTTTAGAATAAGTGCCATGTGGCACTGGGAATAATGTGTATTCTTTTCTTTCGGAGTGGAGAGTCCTGTGGATATCTATTAGGTCCACTTGATCCAGAGCGGAGTTCAAGTCCTGAATATCCTTGGTAATTTTCTGTCTCATTGATCTGTCTAATATTGACAGTGGGGTGTTAAAGTCTCTCATTATTATTGTATGGGAGTCTAAGTCTCTCTGTATGTCTCTAAGAACTTGTTTTATGAATCTGAGTGCTCCTATATTGGGAGCATATATATTTAGCATAGTTAGCTTTTCTTGTTGAATTGATCCTTCTACCATTATGTAATTCCCTTCTTTCTCTTTTTCGATTTGTGTTGGTTTAAAGTCTGTTTTGTCAGAGACTAGTATTGCAACCCCTGCTTTTTCTTTTTTTCTTTCCATTTGCTTGGTAAATTTTTTTCATCCCTTTATTTTGAGCCTATGTGTGTCTTTGCACGTGAGATGGGTCTCCTGAATACAACACACTAATGAGTCTTGATTCTTTATCTAATTTTCCAGTCTATGTCTTTTAATTGGATCATTTAGCTCTTTTACATTTAAGATTAATATTATTATGTGTGAATCTGATCCTATCATCATGATCCTAGTTGGTTATTTTGCATTTTATTTGGTGCAGTTTCTTCATAGTGTCATTGGTCTTTATATTTTGGTGTGTTTTTGCTATGGCTGATATCAGTTTTTCCTTTTCATATTTAGTGCTTCCTTCAGAAGCTCTTGCAAAGCAGGCCTGGTGGTGATGAAATCTCTCAGCACTTGCTTGTCTGAAAAGGATTTTATTTATCCTTTGCTTATGAAGCTTAGTTTGGCTGGATATGAAATTCTGGGTTAAAAATTCTTTTTCTTAATAATGCAAAATATTGACCCCCACTCTTTTCTGGCTTGTAGGGTTTCTGCCGAGAGATCTGCTGTTAGTCTGATGGGCTTCCCTTTCCCAGAAAGACCTGGCCTTTCTCTCTGGTTGCCCTTAACATTTTTTCCTTCATTTCAGCCTTGGAGAATCTGAGGATTATGTGTCTTGGGTTTGATCTTCTTGTAGAGTATTTTAGTGGGGTTCTCTGGATTTCCTGAATTTGAATGTTGGCCTGTCTTGCCCAGCTGGGGAAGTTCTCCTGGATAATATCCTGAAGTGTGTTTTGCAACTTGGTTCCATTCTCCCCATCTCTGTCAGGTACTCCAATCAATCGTAGGTTCAGACTTTTTACATAGCTCCATATTTCTCAGAGATTTTGTTTGTTCCTTTTTTCCTTTATTCTCTAATCTTGTCTGCCTGCCTTATTTCAGGAAGATGGTCTTCAAACTCTGATATTCTTTCTTTCACTTCATTGATTCAGTTATTGATACTTGTGTATGCTTCACAAAGTTCTCATGCTGTGTTTTTCAACTCCATCAGGTAATTTATGTTCCTCTCTAGACTGGTTATTCTAGTTAGCAGCTCCTGTAACCTTTCATCAAGGTTCTTAGCTTCTTTGAATTGGGTTAGAACATACTCCTTTAGCTCAGCAGAGTTTGTTATTACCCACCTTCTGAAGCCTACTTCTGTCAATTTATCCATCTCATCTTCCATGCAGTTACGTGTCCTTGCTGGAGAGGTATTGTGATCATTTGGAGGAGAAGAGGCACTCTGGTCTTTTGCGTTTTCAGCGTTTTTTCATTGATTCTTTCTCATCTTCTTGAGTTTGTCTAGTTTTGATTTTTGAGGTTGCTGACTCTTGGATGAGGTTTTGTTTGGGACTTTAAAAAATTGATGCTATTGTTGTTGCTTTCTGTTTGTTTGTTTTTCTTTCAATTGTCAGGTCCCTCTTCTGTAAGGATGCTGCACTTTGCTGGGGGTTCGCTTCATGCTCTATTCATCTGGTTTTCTCCCATGCCTGGAGATGTCACTTGAGGAGGCTGGAGAACAACAAAGATGGGTACCTGCTTCTTCCTTTGGGATCTCTGACTTTGAGGGGCACTAACCTGATGCTAGTAGGTATGCTCCTGTATAGGGTGTGTCACAACCCCCCTGTTTGAAGGTCTCACCCACTTTGGTGGCACAGGGAGCAGGACTCATTTAATGAAGCACTTTGGCTGTCCTTTGGTGGAGCAGGTGTGCTGCACTGGGAGGAAACCCACTCATCTGAGCTGCCTGGATTCCTCAGAACTATCAGGAGGAAAGACTAAGTCTGCTGCTCCATGAAGACTATGGCCACCTCTCCCCCTAGGGGCTCAGGTCCAGGGAGATCAGAGTTCTACTCCTGAGCCCCTGGCTGGAGTTGTTTGAGTTCCTGCATTGAGGCCTCACCCAGTGAGGAGGGATGGGTCAGAGTCAGGCCTGAAGAGGCACTCTGGCCACAGTCTGCCACAGCCAGTGTGTTGGGCTGTGGGGGATACCTCTTGGGACCAAGATGTCCAGCCTCCCTGGCTCCAGCAGAGGAAAAGCACAGCCTGGAGCTATGGAGATGGCTACTGCCCTTCCCCCACCCCCCCCACCACCAACAGCTTAGTGCCTTAGGCAGCTAGCAGTCCTATTGTTGGCTGCCACCCCTCTCCCAGGAGCTCAGAGGGCTTGGACAGCAGGTAGCCACAGCTGTGGTGATGGCTGCCCCTCCCCCCAGGAACTTGGCAGGATTAAGCAGATTCTAGCTAAGTAGCTGTTGAGAATCTATGTGGCTCTGTGATTAGGACCCTAGGCCCTGATGGCGTGCGCTCAGGAGTGGGATCTTCTGACCTGTGGGTTGCACAGTTTCATAGAAAAAGCATGGTTTTCCAGGCTAGGTAGCAGGGTCACTCACTGCCTCCCTTGGCTGGGGGATAGGGACTCTCCTGCACCATTTTGCTCCCGGGTAGGCCACAGCACACTGCTCTTCCTTCTCCATGGGTCACACCAGGCACCTAGTCAGTCCTGATGACAGAACCTGATACCTTGGTTGCCAGTGCTGGATTCACATGCTGTTTTAGTTCTTTTAGATGTGAGCCTCCGATCGCCACTGTTTATACTCAGCCATGTCTGCCCTGCTCCCCTCCCACAAACTATTATAAGTTTTACTTTTAGGAGCCCTAAAAGATTCTCACAGTTGAAGACCAAAATAAAAAGAAAAATGCAAAAAAGAAAAATCCTCATGCTTCTCTGAAGGGAGGAGTAAAGTAGCATTTATGAGACACATTCAGAACATTCTGCTCTTCTTAACAAGGCCTGACCTCAAAAGAACGTATTTCACCAGAACCTAACTAACCGGGGTTTTGCCAGAGCTTAACTTGTGTCAGGGAGGGGATAAAACCAACTTTTGCCCACTCTAGCCTCTCATATAGGAGAAGGAAAATACTCTAGGTTAGCTGCTTCAATGAAGAAAGAGGGGCTGAAAAGCACTTGTGAAGATAACAGCCCACTAAAAGACTGAGACCTAATAATATAACTTTAGAATGTGTCCCCTCCTGCCACACCTTACCACAGTATCAAAACGGCTCCTAAATAATAACCGAGGGGTACAACTAAATAGAATGGTACATGTAGGACCTTACTTGAAAGAAAAGTCTCTAGGGAGTCCCAAAGACAACAGGAGACAAAGCAAGGACACGAGAGGAAATTTTTGACTCTGACACCAACGATATAACAAACAGTAAACATAGTTATAACCCTTATCCAGATAAACATAGTATCTCTCACTAAAGTTCTATTTACTTGAATTTCTTTTCACAGAATATCATATATGACTCAACAAAAAATAAGGTATAATTTTGTTTAAAGTCTGAAAAGAGAGAAAGCAAGAGAACCAGACTCAAATATGGCAAAGAAGTTGGAATTATCAGACAAAATTTTAAAACAAGCGTGATTCATATTCCAATGATCCTAATGGAAAAAGTGGACAATATGAAAAAGCAGATGGGTAATGGAAGCAGAAATATGAAATCTCAAAGAAAGAATCAGAAAGAAATGCTAGAAATAATAGAAAAAAAACCCCAGAATATTATGAGAAATGAAGAATGGTCTCATCAGAAAGCTAAACATAGCCAAGAAAAGAATCAAGGAGCTTAAAGAAACTTCTGAAACTGAAATGCAAAGAAAAAAAAAGAGTGAAGAGACAGAATGGTTTATTCAAGAATAGAGGGACTATTACAAAATAAGTAAATACACAAAATGAGAATACCAGAAGAAGAACAGGAAAAGACAAAGAACAATCATTTGAAACAATAGTGACAAGGACTTTCCTAAATTAACAACAGACATCAAACAAGAGATCAGAACACCAGGTAGGAAAAATACCAAAAACAAACAAAACTATACCTAGGCATGTCGTATTCAAACTGCAAAAAATCAAAGACAGAAAGAAAATCTTAAAAGAAGTCAGGGTGGGCGAAGCATTTTTCCTATAGAGGAATACCTAGATCAGACTTCTTTTCAGAAATCATGCAAGCAAGAAGAGAGTAGTGTTAAATATTTAGTGTTGAAAGAAAAAAAATACATCATTAGAATTTCATATCCAGTAAAATTATCATTCAAAAGTGAAGAAAAATCATTTTCTCAGAAAACCAAACATGTAGGGGATTTGTTGATGGTAGACCTGTTTTGCAAGAAATATTAAAAGAAATTCTTCAGAAAAAGGGGAAATGATATAGGCCACAAACATGGATCTACATAAAGAAAGGAATAGCAATAGAGAAGATATAAATTGAGGTAAAGTAAAATCTTTTGCATTTTCTATTCTTAACTTATCCAACAGAAAACAGTTTGTTCCAAATAATAACAGTAACACTACAGCCTGTATTTGTGACTTATGTATAGGTGTAATGAATGACAACAATGTATAAGGGTTAAGAGAGGGAAATTTGGAATACTCTGGTAATATTATTTTTTACCTATATAAATTTATAAGGTATAAGTGCAATTTTGTTACATGCATAGATTGTGTAGTGGTCAACTCACAGCTTTTACGGTATACATCACACAAATAACATACATTTTATCCATTAAGCAATTTCTCATCTTGCACTTGCCCTCCCACTCCTTCATCCTTCAGAGTCCCCGTTGTCTGTCTTTATACTCTCTGTATCTATTTGTGTGAATATTTTAGCTCCCATTTATAAGTGAGAACATACAATATTTTTCTATCTGTGTGTTTCTTGTTTCACTTATAATAATGGCCTCCAGTCCCATGCATGTTACTGAAAAAGACATAATTTCATTATTTTTTATGGTTGAATAGTATTCTACTTTTTATATATATCACATTTTCTTTATCCGATCATCTAATGATGGACACTTAAGCTGATCCCATATATTTGCTATTGTGAACACTGCTGTAATAAACATATGAGGACAGATATCTGTTTAATATATTGATTTATTTTCCTTGGGGTAGATATCAAATAATGAGATTGCTGAATTGAATGACATTTCTAATTTTAGTTCATTGACAAATCTCTATACTGTTTCCCATCAAAGTTGTACTAATTTACACTCCCTCCAACACTGCAACATAGTTCCATCTTGACATTATCACCAACATCTGTTAGTTTTTGTCTTCTTAATAGTAGCCATTGTATATGGTGTAAAATTATATCTCATTATGGTTTTAATTTGCAGTTGTCTGATTATTAGTAATAGATATTGTCATGCATGTCCGTGTGAAGAGACCACCAAACAGGCTTTGTGTGAGCAACAAGGCTGTTTATTTCACTGGATGCAGGAGGGCTGAGTCCAAAAAGAGAGTTAGTGAAGGGAATAGGGGTGGGACTGTTTTATAGGATTTGGGTGGGTAGTGGAAAATTACAGTCAAAGGGGGTTCTCTGGCGGGCAGGGGCAGAGGTCACAAGGTGCTCAGTGGGGGAGCTTTTGAGCCAGGATAAGCCAGGAGAAGGAATTTCACAAGGTAATGTCATCAGTTAAGGCAGGAACCAGCCATTTTCACTTCTTTTGTCATTCTTCAGTTACTTCAGGCCTTCTGGATGTATATGTGCAGGCTTGGGCCCAGAGGCCTGGCAGATATTAAGCAAACTTTTGTATACCTGTTGGTCATTTGTATGTCTTCTTTTTAAATTTTTAATATTTATTTAACTTTTATTTTAAGTTCAGGGGTACAAGTGTAGGTTTGTTACATAGGTCAACTTGTGTCATGGGAGTTTGTTGTACCGATTATTTCATCACCCAGGTATTAAGCCTAGTACCCATTAGTTATTTTTTCTGATACTCTCCCACCTCCCACCCCCATCCTCTGATAGGCCCCAGTGTGTTTTTCCCCCTCTTTGTATCCATGCATCGTCATCATTTAGCTCGTACTTAGGGTGAGAACATGCAGTATTTGGTTTTCTGTTCCTCTGTTAGTTTGCTTAGGATAATGGCTTCTTTGCTATTATAAATAGTGCTTCAATAGACATATACATGCATGTGTATTTATAATAAAATGATTTATATTCCTTTGAGTATATCCCCAGTAATTGTATTTCTGAGTCAAATGATAGTTCTGTTTGTAGCTCTTTGAGGAATCACCGCACTACTTTCTACAATAATTGAACTAATTTACACTCCCACCAACAGTGTATAGGCATTTTCTTTTCTCCAGAACCTTGCCAGCCTCTGTTATTTTTTAATTTTTTGATAATAGCCATTCTGACTGGTGTGAGATGGTATCTCATTGTGGATTTGATTTGGCTTTGCATTTCTCTAATGATCAGTGATATTGAGGTTTTGTTTTTCTTTTTTTCTCCATAGGCTTATTGGTCACATGTATGTCTTCTTTTGAAAAGTGCCTGTTTATGTTTTTTGCCAACTTTTTAATGGGGTTTTTTGCTTATTGCTTGTAAATTTGTTTAAGTTTCTTATAGATGCTGGATATCAGACCTTTGTCAGATGCATAGTTTGCAAATATTTTCTCCCATTTTGCAGGTTGTCTGTTACTCTGTTGATAGTTTCTTTTGTCATGAAGAAGCTCTTTAGTTTAATTAGATACCATTTATCAATTTTTGCTTTTGTTGCCATTGCTTTTGGTGTCTTTGTCATGAAATCTTTGCCTGGTCCTATATTGAGAATGGTACTGCCTAGATTGTCTTTCAGGGTTTTATAGTTTTGGGTTTTATGTTTAAGTCTTTAATCCATCTTGAGTTTATTTTTGTATATTGAGTAAGAAAGGAGTCCAGTTTCAGTCTTCTGCATATGGCTAGCCAGTTATCTCAGCACAATTTATTGAATTGAGAGCTCTTTCCTATTGCTTGTTTTCATCAGCTTGGTTGAAAGTCAGATGGTTATATGTGCAAGGCCTTATTTCTAGGCTCTCTATTATTCTAGTTCTGTCTATGTGTCTGTTTTTGTACCAGTGCCATGCTGTTTTGGTTATTGTAGCCCTGTAGTATACTTTGAAGTTGTATAATGTAATGCTTCCTACTTTGTTCCTTTTGCTTAGAATTGCCTTGACTATTCAAGCTCTTTTTTCATCTCATATGAATTTTAAAATAGTTTTTTTCTAGTTCTGTGGAGAATTTCATTTGTAGTTTGATAGGAATAGCATTGAATCTGTAAATTGATTTTGCCAGTATGACCAATTTAATGGTACTTATTCTTCCTATGCATGAGCATAGAATGATTTTGTTTGTGTCATCTCTGATTTCCTTGAGAAGTGTTTTGTAATTCTCATTGTAGAGATCTTTCTTCTTCCTAGTTAGCTGAATTCCTAGATATTTCATTCTTTTTATAGCAATGGTAAATGGGATTGGGTTTCTGATTTGACTCTTGGTTTGACATTGTTGATGTATAAAAGTGCTAGTGATTTTTACACATTGATTTTGTATTCTGAAATTTTATTGATGTTGTTTATCAGCTTTAGGAGCTTTTGGGCCAAGACTGTGGGGTTTTCTAGATATAGAATCATGTCATCTGCAAACAGGGATAGTTTGACTCCCTCTCTTCCTGTTTGGATGCTTTTCATTTCTTTCTCTTACCTAATTGCCCTTTACAGGAGTTCTCATACTATGTTGAATAGGACTGGTGAGAGAGAGCATCTTTGTCTTGTGCCAGTTTTCAAGAGGAATGTGTCCTGATTTTGCCCATTTTATATGATGTTGGCTGTGGATTTGTCATACATGGCTCTTATTATTTTGAGGTATTTTCCTTCAATACCTAGTTCATTGAGAGTTTTTAACATAAAGGGATGCTAAATTTTTTATTGAAAGCCTTTTCTGCATCTTATTGAAATAATCATCTGGTTTTTGCCTTTAGTTTGTATATGTGATGAATCACATTTATTGATTTGCATATGTTGAACCAACCTTGCAATCCAGGGATAAAGCCTACTTGATAGTGGTGGATTAGCTTTTTGATGTGCTGCTGAACTTGGTTTGCTAGTATTTTGTTGAGGATTTTTGCATCTATGTTCCTTAAGGGTATTGGCCTAAAGTTTTCTTTTGTTGTGTCTCTGCCAGGATTTGGTATCAGGATGATTCTGGCCTCATAGAATAAGTTGGGGAGAAGTACCTTCTTCTGAATTTTTTGGAATAATTTCAGTCGGAATGGTACCAGCTCTTCTTTGTATGCTGATAGAATTTGGCTGTAAATCCATCTGGTCCTCAGCTTTCTTTGGTTGGTAGGCCATTTATTTCTAATTCAATTTCAGAGCTTATTATTGGTGTGTTCAGGGATTTAATTTCTTCCTCGTTCAGTCTTCAGAGGGAGTGTGAGTCCAGGAATGTATTCATTTTTTCTAGAGTTTCTAGTTTATGGGCATAGAGGTATACATACTAGTCTTTGATGGTTATTTGCATTTCTGTGGGGTCAGTGGTAATATCCCTTTTGTCATTTTTAATTGCCTTCACTTGAATCTTTTTTCTTCTTTATTAGTCTAACTAGTGGTCTATTGATTTAATTAATTTTTTTCAAATAATCACCTCCTGGATTTGTTCATCTTTTGTATGGGTTTTCATGTCTGTATCCTCTTTAGTTCAGCTCAGATTCTGGTTATTTATTGTCTTCTGCTAGTTTTAGTATTGGTTTTATCTTGCTTCTCTAGCTCTTTTATTTGTGATGCTCCACTGTTAATTTGAGACTTCTCTAACTTTTTAATGTGGACATTTAGTGCTATGCATTTCCCTGTTAACACTGCCATAGCTGTGTCCCAAAAATTCTGGCATGTTGTATCATTGTTCTCATTAGTTTCAAAGAACTTCTTCATTTCTGTCTTAATTTTATCATTTGCTCAAATGTCATTCAGGAGCAGATTGTTTAATTTCCATGTGATTATATTATTTTGAGCAATTTTCTTAGTCTTTTCTATTTTTATTGTGCTATAGTCTAAGTGTGTGTTTGGTATGACTTCATTTGTTTTGCATTTACTGATGATTGTTTTATGTCTGATTGTGTGGTCAATTTTAGAGTATTTGCAATATGCCAATGAAGAGAATGTATATTTTGTTGTTTTCATGAGGAGAGTTCTGTAGATGTTTATCAGGTCCATTTAGTCCAGTATTGAGTTCAGATCCTGAATATCTGTGTTAATTTTCTGCCTCAATAATCTGTTTAATACTGACAGTGAGATGTTGAAGTCTCTCACTATTATTGTGTGGGAGGTGAAGTTTCTTTGAAGGTCTCTGTGAATTTGCTTCATGATTCTGGGTTCTCCTGTGTTGGAGGTATATATATTTAGGATAGTTAGGTCTTGTTGAATCAAAGCCTTTACCATTATGTAATGCCCTTCATTGTCTTTTTTGATCTTTGTTTAAGGTCTATTTTGTCTGAAATTAGAATTGCACCCTCTGCTTTTCACTGTTTTCCATTTGTTTGGTAGATTCTTCTCCATCCCTTTATTTTGAGACTATGTGTGTCACTGCATGTAAGATGGGTCTCTTGAAGACAGCATGCCATTAAGTCTTGCTTGTTTACCCAATTTTCCACTTTGTACCTTTTAATTGGGGTATTTAGTCCATTTACATTCTATTATTGATATGTGTGGATTTGATCCTGTCATTGTGTTATTAAGTGGTTATTTTGCAGACTTATATTTGTGGTTGCTTTATAGTGTTAGTGGTCTGTGTAGTTAAGTGTGTTTTTGTAGTGGCTGGTAATGGTCTTCCCTTTACAAATTAAGTGCTTCTTTTAGGAGCTTTTATAGTGCAGGTCTAGTGGTGACAAATTCCCTCAGCATTTCCTTGTCTGAAAACATCTTATTTCTTTTTTGCTTCAAAAGTTTAGTTTTGCAAGATATGAATTTCTTGGTTGAAAATTCTTTTCTTTAAGAATGTGAAATACAGGTACTCAAACTCTTCTGGCTTTTAGAGTTTCTGCTGAGAGGACTGCTGTTAGTTGATTGGGCTTTCCTTTGTAGGTGATCTGTCCTTTTCCTCTAGCTGCCTTTAATATTTTTTCTTTCATTTTCACCTTGCAGAACCTGATGATCATGTGCCTTAGGAATGATTGTTTTGTGAAGTATCTTATGGTGGTTCTCTGCGTTTCTTGAATTGAAATTTTGGTCTGTGTACCTAAGTTGGGGAAGCTCTCATGGATGATATCCTGAAATACATTTTCCAAGTTTCTTCCATTCTCCCCATCTTTTTCAGGGATGCCAATGAGTCATAGATTTGGTCTCCTTACACAATCCTATATTTATTGGATGTTTTGTTTGTTCCTTTTCATTTCTTTTTCTTTATTCTTGTCTGTCTTATTTCAGAAAGCCAGTCTTAAAGCTCTGAGATTCTTCCCTCAGCTTGGTCTGTTCTGCTCTTAATATTTTCAGTTGCAGTATAAAATTCTTGTAGCATGTTTTTGAGCTCTATCATGTTGGTTACATTCTTTTCTGTACTGACTATTTTGTTTGTCAGCTCCTGTATCATTTTATTGTGATTCTTAGCTTCCTTAGACTGAGTTTTAACATTCTCCTGAATGTTGATTATTTTCACTTCTATTTATATTCTGAATTATATTTCTGTCATTTCAGCCATCTCAACCTGATTAAGAATCCTTGATGTAGAACTGATGTGATTATTTGAAGGAAGGAAGACATCTGGCTTTTTGAGTTGTCAGAGTTTTTGTGCTGGGTTCTTTCTCATCTTTGTGGGCTGGTGTTTTTTCAGTCTTTGAAGTTGCTGACCTTTAGATTTTTTTTCTTTTATTCATTTTGATGACCTTGGGGGTTTGATTGTGGTATAGGGTGAGTTCGGTTGACTAGCTTCATTTCTAGAAGATTATAGGAGGCCAAGGCTCAGCTCTGGACACCTCCAGTACATGCTCTAACTCTGGAGGACTGATATCAGTCCCTGGTTGTTCTCTGGTTCCTTGAGATTAGAAATCTGCTGCACTGAAAGGGCTAAGGTGCCCCCTGACCACTGGTCACAATACTATAATGGGTGGTGCCAGGGGATCTCTCCTCATTTGCATGTGTCAGCTGCAGGGGCAGCAGCAGTATGATGTGGTGCACACTCATTAGCTGCAGCAGGATGCAAGTGGGTGCCAAGGTGCTGGCCTCCATGAGGGCAATCACAGCAGCAGCAGTGATAGCCTGGCTTTAGGGCAGTGGAGTATCCCCACGCCCACTGGCAACTGTGCATGCATTTGTGTTGTAGATAGTCTTAGCACGGGGGTGGGGCATTCATGGGCACAGGACTATGTTCGTCCTCTAAGCATTCATGTGGCCAGCAGTTACCTCTCAGATCAGGGGAGGTCTTTCTTTTCTTTGTACCTAGTTTTGTTCCAGCAGCAGTGTAGGCGTGGGACAGGACACTGGCTGGATTGGGGGGAGGGTACTGGCAGGGGTGGAGCTGGTGGGTTTCTGCCTGCCAATGTGTGAAGGACAATGGTAGTGCAACGGGGAGGGGAGCAGGTTGCACTCATGCTGGCAGCAATGACACAGTAGAGCGCATGTGCACACATACCCTAGTGGAGAAGGGAAATCAAGGTCCTTACTTACACACACATGCAGGCAAAGTGATGTGGGAGATTGCTATAGGCTAATGCGTGCAGGCAAAGTGGCATGGGGGAGACCTCAGTGGAGGGAGGGTGTAGTCAGGCTGCTGTGTGTCTGTGGAGACCACTCAGCTAGAGCAATCTGCCAGTCAGGTGCAGTCTGCCAGCACAAGTGCTGTGATGTGGACTCCCAGGAGGTACCTGGGGGTTGCACTAAAAGCAGGTGCAGCCTGACTGGGCCTCCAGGGAAGGCCAGCAGACCAAGGCCTACTCAGATCAAATTGGCCCTGTCTCATGGGAAAGACCACCCTGCAGAGTTCAGGTCTGACAGTTCCCCTAGGGATAAAGTCTCCTAAGAGAGCAAGTAGAGCCTAGCAGAATGGGTGTCCCTGGCCATGCTCCATGACCAACGCTCCCACATCAAACCATCTGAGCTCTGCATTGGCTGAAGTTCTGCCCCTACCACTTCTCTAAGCAGCTCTCCCTGCCAGCTCAAGTGTCTGTGGTGATTGAGGGGGTCTCCTTCTTCTGGGATTACAGAGGCTGGTGGCATAAGTGGGTTGTTCTTTGCCTGTTCAACTCAGCCCTTCCCTAGGAGTTGGTAGGGGCCAAGAACAAGTACTGGTGCATGGTAGCCCTGTGCAGCATTCTCAGATTCTTTGCCTTTCAGCCCAGTATCTGTGTCTTTTCTCCATCCACTCTCAATGCGTTACCTCTGAAGATCTGCTAGAAGTATGCTGGTCTTTCCAATGTCTTGATCCGTCAGTGGGAGATGTTCCTTCTGGCTGAGTGTAGTCAGCCATCTTTGCCTCCTTCCACCTCTGTATGGTTTTAATATGCCAAATATGTCTTTTGGATGTCAGGGGTTCCTAATATCTAAGAAGGTTCATCAGGTCATAAAAGGCTTAATTTAAAAATTGACTTTAGAAAGCTTATCAAATATTTAAAACATTTTACATTGCAAAATAGAATCCCAATCACTATAAGTCATTTATTTAGACAAAAATAACTAAAAAAATTCAAAAATGCAAAAATCTTTACTCAATAATAGAGGAGAGATTCAGCTTTTCAACAAGACCCAATAAAGACAGTATGAGGACAATTGAATCTGTCTCTTTTCTCTCCCTTCTTTTTCCTGTAGTTTAAACAAATATTATTTATCATCTCTCAATATTACAGGTAAATCTTTTTCAAAAAGAGAAAACCAAAGAAAACCAAAGTTTATTTTTGCTCTAGTGCATTATTAAAGTTAAGCCTAATTTTAAATAAAAACTTATATCTGAAAATATCTAATTTTAATTTGATCATAAGCTAAGATTTTAATAAACATTTTATAACTCTTTACAATCTTTTTTGCAGAGCAGATCAATGCCTAATAAAACCCTGTTATTCTGACACATGATCCCAGATTCTGGCCCTGTATCAGCATACATTTATTTTAATGTTTAATTTATGCAGAAAATAAATAACACCTTTTTAAATTTTAGCCAAATTGCTCACACACAGAAGTTCTATAAGCTTAATCTTTCATAAACCTTCCACAGTTTGCTTAAACCTTCAGTTTTCTTCTTTCGTTTAAAGTAAAACAATCCTTAAATTCTCTCAATTAAACAAAACTTTTTCTTTGAAAAAAACACATTCCTATGCCTTTTAATCAAAAACACATAATTTATATTTTTAGTATAAGCAATTTTTATTATATATCAGGTGCACAGTCTCAGCTACAGGACAGAACCACACATAATGTCTGACTCTTTCTAGCATATTTAAAGTGTATGGCTAACTACAAATGTTTCCAGGCCTTACCTAAAATCTAATGGCTTTGAGGCAGGCAAGTCAAACAATTATCAAAAGTCATAGAAACAGTTTGTGATTCCAAAGTGTCTAGTAAAGACAGTATCTGACCTGACTACTTTAGGCCAAATGCCTAAAGTTTGAAGACATTTTTATTTTAGTTTATCAATAATCATTAAAACTGTCCTTATTTACCAAAGATTACTAAAGTCACGTGAACTAAAAGGCAATAACGTTTTTATTTTTGACACAATATTTTATTTAAGCACTTATTTTTCTTTAAGCCAATTATTTAGAGCTCATTTATATAATCATTAAACACAAAACACATATAAGTACACAGTCAGACAGACAGGAGACATAGTAGTGTTATACATTTTTTTATTTGCCAGTTTTTAAGTTTTTTTTTTTTTACTAGTTTTTTTTTTTTTTTTTTACTATTTTAAAATAAGATTATCAGTCCTTTGATTACCTGTTTCCTGCCATAAAAAAATTGTCAGCTAGGGAACTCTTAATTTATATATTTTAAAATTTCCAACCTTTGGGACTGCAAGTTTTTGGCTACATGGATACATTGCATAGTGGTGAAGTATGAAAATTTTGGTCCACTCATTACCTGAGTAATGTACATTATACCCAATTTGTAGCTTTTTATCCCTTAACCCATTTCCACTCTCCCTGAATCTGAGTCCCTAATGTCCATTATACCACCATATATGCCTTTGCATACCTATGGCTTAGCTCCCACTTATAAGTGAGAACATGCAGTATTTTATTCTTTATTCCTAAGCTGTTCCCCTAGTAGAATGGCCTCCAGTTCCATCTGAGTTGCTGCAAAAGACAGTATATTATTCTTATTTATGACTGAGTAGTATTCCATTTTGTATATATACCACATCTTCTTTTTCCATTTATTGATTTCTTGGCACTTATGTTGGTTACATATCTTTGCACTTGTGAATTGTGTGGTGATAACTATATATGTGTAGGTGTCCTTTTGATATCATGACTTCTTTTCATTTGGTTGGATACTCAGTGGTGGGATTGCTGGATTGAATCATAGGTCTATTTTTAGTTATTTGAGAAATCTCCATAGTGTTTTCCATAGAGGTTGTACTAATTTTCACTCCCACCAGCAGTGTATATGCATTCCTTTTTTACCACATCCACACAAACATCTGTTATTGTTTTTGTTTTGCTTTTTTAATAATGGCCATTCTGGCTGGGGTAAGACAGTCTCTCATTGAGGTTTTAATTTACATTTATCTGATAATTAGTGATGTTGAGGTTTTTTTCAAATATTTGATGACTTTTATATCTTGTTTTGAGAAATGTCTATTGTTATTTTTCCACTTTTTGATGGAATTATTTGTTTTTTCCTTCCTGATTTTTTAAGTTCCTCATAGAGTCTGGATGTTAGTCCTTAGTTAGATGCATAGCGTGCAAATATTGTCTACCATTTAGTGGCTTGTCTGTTTACTCTGATGAATATTTATTTTGCAGTGCATAAGATTTTTAGTTTAATTAGGTCCTATTTATTTATTTTCATTTTTGTTGCATTTGCTTTTGGGGTCTTTAGTCATAAATCTATTGCCTAGGATAATGGCCCAAAGAGTTTTACCTAAGTTTTCTTCTGAATTGTTATGGTTTCTGGTCTTAGATTTAAGTCTTTAATCCATCTTGAGTTGATTTTCATGTATGGTGAGAGATAGGGATCCAGTTTTATTTTTTTTACATATGGCTATCCAGTTTACCCAGCACCATTTATTGAATAGTATGTCATTTCCTCAATTTATGTTTTTGTGTGCTTTGCCAAAGATAAGTTGATTGTAAGTGTTTGGTTTTATTTCTGAATTCTATATTCTGTTATATTGGTCTATGTATATACTTTTATACCAGTACCATGCTGTTTTGATTCCTATAGCCTTGTAGTATAATTTGAATTTGAGTAATGTGATGCCTCCAGATTTTTTTTTTTTCCTTAGGATTGCTTTGACTATTTGACCTCTTTTTTTCCACATGAATTTTAGGAGTGTTTCTTCAAGTTCTGTGAAAAATAATATTGGCATTTTGATAGACATTGCATTGACTCTATAGATTGTTTGGGGCAGTGTGGTCATTTAAATAATATTGATTCTTCCAATCCACGAGCATGGGATGTATTTCCTTTTGTTTGCATCACCTATGATTTCTTTCAGCAGTGTTTTGTAGCTTTCCTTTTAGAGATCTTTCTCTCCCTTTGTTAATATATTTCTAGATGTTTTATTTATTTTTTTGTAGCTATTGTAAAAGGGATTGAGTTTTTTGTTCGATTCTCAGCTTGGTCATTGCTGGTGTTTAGCAATGCTACTGATTTGTGTGCATAAATTTTTTGACCTGAAACTTAACCGAATTCATTTATCAAATCTAAGAGTCTTTTAGAGGAGTCTTTAGAGTGTTCCACGTATACAATCATATCATTGACAAACAGATAGTATCACTTCCTCTTTTCTAATTTGGATGCTCTCTATTGAGATCTCATGCCTGGTTTTTCTAGCTGGGATATCTGCTTGGTACCCCAGCTCAAGACATTTTTATTACTCAAACCAATAGGACAATTTGCTGAGGTCTGTGAGCTGCCCTCGTTCAAGAAAATCGCCGATTTCCCAAAATTTGTGTGAGGTTTAAAGTTTATTTTGCTATTTATGTTATTGACGTTTATGTTATTGCTGTTTATTTTACTTGCTTCCAACAAGTAAGGTAAATTTTTCTGCTTCCATAATGATAGAGGACAGGCAACTGCTTTCTGGAGTTTCAGCTAATTTCCAACAGTGATGGCTAGTTCAAGTTGTTGTTTGTTTTTGTTTTCCTGCTTCTAAGATGATAGAAAATAGTCTTGGCCCGGGGTCCCATTCCTAGGTAAGTAGCTAAATTGGGCTTTTTGGCTTTTTCTGATCTTGGAAACTCTCCGTAATGACTGAAAGTTAGCAGTGACAACCAGCTGGTCTTAATTTCTTCTTACCGTTAGAGCTCTCAGCAATTATATTTGTTATTGTTGTTGTTATTTTGGTCTTTCTCCTATCAGATTTGACCAACTCTAACTGACTTGGTCAAATCTGGATGAGAATTTCAAATCATGGGGAATGAGGCCTATGAACTGGCTACAATTCCTTGAGCTGCAAAAAAAAAAAAAAAAAAAAAAGATGTGTTTAGTTTCTATGTTCACTTAATTCCTTAGAAAAACAATTTTCTTCCTTTTACTTTTCTTCCACCCTATTCATCCTTCCTCCTTTGTCATCTTTGGCATCAAGAAAAATCTAGAGAAGGCTTCTAATGACTCGCACCCTTTAAAGAACTCAGAACAAAAGTGCTACTCTCCCTTTTGAAGGTGTTATGTTTTTTGTTGAGGTCACCTGCACGTTATACACATGTACCCTAGAACTTAAAGTATAATAAAAAAAATTTTTAAAAAAGATTCCTGGGCAGATTCTTCTTAGGCCTAAAGCTCTGCTTTCTTGTATTGCATTACCTGATTCTTTGGCTTTTGGGGGTACCAGAGATTACCTTGTACTGTGAGCGGATTTGAGTTTGACATGTGTAATGGTGGATGAGAACAACAAAGTTGGGTGTGGCTGAGGACAGTTTACAGAAAGTGGTCTTAGTTGTTTTAGTTTTACTCTAGGAAGTTGTTGTTTGGGATCCTAATTCCAGCCTAGAGATTCATTCTACAGAGTCTTCCCCATTGCTTTTTCTCCAAAAATTAAGCTCAATTGGTTTGCTTGCATATTTGCATGAGAAACTGAACTGTCATGTTCATAGATAAATGAGAGACTGAGTTTCCTCAGTTCTGAAGAGAAAGGGCATTTTACCCCTCCCAGTCAAAAGTTTCCCCTGGGTGACTGATTGCTGAGTGGGAGTGTCTGGTTTGTTGAATATCTGCAAAGTGCAATGGCCCTACAGGAACCCCCAACAATATTATTTTAAAAGGGCTTCTCCAGAAAATGCTAGTAGCTTGTCACTCTGCATTTTAAGCCCTCTCATGGGTGATAGACCTCCAGAGAGAGAAACTGAGCCATATTAAGGAGCAGAAACAATTCTGTGGTGACACACTGTGGAGTCCTGCCCACAATTAGCACATTTTCATCCACTACACTAAACCCTAGGCCACAGCACAGCTCCTCATTTTAAGAGAAAAAGATGGAAAAAATTATCTAAGAATTAGGAAAGACAAGTAGAATGACCCCCTTTTGGGCACCCCATTGTTTTTATGGAACCTCTACTAGCAAGTGTTTGTGTAACATTAAAATTTCGAGGTCATATCAGCTTTCCTAGTACTGCAGCAAGTTTACATATTATAGTATTTTATGCACATTTTAAACTGATGAGCAAATTACATCAAGGAAATTTCAGAGCCCAAATGTCAACTTGCAGCTATAGAAGTCCTAAAATCTCTATCTCTTTCTTTTCTTCTGCTTGATTTACATCTGCTGTTACATTTCTACTGAGCTAAAAACCACTGTTTAGACACAATTATTTCATTTTGCCTGGCCTAGAAAGCTTATTTTTAATAGCCAAACTTGAAAACAATGTAAATGTCCATCAGCAGGTGAATACATAAACAAACAGTGGTACGACCATAATAGAACACTACTCAGTAATAAAAATACATTTAACTTTTGATAATGTTAACAACATAATTAAACCTCAATATAATTGTGAGCAAATTTCATAAAAATTAGTACATATCGTGTAATTACATGTATATAAAACTTCACAAAATACAAGATAATATGTATTGACAGAAAGCATATCAGAGGTTGCCTGAGTAAGGGGAGAAGTGCAGGAGGGAAGGATTATAATGGGTCATGAACAAAATTTTTGGATTGATAGATATGTTCATTATGTTTATATATGGTCTTGTGGGTATATACATAGGTAAAACTTTTCAAACTTTATATTTAACTATGTTCACTTATTGTGTGTCAATTATACTCAAATCGGTTAAATAAAATGGAATTCTTTTTCTCCAAAAGTCCCTAGGCCCAGCCAGTTTTAACAGAAAGGTATAACAAAAAAGAAATAATTAAGTCCGTTTTATAAATCTATTCCAGAATGTATAACGAAAAAACACTCCACAACTTACATTATAAAGTCTGCATGTGTAAAGCTTATATCAAATCCTGATAAGTGGAGTTCAAAAAAAAATTACAAGCATCTCTCTTTTATGAATATATGTGAGAAAATCATTAACAAAATATTTTAAAACTCAAAACAAAAATATTTGAACCCTATAACGCATTATGTCCTCATCAGGTTTATTTCAGAAATGTAGATTGTTTTAAAATTTGCACTTCAATCAATGTTTTTTAATAAATTAATAAATAATAGAAAAAACATATCACATTAAATCTGATGGTAATAAACACTATCAAAATAGTATTTGATAAAATTCAATATTCATTCATCATAAAAAACTTTTAGCAAAATAAAAAAGTGGAAGATGATTTTTTAATCCTAATAATGGGTAACATTAAAAAATTCTGTATAGAAACCATCATACTTAAATGGAATGAAACTGAAGGCATTCATTTTAATTTCAGGAAAGAAACAAAGGTGTCTTTTATTACCACCCCTGTTTATCATTATGCTGTAAGCTAATAAATAGAAAGCTATAACAAACAGAAACTAAGCATAGAATTTCAATTAGCCACAGATGACAATGATATGCTTAGAAATAAAATAATCTACAGGCAAATGATTATAGGTACTATGAAAGTTTAGCAAAATTTGTGGATACAGGATCATTATACAGAAAGAAACTGTAGTTCTATGCAACAGTAAGAATCTCTTCTTGCAATTTTTAAAGTTTGATCTGCAGTAACATGAAAAATAATTCATAAGAGGAAATAACAAAATATAAAAAAGACTTAAAGACAACTTTACCAAACAGACTGAAGCATAAAAATAATAGTAGTGGAGGCTATTTTATCATTCTTATCAGCATCATTCCTTGGTCCAAAGCCTATGACAGCTGTTGGTTATGAAACATCTTTTGCAGATGCAAAGGTACATTTTACTAACATTTTATTAAATGGTTCTGAAGATTTGGATCTTAGAAAGTAGGAAAGGTAGACTTGCTATGTCCTTGTAGAATATTTAAACTTTATTTCAGTATCATTTTATGCTAATTTATTATTTTATATCCTATTGTGTGGTTGTTGCTAAATCTACTGCTTTTAAGACAGGATTTGCCATGTAGTCTGAGATATCATTTGTACAACACATAAGAATCGAGAACTGAAACTAAAATACTGGTTAGCTCAAACAGAGATTGCTTTTATGAATGCAATTCAATGTCTTCTCATCACGTGTTGGATGCTAAATGCTGTGAATGGCTTGATTTTTCATTTTATAATCAGAATTAAATATTGAGTCTTTAAGATCAAAGAAAAACAATATTAAATTCTAGGTAAATAATCACATTGGTTGAGCTGTAAATCCCTTGTGATTACACTTTCATAGTACACAAATAGTCAATATTCTTTAAGAAAATAGGTATCTTATTTGAATAATAAATAAGTGATATTCATATCTTCAATTAAAATTATTTTTCTTTCTCTTATTTGCATATTATAGTTTATCTGATGTTGACGCTTTTGTCCTTTTTATATTTCTAAGGACATACACATTAGGAGGGTAAGAAACTACATTAATACATGAAGTTTTGTTGCCACACAGTACATATTTTTGGTGAATTGTGTTTTACATGTAGTATTCAGTTAGGGGGTATATAATTACATTAGATTAGTTCACTATTAATGTTTGACTTCAACAAAAGGGAGTAACATAGAAGTGTGGACAAACTGCAAATGTCATCTCATCCTATGCATTCACTTTACTAAGTCTCTATTTAAATGGCTTTTATGAAAAACTGCATGAAGAAAGTTAAATACAAAGATAATTCCTAAGGAAATAGTAATTTTCACATGAAGTGCAGTTATTTTGCACCTACAAGGTCAAAGGAAAGGATGATGCTCAACCAAAGTCTAATTTAATTTATCTCACCATTTTAGGAGGTATTGATAATTGTGAGAAAGAAAAAACAATACTAGATTCTTAGTAAATCACTGTCCCAGAAATATATATAAAGACTGAACAAGTTAAGTGGGGCTAGAAGTTGTTTTACTGCTTCTTCTACCTTCTTTACTACATGAAGTTTCTAGATCAAGGGAAAATGACAGTTATTCTGGATGCATTTGAATGAAGATATTTATAACATTTGGTTATCTATTTAGCTTTCATAATGATTTTTGAGAGTTTCTATTCTAAATAAAAAGAATTACTTGCCAAAATAACTTGCCTTCATATAACATTTTCTCAGGACAGCTAAGCTCATCTTCAATGTGATCACGTTTGTCTGTTCCCAGACTGTTGAGGAAGCTGAGGTAGAAATACAATTGACATTTTCAAGCCTTTTCAGTACAGATCTTGGCTGCCAAGGGGACTCATTCCTTTAAGAGTAATTATTTTATACACTGTTGGTTTATCTTTTGTTGTTATTTGTGCAGCAAAGCTCTGTGAATACAAACCACCAAATCTTTAGCTGTACTACATTTTTACCGTTCTATGAGATCAAATGAATCTTTAGATGTTCCCTTCAACTTCTTAAAAATCACCATCAGTGCATATTTAATAAGAGGCTTATGGTATGAAGAAATATAAAACACATTCTTGGTACAGTTATTAAAACTATATAAGATAGCATCCTAAGTCTACAATGAATGGCCTAGTTAAATTTCCACCTTTTTATTGTAATTATTCTTTGGCTTATCTATTTATTCACCAAATGTCAAGGACCTACAATATGTGGATGACATTGCACTATATGTATTTTTAATTTACTAAGATGTATATGAGTGTTATTTTCCCAGAAATTGCCAATGATTTTTTTTCAGTCTTCTACATTCATCATACATACATGTCTAGATCAGTACTCATCCAGGCCCTTGTACAGGTCTTCTGAGCTTTCTCATCATGCAGCTCTGATCAATCCAGTGTTTTGCTCCATGAATTGTAGACATCCTGTGCCCTCTCAACTCCAAATTCTCTCTGCTCAAGTCATCAAGACTATTGGGGTCTAACTGGACTTTCCCTCTCTTCTCTGTGGCCAGGAAATTCACCACAGGTAGGAAACTGGACAGTCATAGGAATACCTTTATTTGTTTCTATTTTCACAGGGATTCCTGGCATCACTACCAATTAATTAAAGTCTGAAAACGTTCATTTAAAATACGTTGTTATTTTTCCAGTTGTTTGCAGTGGGATAATGATATATATTATTCCTGTAGCTTTATCATGCCAAAAAGAAGTAAAAAGCTGTGTTTACATACCACTCTGTCCAACCTGTCCATTATAAACGTCTGTTATCATATCGAGGACTTTATGCATCTGTGTTATGATAGACATTAGGTCGTAATTTTCATTTTTCATAATTTCTTTCTCAGCTTATGGTGTCAGAGTTGTTTCCTTCCTAGAGTATATTGAGAAGGTTCACTGTCTATATATATTCACAGAGTATGTGTAAAATAAATAATATTTCTTTTTTTACATTGCTCAATAAAATTCAGAGTGAAACTACCTGGATCTGGAGTTGTCTTTGTGGGAAGGGATGCGAATATAAACTTAATTTATTCTAATAAATATAAAGTATTTAGGTTATCTATTTTTGAGATAATTGTACTATATTTTGTTTTGTAAGAAAGTTTTTTACTTCAACCTAGTTGTTAGATTAATTGGCAAAAACCTTGTATACCATTTTCCAAAATTTCATTTAGACAGCAAGAATAAGCTCTAGTGATCTATTGCACAGCATGGGGACTATAGTTAATAATAATGTATTGTATGTTTCAAAATTGCTAAAATAGTACATTTTAAATGTTCTCACAACAGAGAAATGATAGCTATATGGGGTGATAGATATATTAACTAGCCCAATTTAATTATTGCACAAAGTACACACATATGTATATAACATCACATTGTACCTCATAAATATATACAATTATTGTTAATTACAATAAAAATTGAACTAAAAAAGACACTATTCCTTTATTATTACTTTTTATAAATGTATTTTATTTTTTAAAACAAAAATGACCTTATTATATACAATTAATTTTATAACAAATTGTTTTTGTTTAACACATCAAGCAACAAACTTCAGGTACTATTGACCTACCACATGATTTTTCCTATCTGTTCAGTGCTCCTTTGGATGGCTAGACCTCCATTCAAGTCACTTCTGATGTTGGACACTGTAGTTGTTTTGTGTGTGTGTATGTGTGTGTGTGTGTGTGTGTGTGCATAAATTAACAATATATGTTTTAAAAATAGTCTAGCTTTCAAGCAAAATTGTGAAGAAAGTGCAGAGAATTCCCAAATACTCCTTTCCCAGCAATACATTACCTTTCCCTTTGAAGTTCCATACAGTTGTGATACGTTTCCTACACTCAATGAACCAGCAATACCATATCATTATCAACCAAAGTTTCTAGTACACATTAGCGTTCAATCTTGGTCTTGTATATTCTATGCATTTTGACAAATTTATAATGATATGTAACCACCATTACAATATCATACAGAATACTTGTACTGTCTTAAAAAACCCCTGTGCTCCACCTATTTATCCCTTCTTCCACCTAAACCCTTGGCAACAGATGACTTGTTAATATCTCCATAGTTTTGCCTTTTCTAGAATGCCATATAGTTGGAATCATACAGTATGTACATTTTTTAGATTGGCTTCTTTCACTTATTGTTATGTACTTGTTTGTTTTATGTCTTTTCATAGCTTGACAGCCCATTTTTTTCCTCTGAATAACATCTCATTGTCTGATGTACCACAGTTTATTTATTTATCCATTCAACTATTGAAGGACATCTTGGTTGCTTCCAAGTTTTGGCAATTATAAATTTGTATGAAAGTTTTTGGATGCGCATAAGTTTCAAATCATATGGAAAAAATAACAAGCAGAGGGACTGCTGGATCCTATGGTAAGAATACATTTAGTTTTGTAAGAAATTGCCAGTGTCTTCCAAAGTGGCTGTACCATCTGCATTCCCATCTGTAGTGAATGAATATTTCTGTTGCTCTATTTTCTCACTAGAATTTTGTGTTCTCAGTGCTTGAGATCTTTGCCATTCTTACAGGTATATAGTGCTACTTCATCATTGTTTATATTCCTTTATTATTACATTTAATGTTCATAGGAATTGCAATGAAGTAACCTTTTTCATTCTTGACATTGGTAGTTTGTATCTTCTCTCTCATGTCATTATCAGTTTTGCTAGATGTTTATAATTTTATTAACATTTTCAGAGAACAACTGTTTGTCTTTATATTTGTCTCAATTATTTGTCTATTTCCTGTTTTATTTGTTTTAGTTCATTCCTTCGCCATTTCTATCCAACTACGAACATTAAATTTCTTCTTTCTCAAACATCTTTAAATAGAAGTTTATATTTACTTTATAATTTTTATGTTTTATAAAATAAGAATTTAGCATTTATATATTTCCTTTTAAGCTCTGTTGTCACTGCATCTCAAAAAAATTGTATATGTTATGTTTTCACTATATATGTGAAAATATTTTCTAATTGTTCTTTTGTTTTTTTAACCCCTATTTTTTCTATATATTTTGAAATTGAATATATATTTTGATATTGAATTCCAAATTAAATGTCAGAGAATATTCTCTATATGATTTCAGATTTTGGTAATTAATTTCCACTTATTTTATATCTTAATATATGGTTCATTTTAGTAAACAGCTTCATGCTAATTTTTAATGAAGGTGCAAAATGTTGTGCAACCTCCTCTTATATCTAGTTACAAAATATTTTTCTCCCTTAAAGAAAATTGCACTAACATTAAGCCCTCACTTGCTATATTAGCCTGTTTTCACAGTGATATAAAGATACTACCTGAGACTGGGTAATTTATAAAAAGAAGAGGTTTAATTGACTCATAGTTCTGCATGGCTCGGGAGGCCTCAGGAAACTTACTATTATAGCCGAAGGTAAAGTGGAAGCTGGCACCTTCTTCACAAGGCAGCAGGAGAGAGAGAGTGCAGGGAAAACTGTCACTTTTTTTTACCATCAGATCTCATGAAAACAGCATGGGGGAACCACCCCCCAATCCAATAACTTTCCACCAGGTCCCTCCCTCAACATATGGGGATTATAAATTGAGATGAGATTTGGGTGGAGACACAGAGCCAAATCATATCATTCTGCCCCTGGTCCCTCCCAATCTCATGTCCTTTTCACATTTTAAAACCAATCATGCCTTCCTAATAGTCCCCCAAATTCTTAACTCTTTCCAGGATTAACCCAAATGTCCAAGTCCAAAGTTTCATTTGAGACAAGTCCTTTTTGCTTATGAGCCTGTAAAAACAAACAAACAAACAAACAACCATGTTAGTTACCTCCAAGAAAGAATAGGGGTACAGGCATTAAGTAAATGTTCCCATTTGAAATGTGAGAAATTGACCAAAACTAAGGGGTCACAGTCCCCATGCAAGTTCAAAACCCAGCAGGGCACTCATTAAACTTTAAAGCTCCAAAATCTCCTTTGACTTCATGTCTAACATCCAGATCATGCTGATGCAAGGTGTGGAGTCCCATTGCCTTAGGCAGCTCCACCCCTGTTGCTCTGCAGGAACAGCATCTTTAACTGCTTTCATGGGCTGGCATTAAGTGCCTGTGTCTTTTCCATGCTCGTTGTGCAAGCTGTCAGTGGATGTACCTTTCTGGGGTCTGGAGGATGGTGGCCCTCTTCTCACAGCTCCAGTAGGCAGTGTCACAGTGGGGAATCTGTTTGGGGGCTCCAACCCCACATTACCCCTCCATACTGCCCTAGCAGAAGTTCTCCATGAGGGCTCCATCCCTGCAGCAGACTTCTGCCTGGACATCCAGGAGATTTCATACATCCTCTGAAATCTAGGTGAAGGTTCCCAAAGCTCAGCTTTGTCTTCTGTGCACTTTCAGGCCCACCAACACTATGTTGAAGCTGCCAGGGCTTGGGCTTGCACCCTATGAAGCAATGAACCAAGTTGTACCTTTACCCCTTTTAGCCATGACTGAAGCTGGAGCAGCTAGGATGCAGGGCACCATGTCCTTGGGCAACACAGAGCAGCAACGTCCTGGGCCTGACACACAGAACCATTTTTCCCTCGTAGGCCTCTGGGACTGTGATGGGAGGGACTGCCATGAAGATCTCTGACATGCCCTGGAGACATTTTCCTCATTGTCTTGGTGATTAAAATTCGGCTCCTTGTTAATTATCCAAATTTCTGCAGCCAGCTTGAATATCTCCCCCAAAAATGGGTTTTTCTTTTCTACCACATGGTCAGTCTGCAAATTTTTCAAATCTTTATGCTCTGCTTCCCTTTTAAACATAAGTTCCCATTCCAAACCGTCTCTTTGTGAATGCATATGACTGAATGCTTTTAGAATAAGTCAGGTCACCTCTTGAATGCTTTGCTGCTCAGAAATTTCTTCTGCTAGATACCCTAAATCATCTCTCTCAAGTTAAAAGTTCCAAGATCTCTAGGGCAGGGACAAAATCCCATCAGTCTCTTTGCTAAAGCACAGAAAGAGTGACCTTTGCTCCAGTTCCTAATATATTTCTCATCTTCATCTGAGACCACCTCAACCTGGACTTCATTGTCTATTTCTTTATCAGCATTTTGGTCAAAACTATTCAACAAGTCTCTAGGAAGTTCCCAACTTTCCAAAATCATCCTGTCTTTTACTGACCACTCCAAACTGTTCCAACTGCTGTTCATTACCCAGCCCAAAGTCACTTCCACATTTTCAGGTTATCTTTATATCAGTACCCCACTATCCCAGTACCTGTTTTCTGTATTAGTTTGTTTTCACACTGATGTAAAGATACTACCTGTGTCTGGGTAATTTATAAACAAAAGAGTTTTAATTGACTCACAGTTCCACATGGCTGGGGAGGCCTCAGGAAACTTAAAATTATGGCGAAAGGAAAAATGGAAGCAGGCACCTCTTCAGAAGCCAGCGGAAGACAGAGCACAGTAGAAATTGTCACTTTTTTACCATCAGATCTCTTGATACCTTCCTCAATATCATGAGAACAGTATGGGGGTAACTGCCCGCATGATACAATCACCTCCAATCAGATCCCTTCCTCAACACATGAGGATTACAATTTGAGATAAGATTTGGATTGGGACACAGAGCCAAACCATATCACATGCTAATCCCCTCTGCTGATAGAACCTGGCAAACACCAATTAGCTTTATATTTCTATGAGTACAGACTCTTATTCTGAATATTTCATGGAATCATACAATATGTGACCTTTTGTGTCTGGTTTCTGTTAGCATTTTCAAGGTTTATCCATCCTTCAGAAGTTCTGTGTAAACTATTTTTATGGCTTATTATTCATATACATATATATATATATATATATATATCACAATTTGTTCATCCATTCATCCATTAATGGACATTTGTGTTGTTTCCATCTGTTGGCTATTGTCAATAGGGCTGTTAATTAACATTTGCAAAATATTATTAGTTTGAGTAACTTCTTTTCATTTTGTGGGTATATACCTAGGAGTGGAATCATTAGGTCAAATATCAATTCTATGTTTAACTTTTTAAGGGCCTGCCAAAATATTTTTTCGACAGCACTATGTTTTGAATGTCCTTTCCAAAACTCATGTTGAAATTTAATTGCCATTTTGATGGTATTAAGATGGGGATCTTTAAGAGAAGATTTGTTTATGAGGGTAAAGCCCTCATGAATAGATTAATGCTGTTATCATGGAAATGGGTTTGTTATCACCAGACTCGGCTCTTGACAAAAGGATTAATACTGTCCGCATTTTTTCTCTCCCTATGCCTTCCATTATACGGTGATCCCACTAGGTGCTGATGCTATGCTCTTAGACTGCCTAGCCTCTAGAATTGTGAGCCAAATAAACATTTTTTTTAAAATTACCCTGTCTGTGATATTTGTCATATCAGCAGAAAATGAATAAGATGCACAGTGACTGAACCATTTTATATTACCACCAGCAATAAATGAGGTCTCCAATTTCTCTACATCCTCAATAACACTCGATATTTTCTGTTGTTCTATAACAGCCATCTTAGTGATTGTGAAGTAATATCATTTTGGTTTTGATTTGCATTTCCTTTTTCACTAGTCATCAATGAAATGCAAGTCTAAACCATACTGAGATGCCACTTCACACCTACTGTGATGCCTAGAATAAAAAATGTATTAATTAGCATTGGCAAACATGTGGAGAACCTCACTAACTCTGCCATTAGGAACTTAAATGTCTTAGACATTTTGAGAAAAAGACTAAAAATTCCAGAAATAACTATACTTAGAGTTACCATATATGACTCAGCTTTTCCACTTTTAGATATGTAACTGGAAGAAATGAAGATATAAATTCACACACAAATATATACAAGATTGTTTCAAGCAGCATATTTTATAATAGTCAAATAGTGAAAGAAATCCAAATGTCTATCAACTGATAGATGGATAAACAAAATGTGTTATATGCGAACATTGAATGAATCTTGAAAACATTATGTAAAGTGAATGAAGCCAGTCACAAAATACCATATATTTTATCATTGCACTGTAAGAAATATGAAGAACTGGTAAATCCATAAAGATGGAAAATACGTTAGTGGTCGTTTAAGGATCTGGAGGATGGTTTGAAGAGAGGGTGATAGCTAAAGAATATGGGGTTTTTTTTAGTGATAAAAATATTTTGATTTACTTTTGTAATGTGCGGATATCAGCAAATATACTAGAAAACATTGAGTTATATAATTGCAAAGGGGTAAATTGGTTGTTATGTAAAATTATCTCAATAAAATTGTTTTTGAAAATGTAAGAGAAAAAAAGTACATTCTAAGTGCCTGCTGAAACTGAGTTGCAGGCATCTCAAATCAGAAATTCACCTGTATCTAGTGCTTAGTTTTTCTCCTTCAAAAGGAAATGTATTTTTGTCATACCACAATAAGCAGCTCAGCAGAGCAGAGAGGGAAGGACTATGGGACAAACCTATGGACTGGCAGCTTCACTTTGTTCTATAACTAGAGGCCTCTTCTTTGGAGTCACAGGCTTATCAAAGCTCTCTATAGGAATGGTTTGCCTTCCTTGGTTTCATATACGACAAACTAGGAAGTACTAGTTGCTTGAAGACCCCTGCCCTCTGATGCTCACCGAGGACAATTGTGGCCTTATCTGGATTGTTACACCGAGGGCAATCATCCCTGAAATTGTTTCAGCAGATCCTGGGTCTACAGAAAGGAGACAAGACTCAGGGATTGAGGATGGGGTATTTTAGTGGATTGGAGGCTGCCAGCTAGCTCTGCCTGGGTGACAACCTGAGAATTTTGGAACCCTGTGGCCTTAAAACTTCCAAAGGTGTCTGTTTTCTCATTAAGTAACCTAAGTGTTCTTTCTTTATTTTGGGGAAGTCCAGAAGAACATGATACAGACATGTTTAATCCACATATACTAGATGTGCCAGCTGTAATTTTTAACAATGGTTCAAGATTCTGCAAAGCGGCCTGTCTGGAGAGATTGGACACCACCATGTCAACAACTCCATCTTGGGACATACTAAATGCAACATGCCTTCAGCAAGACCCAACCAGAAGAATTTCAGGGGGCAAGAACCCTTATACAAGTAGGAGGACTTATATCTGCACTACCCCAATGAGTGTGGGCTGGTACCAGGATGGGATGACATGGAGAAACTCTGGAAACATCTCTTTGAGTGGGAGCCCAGAAAGAAACCCAGCCAACAGCCTGTACTCATGATTGAGCCCTCTCAGAACCCTAGAGAAATTTGAGAAAAGCTTGCAGAAATGATGTTTGAGAACTTCAGTGTCCCTGCTTTCTACCTGTCTAACCATGCAGTGGCAGCACTCTGCCTCTGCCTGTGTTACAGGCCTGATGGTGGATAGTGGACATGGGGTCACTTGCACTGTCCACATCTATGAGGGTTACTCCCTGCCTCGTGCAGTCACCAAGCTCTTTGTAGCAGGGAGGGACATCATAAAGCACCTCACCTGGCTCCTCTTTGCTAGTGGGTGTACTTTTCCTTGCATACTCTACAATGCTTTGGTAAATAACATCAACGGGAAGCTGTGCAATGTCGCCTTGGAGCCACATAAAAAGCTATGCGAGAGGCCGGAGACATCCTGAGGGAATACAAACTGCCAGATGGGAATGTCATCCACATTGGGGACCAACTGTATCAAGTGCCCGAAGTTCTTTTTGCCCCTGACCAGCTGGGAATCCACAGCCCGGGACTCTCAATAATGGCCTCCAGCAACATAATGAACTGTGACACTGACATCCAGAAGAAAGTTTTTGCAGAGATTGTACTGTCTGGGGGCACCACTCTCTTTTCTGGGCCAGAGGAAAGGCTCATGAAAGAACTGGAACAGCTAGCTTCCAAAGGTACTCACATCAAAATTACGGCGTCTGTTGCTCGATGCTTCGTGTGGATTGGTGTATCCATCGTGACCTCTCTGAGCAGTTTCAAACAAACGTGGGTTACCTCTGCAGATTTTAGTGATTATGGGACATCTGTGGTTCAGAGAAGATGCTTTTAAAGATCCTTGAGCTCAGGGAACAACTCGATAGGTGAGATCACAGAAGCACCAGTGGGAGGTGCCAGTGTCCTTAAGGCTTTTTCAGGATGTTGAATAAAAGTGTTTTCACATTTTATGTTTCTATATATTTTTCTTTGCACATTGTTGAAAATGTTGTGCAAGTATCTATTTGAGTCCCCACTGAATTCTTTTGGCTATATACCGATAAGTGTATTTTATGGGTCATTTACTAATTCTTTTTTTTAACTTTTTGAGGACTGCCAGAGTGCTTTTCCGGTAGCCTCACCATTTTACACTCCCATCATCAATGTAAGAGTATTTTATTCTCCTTGTTGAAAACACTGCTAGTTTTTTTGTTTTTTGAATAATAGCCATTCGAAAGTGGTATCTCACTGTGATTTTTATTTGCATTACCATAATGGTTAGTGATGTCTAGCATTTTTTTATGTGCTTATTTACTATTTCTATATATTCTTTGGAGAAATATTTAGTCAGTCCTTAG
Organism: Pongo pygmaeus; assembly: GCF_028885625.2. Lineage (NCBI taxonomy): Eukaryota > Metazoa > Chordata > Mammalia > Primates > Hominidae > Pongo > Pongo pygmaeus. The sequence goes on along the minus strand of NC_072396.2, from coordinate 132,550,496 downwards.
CCTATTTTTTAATTGGCTTGTGTGTAGTTTGGCAGTCTAGTTTAGGAGTTCTTTATGTAGTCCAGATATTACACTGCTATAGTATATGTGAGTTTTATTCTCCTATTTATTGGTTTGGCTTTCTACTTTCTTGACGTTATCATTTGATGCACAAAAATTAATTTTGATAAAGTTCAATTTATTTTTTTCTTCATTTTCATTTGGTATCATATTTAGGAAACCATTGCCAATTTCAAGGTCATGAAGGTTTACTCCTATGTTTTCTTCTGAGAAACATAGGAGTATGTTTCTCAAAACATAAGTTTTGTTGTGTTTTTGTTTTCATTCTTCCAAATATATGTTTTCTTGTATGGTATCAGTTCTTACATTTAGGGTTTTTATTCATTTTGAGTTAATTTTTTAATGCCGCATGAGATAATTGTCCAGCTTCATTCTTTTGTATACGACTATCCTGTTTTCCCAACACTATTGAAGATACTGTTTTTTCCCATTGTATGGTCTTGACACCCTTGTTGAAAATCAATTGAACTTATATGTATAGGTTTGTTTCTGAACTCTCAATTCTATTCCATTAATATATAAGCTTATCTTTATGCTACGACCACACTGATTTTATTACAGTTGCTTTACAGTAAATTTTGTAATTAGGAAGTGTGAGTTGTCCAATTTTGTTCTGCATTTTCAAAATTAATTTGGTTATTTGGGGTCCCATGAAATCCTTAAAATCCAATAGATTTGGATTTTAGAACAGGTTTCTCCATTTTTGTAACAAACACCATTAAAATTTTAATAAGGAATGTGTTGAATTTGTATATCACATTTTTAGAATCATCATCTTAATAATGCCAAGTATTCCAATATACGCATAAAGGATATATTTTGACATATATGTGTATCTTTGACTTTTTTCAGCAATGTTTTCCAGTTTTCAGTGTACAAGTTTTGTGCCTAAGTTCATTCCTAATTATGATTTTATTCTGTTGTAAATTGAATTAATTCATTTTCTTTTCAGACTGATTTTTAATAATGTATAGAAATACAACTGATATTTGCTTGTTGATTTCATATCCTACAACCTGGCTAAATTTGTTTATTAGCTCTAATGTTTCTGTGTATATTTTTATTCCTTAGAATTTTCTACATGTAAGTATATATCGTCTGTAAACAGAGATAATTTTACTTCTCCCTTTCCAGTTTGGATGCATTTTTAAATCTTGTTCTTGCCAAATTGATCTGGGTACAACTTTCAGTACTATACTTGCATAGGAATTGGGAAAGCAGCCATCCTTTTCTTCTTCCTGATCTTAGGGTCAAATCTTGTAATCTCTCTCTATTGAGTATGATGTTAGCTGTAGGTTTTTCATATGTGGTCTTTGTCATGTTGAGGATATTTCCTTATACATCTAGTTAATAGATTGTTTACATTATAAAAAGCTTTTGGACTTTGCCAAAAGCTTTCTGTGCATCATTTGAGATTATGTTGTTTATGTTTTTTTACGTGGCAACCTTTTCTTCATTCTGTTGATGTGGTGTATTACTTTGATTGATTTAAATATGATAAACTGCTTTTGAATTCCTGGGATGAATCCCATTTCGTCACAATGAATAATCCTTTTAATATGTTGCTGAGTTAGGTTTGCTAGTATTTTGGTGGGAGTTTTTACATATATATTCATAAACAATATTAATCTGTAATTTTCTTTTTTGTAGTGTCTTTGTTTAGCTTTGGTATTATGAAAAATTTGGCCACATAGAATGAATTTTTTTTTATATTTTGAAAGCTTTTGAGAAGAATTGCTATAATTCCTCTTTAAACGTTTGGTAAAATTCATGAGTGAAGCTACCTAGTCCTGTTCTTTCATTTATTGTAAGGTTTTTGAATAGTGATACATTCTCTTTAGTGGTTTTCAGTATAGCATTCTCTTATGATCCTTTTCATTTCTGTAGATAGTGGCATCCCTCTTTCATTTTGCTTTTAATAACTGGCATTTTCCTAAAGGCTTATCAATTTTGTAGATATTTTCAATGAACACGGTTGTAGTTTCTTTGATTTATTCTATTATCTATTTCATATTTTTATTTATCTCTGCTCTAATATTTATTATTCCCTTCCTGCTGATATATTTAGGTTTATTTTAACCTTTTTTTAGTTCCTTAAGGTTTATGCTTAAGTTATTGATCAGTAATCTTGCTTCTTTGTAATTTAGGTGTTTATAGTTATATATTTCCTTCTGAAAAGTGCTATGTCTGCATCTCATAAGTTTTGTTGTGTTTTTGTTTTCATTCTTCCAAATATATTTTAAAAATCTCTTTTAATTTCTTCTTTGGCTCTTCATTGTTCAATATTGTTGCTTAATTTCCAAATATCTATGGGTTTCCAAGTTTTTCTTTGGTTATTTATTTCCATTTTCATTTTTTCTGATCAGAAAATATCACTTACAATATTTCAGTCTTTTCATATTTATTAAGACTTGTTTTGTGGCCCACCATATGTGCTATCCTGGAGAATTTTCCAGGTGTACTAAAGAAGAATTTATATCTTGCTGTTGTTGTGTGTAGTGTTCTGTATATATCCATTAGTTCTAATTCATTTATGTGTTGCTCCAGTCTTACTTCTCATTCATTTTCTGTTTGGTTGTTCTGTCCATTATTGAAAGCACAGTATTGAAGTCTCTACCTAATATTGTAGAACTGTTTCTGCCTTCAGTTCTGCTCATTTATTTTTCTTTTAAACTACTTTTTATTTGTAACCAAATGATTTCATGCAATTCTTCTAAACAGTGACATTAAAAAATTTCCTTACATATAAATAACAGACTATAAATTTGATCAAAATTGCTAGAATAAATTGTCCACTTCTACAGTGTTCTCATATCCAACAAAGTTGGTGCACAGTATATAAATTCTCAAAGTCCAATATTTAAAAACTCAGGTGCTTGACCAACTTTAATAAAGTTTCTTAATGAAAATAAATGTATCTCCCCTCCATATATTTTTAAGAGAATTATTATTCTCAATAACTGCTCTAGAAAAATAAGTTTGATACTTTTATTCTCCTAATTTTACAATTCTGAGTATGAAATTTTAACCTTTAAAATATAGTCAGGCATTTCTACCTTTCTCTCAGCATGACACCAACAGAAACACAAGTTGCTAGAGAGGAACTAACATGATAATCCAGTGATTTTAGTCCCAGTGAATTACAGGAGGATTTTAGTCCCAGTGAATTACCCATGTCACTGCAATTTTAATATGTAATTTATTTTTCCTTCCCTAATGTGGATAACTAATGGAGCAAGAGTAGGGTAGTGAGTCTGATGACCATTTTCTTGGTACATTCATTTTTTTTTTCTGGACAAAAGAAAACCATATTGGAAAAGGAAAGAATATCAATTCTAAAATCTGATATGCAGAGCTGGGGGTTGCATTCACCAAAATTGGGTTTTACTTCCTTATGTTTTTTCATGTGAAGAAGAGGATGCTAAATGATAATCAGAGGTAACCATGTCGAAGGGCCCTTGAACTTTTCTTTCAGATCTAATGCTTGTTCTCAACTACATTTTCAAAGCTGGCAACAATTAGTGCATTGTTTTTCTTCTCCATACTGACAGCACACCTCTCATGGGTCCACCAAGAAAGTTAGCTCCTTAGGCAATCACAGATTGCTATACAAGATGAAGCTGTTCCGATGGGCCTTCAGGATACCTGGATCAACTCTTTGACACTTATTGACAGGAATACGTATGTAGACCTGTACTTTTGAGAGATTTCATGACAAAAAATATATTTATATTTTTCGTGAAATATTAGTCAATTTCTCAGCAAACCTCTCAACTGTCTGTTTTCATGATCATGGTATTTCCCCTGCCAGGTAAGTATCAACTGTCTGTTTTCAACTTACCATGTTTTCAAACAAGCCATGTGAAAAAATACAATGGAATTGGTAGAAAAGATGAAAACGTGGTAAGTCCATATTAGGACTACAGTATCTCCAGGCTATAAACCAAAGGCACAGCCTCAGTGAGCCCAGACACAGTGGCTAGAAGACCAATTCTATCCATTTTTTCCTCATATGCTTTTGAGCTATATTGGTTGTGAGTATATATTTATAATAATTGTTATATATTCTTAATGAATTGAACCTTTTATCAATATGATATGTTCTTAATATTTTGATATTAGTACATTGTTGAAATAAATCTTTTTTGACTTAAAATCTCTTTTGTCTGATATTAGCATAGTCACTCTCTAGGTTACTACTTACGTAAAATGTCTTTTTCATCTCTTTAGTTTTAATTTTTTGTGTCTTTGTATGTAAAGAGAGTGTCTTTTAGGCAGTGTATACATGTCATGTTTTTATCTATTCTGCCCACATTATTTTTAATTGAAGAGTTTAATTCATTTTTATTTAAAACAATTACCAACTGGGAAAACACTTCTGTCACTTAGCTACTTGTTGTCTGCATGTTTTATTTATACATTATTTTTCAATTTTTCCATTAAGATCTTTTTTATATTTGTTTTATTTTTTATAGTGCACAATTTTTATTCCCTTCTTTTTTCCATTTCTTTATATTTTCAGTTATTTTCTTAGTGGTTTCCTTGACAACTGCAATTAACATCTTAATCTTATACAATACACTTAACTAGCTTGAATAATAATGCTGTTTCAATAGTACACAAACACTTCATTTCTATACATCTTTATCCTTCCCTATTCATATTGTTATTGTCACAGATGACATTTTTATACATTGTGTATACATTAACATTGATTAATAATGATTGTTTTATGCACTTAACTTTTAATTGTATAGGAAAAAAGAGGAGTTAAAAGTCAAACGTGCACTAATTCTGGCTTTTATATTTACCTATATAGTTACTATGAAAGAAAAATATCTTGGGGCCCCAAAATCACTAAGCTAAAAGAAAAGTCAAGCTGGGAACTGCTTAGGGAAAATCTGCCTCACATTGTATTCAAAGTCACCCCTCTGCTCTCGAGATAAATGCATATCTGATTGCCTGCTTTGGAGAAGTTAATCAGAAACTCAAAAGAATACAACTATTTGTTTCTTATCTACCTATGACCTGGAAGCATTCTCTCCACTTCAAGCTGTCCCACCTTTCCAAACCAAACCAATGTTCATCTTACATATGTTGATTGATGTTTCATGTCTCCCTAAAATCTACAAAACCAAAATATGCTCTGACTGCCTCAGACACATGTTGTCAGGACCTCCTGAGGCTACATCACAGGCACACATCCTCAACCTTGGCAAAATAAACTTTTTAAATTAACTGAGGCCTGTCTCCGATTTTCAGGGTTTACATTTTTGTAACCATGGAGGGATTCTGAGTGGAAGTGCCCCTGTCCTTTGACAAACCTCCCATCAGTGCTTGGTACCAGCGTGAACTATCTTTCTGGCTGGAACCAATAGGACAATTTGTTGAGGGCTGGAAGCAGCTCCTCCAGTGAATCCCTGATCTCCCAAAATTTGATCAAGATCTAAAGTTTATTTTGCTGTACAACTCCTTTTTTTTGGAGTTTTACTTGTTTCCAATGCAAATAAGGCAAGTTTTTCCTGCTTCCATGATGATGGAAGGCAGGTAACTCCTTTATGGAGTTTGAGCTCACTTCCAACAGCAAAGATGAGTTTTTTCCCTCCTTCTAGGATGGTGGAGAGCAGCCTTCAGCCTGAGACACATCCCTAGGTAAGTAACTTACTTGTGGTTTGTCTTGGCTAAAGTTAAAATTAACAGCCAGCTGGTCTTAATTTCTCCTTACCGTTAGACCATTCAGTAATAAAAGTCGAGTGATTATTTGTTTTGCTTAACTGCTTAACTGTTTTTGTTGTTGTTGTTTGTTTCTGTTTTTGATGTTGTTTCAGCCTTTTTCCCATTGGGTTTAAACAACCCTATCCGACTTGATCAAATCTGAAGGAAAGTTCCAAATTTTGGGGAATGAGTCCTCTGAAGTGGCTAAATTCCCACAAAAAAAAAAAAAAAAAAAGGGTAGTATGGTGGGGGAAGAAAAACAGCCAGCAAACGGAAAAAAATTTAAAGCTTGTTTATTTTGACTACTTAAGGGGCTTTATATACATAACAAGGCCAACTTTTTGCTGGCCAGGCCAAACTGAGAGAGCAATGGCTGTCCCCTCACACGGCAGTCAGTTCTATACCTCACGTTCTTCCTTCTTTCTTTTTTTCTTTTTTCGCCATGACAGCCTGGGTTTGATTCCTAAATCAAGCCCTTTCTTGTTTGATATTTGGTACTTCTGAAATAGCAGCCATTTGTCCTAGCTGAAATATGGAAATGAAATTTAAAAACCTTTTTTTAAAAAAGTATAATAGTTAAAAGTCAGCTTAATTAAAAACTAACATCCAAGATGTGCGTGTGTATGTGTGCATGTGTGCGTGTTTGTATTTAAAAGGCCTTCATGTCTTTGTTTTTTATTTACCTCCTAAAACCTTGTCTTTTTTTTTGAGCAAAGTTTTTTTCTTCTCAGTTGACTAAATTCTGTTTTCTTCATTTACTTCTGCTGTCTCTCCTTTCTTTTGCACCCTCTGCTGCATGAGGGACCTAAAATAGTTTATAATAGCCTGAGCTTCCTTAAAGAAAATGGAGAAGGCACCAGACTCCCTTTGTGCGGAGAAACATCTGTTTTTCCTTATGGAACCCCAATAATGTAAACAGAGAAGTTTATCTCAGTTCTTAAATTGCTTGATTTTGTATTGCATTACCTGATATTTTAACTAAAATAGTTATTGCAACAGAGCATACTTGGGTTTTTAAGGAAGAGTGTAGACACTTAGAAATGTCTTTGTTAGAAAAGTTAAGTGCACTATAAAAGCATCATGTTGTCTAGCCTCATAATAATTCTTCCTTTTTGGAGACCCAGGATTCAGTGTGGGCTCTGCCCAGAGCTCAGTGATCCAGCTAAAAATAGGTAGTCTCTATCTAAATAAAATTGGTCTCTTTATAAAATCCTATCATAGATTTCTATACATTTTATGTTTGACTTGGTACCAACCTTTAATCTCCCCCTGCCACCACCAGACTTATTCTTTCTATACATTGAGATGTAAATTTTGCTATCTGATTTTTTATCTAAGAGTTGTTTCCTTCAATATGCAGATTTAGGGCTATTTACTTGACAACTGACAGAGTGATGAAACAGGTCATCAAGAGTATGCTAGTCTAAGAAAACAAAGGAGGTTGTAGGAATCTATAATATGTACTTCTATCTGTATGCCTAATACAGCTATGTATTTATGTTTTGTGTACACAGTGTTTTATTACTGAAAATATATAAAAGAGATCTAACTAATTGGCTTAAGAAAATAAAAGTGCTTGAATCAAATACTTTATCAGGAAAAAAGAAAAGACTAGTCAAATGCTTTTTTAAGTTTATGTAACTTAAGTAAAATCTTTTATAAATAAGCTAGCTTTAAAATTACTTGTAAAGTAATATTAGAAATGTCTTAAGAATTTCCAGCATACATATTTGTTTGCATTTATTAATCAGGAAATTTCATACTTATCCCTGCCAAATAATAAAAGGTGTCAAAATTTGGCACAGGGGTTACAAAACTATAAACCCAACCCCAAACAAAATATCTTTGTTTGTGTAATTTCTATAAATAAGGCATTGATATTGGTTTAATAATAATAGCTACATTTTGAATTTAGTAAGATTACCGTAACTTCTAACATTGTGGCTTTAGGTGTTTCAGTCCACAGGCAGTAAGGTTTGTTATCCTCTCTGTTTCAAAGCTAAACTATAAACTAAATTTCTCCCAAAGTTAGTTCAGCCTACACCCAGGACTGAACAAGGACAGCTTGGAGGTTAAAAGCAAGATGGAGTAAGTTATGTCAAATGTTTTTCACTATCTCAGTTATAATTTTGCAATAGTGGTTCAATAACTTCAAATGATGACTATTGCAGTTTTCATAAATAATCTAGGTAAATAATTAAAATAAAATAATGAAGTAAGTGTAATGGGATAAATACTTGTAGACAAATGTCATAATATATTAAATTAAATACTATACATTTTATTATTTGAGTATTTCCCAATAAAAAAATATTTGTAGAAAAACATTCTTTCTAAAAATAGTGTGTCCTTTAAAAAAATAATTCAAAGGTTTTTAAACATCATGTATAAAACAAGGTAAAAGGAACATGGAAATAAGAGAGATGTAAAGAAAATTATAAAAATAAACAGGGTTTGTTTTTGGTAAGAAATAATATGAAATTATTTAAGGAGAAATAATTTCATATGAGAAAGAATCTTATATGGTAAATTTAGCCCTAGAGTAAAATGACTAGTTGTTTAAGAAAGTGGGATGTTCAGGACATGACAGAAAGACCAAGACTTTCCTGAACCGTCTGTGTAAGTCACAATAAGAGAATTTAGAAACAATGACACAAAAAGTGTTATATGATCAAGTTGTCATATTATTACTAAGTTTTGCTTTGCTTAAGAACAAACTGAGGTTAATATTTTTAAATTAAGGTTATTACATCCATGTATCTCTCTGTATGCACTTTTAAAATGCTTATGACATTGAGTTCCAGGGCTTTGACTTCTGGGTCTAAAAAGGACACCAAGTCCTACTAAATTTTAAACACTGACAGCAATTAAAGCCCAATCTTCAGGCCTGGTAGAAGATGCCATTCAAAATAAACTGCATTCCTGAGACACAGGCCCAAAAATTAAAGCTACTCAACTCCTCAAGGCCCAGGGCCAAAAATTAAAGCTACTCAACCCCTCAAGACCCGCTTCATGGAAGCAGTGGTATGTGAAATTGTAAGGACCAATTTTGAGACATAAAATAAATTCAGTTTCTCTATAAATTAATTATTAATAATGTCAAAAGCACACTGATTCAAGACCAGCATATGGGCCTGATATGTTTTGGCTGTTTCCCCACCCAAATCTCATCTTGAATTGTAGCTCCCATAATTCCCTCATGTTGTGGGAGGGACCCAGTGGAAGATAATTGAACCATGAAGGTGGTTTCCCCCATACTATTCTCGAGGTAGTGAATAAATTTCACGAGATCTGATGGTTTCATAAGGAGAAAACCCTTTTGCTTGACTTTCATTCTTCTCTTGCCTGCTGCCATGTGGTGTGAGCTTTACCTTCCAGCATGATTGTGAGGCCTCCTCAGCCCTGCAGAATTGTAAGTCCATTAAACCTCTTTCTTTTGTAGATTGCCCAGTCTCAGGTATGTCTTTATCAGTAGCATATAAACAGACTAATACAGGGCCCCTGTGTTAGATTAACAAGGTTTTCTTGAAGCATTAAGTGACTCCTTAATAAAGGTTATAAAGTGTACAAAAGGATTATAAAAGTTATATCTTATGGTCAACATTAAAATTGTATAGATTGTTTATAAAATTTTAAAAAACAAATTTGTTTGGCTTTATGTTGTGTTTATTAGTGCTTATTGTTTGGAGAAATAAGTCTCCTCTCAAAGAATGAAGGTTTTTTGCCTTTTATTGAAATCCTTGAGTTATGACTTTTCTTTTTTTTTTAATAGTTAACAAGTTATTTTTTATTTTTTTCTTTTATTATTATTATTATTTTTATACTTTACTTTTCAAATGAATGACTTATTTTACAATGACCTGTGATATCAGGTGTTTTAAACCTTTGTGTATTAGTTCGTTTTCATGCTGCTGATAAAGACATACCCGAGACTCAGTAATTTAAAAAGAAAAAGAGGTCTAATGAACTTACAGTTCCATATGGCTGGGGAAGCCTCACAATCATGGCAGAAGGTGAAAGGCATGTCTTACATGGCAGTAGGCAAGAGAGAATGAGAACCAAGTGAAAGGGGAAACCTCTTATAAAACCATCATGTCTCAGGAGACTTATTTACTACCATCAGAATAGTATAGGGAAAACCGCCCCCATGATTCAATTATCTCCCACTGGGTCCCTTCCACAACACCTGGGAATTATGGAAGCTACAACTCAAGATGAGATTTGGGTGGGGACACAGCCAAACCATATCACTTTGCTATTTGACAAACTTTCCAAAATCAAATTGTAAATTATGTATTTTTCTGACCTAATTAATCCTTTAAGATATTAAGTTCCTTAAAGTCCAAAAATGACATAATTTGTCTTATCTGGTATAAAAATTATATAGGAAGAATTGTCAAATATGAAATATGTTTGGTTTTCTTTGGGCTATATTTGTATAAATATGTTATTGGTTTATGTTCCAAAATCATGAGAAACTCCTATAATTCTGATATGACTTAGTGTACATTATCAGTAATAATTATGATTGTTATGTTAAATTATTGTGTGCCACAGAGGTAAAACATTTCCTTGTCAGTTGTGTCTTTGACTATGGCTGCCCTAAAACCTTTTATCATCCACAGACAATTGGCTTGCTTTGGTCCTCCTTAGAAGGTGGTTTTTTAACCAACTATGAAACTCTAACAGGTGCTCTTATATACAAGTTTCTGGTAGCTTTAGAGATTGTGACATCAGAAGATAATAAAAACTTTCAGGACTCATGGATAGACGAAATGTTCATGAATATCCAGCAGAACAGGAACTAACTACATGGACTGAAATAATAGAAAACTGAAATAATCTTTTTGACTTTTTGCTTAAAAACTTGCTGATCCTTTGTTTTGTTTTTTCAGAGTCAAGGAAACTTGTCTTTTCAGCTATTAACAGCTTTTAACAATCTATACTCCTATGAACAAAATTTAGAACATACTTGTTTTCATTCTACTTGATTTCTCCAGAATTTGAAAACTATTTTTGAGTATTCTGAACTTATGGCAATACAGTTATTTTCATAAGTGCAATAAGAATCTGTTTTCATTTATAACAGGGAACAATCAGAGAAACTGGTTGCTTTACAAAGGCCATGACTGGAATGGTGTCCTTTCCTTTAAGGAATCAAACTTAACTTACAGATCCAACAAAAGCCCCTTGAGAAAACTGGCCTCATACTTGTCTATGCAGTCCCTGAACAGAGTTCCTGACCTGTGGTAAGTAAAGAATATCACTTTGTGACAGACATAGGAGCCCAAGTTTTATCTTGGGACTAAAGAAGAGAGGATCACCCAAATCATAGGTATTTGTACTTTAAAAAAGTCTTATCTGAGATTCCTTCTATGAAAGAGTTCACCAAAGCCAATGTAAAAGCCTATGTAAAAAATAATTATTCTGGCTGCAGTGTATACAAATAATTAGGCCAAGTATAATAAAGCAAACCAGTCCCACCATGATTTGTATTTAGCAAAAATGGAAAACTGGAGAGAGAATAATTATGTTTTAAAAATTATAGTACACCTGTTTTTAGATTCCAGTATTGCCTAATACTTTTTAAATTTTTATTACTTTCTACAGTTTGGACCGAATTCTAATTTTCTTGGCTACAAGTCTTCAAAATATTGTTTTCATTTTTTTCCTTCTTCCCCCACCCATTTTTCCTAATTTAGGATCACTGAAAACTAAGCTGTGCTTTCATAAATCCCTGCAAACTGACACTAGACAGCTTAAACTTTAGAAGACAATAATTGCAACCTATTTACATGCATAAGCCACTTTCATACCTGGTTACCGATGTATCAACTTCTGAGTAATCTGACCTATATTAATTCTCTGGGATTGTTCTTTTGTTTTGTGTTAATTTTCTCCCTTCTTCCACCTATTTTCTTTTCATAGAACATGAAACTTTACAACCTTCTAAATATAAGCTTTCCTAATAACTCGGGACCTACCTGTCTAGGAATAAACTATCCTAGCCACAAGAGATTAGACAAAATCTGAGACCAGAGACTCATTTTTTTAAAATGCTTTCTCTAAAATATTTTTAAAAAGAAAAGGAGGGAGGCCAGGCGCAGTGACTGACGACTGTAATCCCAGCACTTTGGGAGGCTGAGGCAGGCAGATCATGAAGTCAGGAGATCAAGACCATCCTGGCTAACATGGTGAAACCCTGTCCCTACTAAAAATACAAAAAACTTACCCAGGCATGGTGGCACATGACTGTAGTCCCAGCTACTTGGGAGGCTGAGGCAGGAGAATCACTTGAACCCAGGAGGCAGAGATTGCAGTGAGCCGAGATCACCACTGCACTCCAGCTTCAGTGACAGAATGAGACTCCATCTCAAAAAAAAAAAAAGAAAAGAAAAGAAAAAAGAAAAAGGGGGAAATGTGAAAGGAAAATATCTTGGGGCCCCCAAATCACTAAGCTAAGAACAAAGCCAGCTGATCTGCTTAGGGCAATCCTGCTTCCCATTCTATTCAAAGTCATCATTCTGCTCTTGTGATAAATATATATCTGATTGCCTCCTTTGGAAAGGGTAATCAGAAACTCAAAAGAATGCAATCATTTGACTCTTATCTACCTATGACCTGGAAGCCCTCTCTCCAATTTGAGTTGTCCCACTTTTCCAAACTGAACTAACGCTTATCTTACATATGTTGATTGATATCTCAAGTCTCCCTAAAATGTATAAAACCAAACTGTGCTCTGACCACCTTGGGCACATGTCATTAGGCCTTCCTGAGATTGTGTCATGGGTTTGTGTCCACAACCTTAGCAAAAGAAACTTTCTAAATTCACTGAGACCCATCTCAGATTTTGGGAGTTCACATTGCCTTTACCAATGTTATTTTTTTTAATATACCTTTGAATTACTGTCAAGATTTTTAGGGAAGATTTACTAATAGTCAACTCTCTCAGCTTTTTTAAAACCTGGGAATAACTTAATTTTTCTGTCATTCTTGAAGGATAGTTTCGCCACATATAGAATATTTGCTTATTTTTTTTTCTTTCAGCACTTTAAATATATTGTCTTACTGCTATTTTTCTTTCTTGGTTTCTGATGAGAAATCATTTCTTAATCTTATCGAGGATCCTAAGCATAGACTTATATTTCTCTTCCAGTGGTTTGACTATATACTGTGTGGATTTGAGTTTATCATACCTAGAGTTTGCTGAGATACTTAGATACTTAGATTTATGTCTTCCATTACATTTAGAACATTTTCAGCCATTGTTTCTTCAAATGCTTTCTCTTCTTCTTTTCCTCTCTCTTCTCCTTCTGAGACTCCAAAAATGCATAATTAGTATGTATATAGTGTCCCACAGGGCCCTTGGGTTATGTTATTTTTCTTTATTCTTTTTTATTTCTATGCTTCTTACTAGATAATCCCAATTGCCTTAAGTTTGCTGATTCTTATTTTGAGTGTGCTCAAATCTATCATTGAATGTCTCTAGTGAATTTACTTAAGCTATTGTACTTTTCAGCTCAATAACACCTATTTGGTTCCTTTTTATAATTTCTAGTAATTTATTGACATTTGTTACTATTCATGTGTCTTTTTCCTAATTTTTGAGTCTATGTCCATGATTTCTTTAACTCTTTGATCATATATAAAACAGATTATTTGATATCTTTATCTAGTAATTCCAGTGTCTTGGTTTACAAAATATAATTTTATCTAGTAGTTTTCCTGTTAGTGAGCCATGTATTTCTGTTTTTGTGTAGGCTTTGTAATCTTTTATTAATAATTGAATACTTTGAGTATTCTAATGAGGTAATTTGGGAAATCAAATTCTCCTCTTCCCCAAGGATTAGTTTTGAGGCTTCAGTAATTCATTTTTATGGTAATCTTTTCAAACTATTTTAGAAAATGCTCTGTGGCAACATACACACACATACACACACACACACACATACACACACAGGCACTGGGATAATTCAACCTACATGGTTAAATTCTGCTGTGGTTTGAATGTGTATCACATCCAAAATCCATGTTAAAACTGAATCCATATTGTGGTGGTATTATGAAGTGGGTCCTGTGGGATGTGATTAAGTCATGAAAAGTCTTCCCACATTAATGGATTAGTACCTTACAAAAGGATAGGAAGGATAAGCTTAGGCCCCTTTTGTTTCTTCCATACTTCTGCCATTTGAGAAAACAGTATTTGTCTCTTCTGTCCTTTTCACCTCCTCCATCATTCAAGATAGAACAATAATTCCCTCACCAGACACCAAATGCAATATATAAATACAAAGAGAGAGCGAACAAAGTAGAATATTAGACATAAATTCAACTATATCAATAAAAGTATTAAATGTGAATGTATTTTTTGTTTCTTTGTTTTTTACTCTTATTTTAGGTTAAGGGATACATGTTCAGATTTGTTAACTTGGTAAATTGTGTGTCATGGGGGTGTGGTGTACCGATTATTTCATCACTAAGGTGATAAGCATAGTCCCCGACAGGCAGTTTTAATATCCTCACCGCACTCCCACCCACCACCCTCAAGTAAGCCCTGGTGTCTGTTGTTCCCTTCTTTGTGTCCATGTGTACTCAACATTTAGTTCCCACTTATAAGCGACAACATGCGAATATTTGGTTTTGTGTTCCTGCACTAGTTTACTTAGGATAATGGCCTCCAATGTCCTTTGTTGCTGCAAAGGACATCTCAGTCTTTTTTATGGCCGTGTAGTATTTCATGGTGTATATGTAATAAATTTCTCTATCCAGTTAATTGTTGATGGTCATTTAGGTTGATTCCATGTTTTTGCTTTTGTGAATAGTGCTGCTATCAACATAGGTGCGCATATGTCTTTATGGCAGAACAATTTACATTTTGGGGGCTATATACCCAATAATGGGATTGCTGGGATGAATAGAAGTTCTGTTTTAAGCTCTTAGAGAAATTGTCAAGCTGCTTTGTACAATGACTGAACAAATTCACATTCCTACCAGCAACATATGTGTTTCATTTTCTCCACAACCTTACTAGCATCTTGTATTTTTTAATAACCATTATGAGTTTTGTGAAATGGTATCTCATTGTGGATTTGATTTCCATTTCAAAAATTATGAGTGATTTTGAGCATTTTCTCATCTGGTTGTTAGCCACATGTATGTCTTCCTTAGAAAAGTGTCTGTTCACGTCATTTGCCCACTTTTTAATGGGTTGTATGTCTTTTCCTTGTATGTTTGTTTAAGTTCCTTGTAGATTCTGGATATCAGGCGTTTGTCTGATGTATAGTTTGCAAATATTTTTCCCTATTTTGTAGGTTGCCTGTTTACTCTGTTGATAGTTTCTTTTGCTGTGCAGAAGCTCTTTAGTTTAATTGTATCCCATTTGTCAATTTTTGCTTTTGTTGCAATTGCATTTGGCATTTTTATCATGAAATTTTTGGTAGTACCTATGTCAAAAATGGTATTTCCTAGGTTATCTTCCATGTTTTTCATAGTTTTTGGTTTTATATTTAAGTCTTTAATTCACCTTGATTTGGCTTTGTTCTCTGGCCCCTCGAGGTTAGGAACCTGCTGCACTGGAGGGACAGAAGCGTTCCTGGTATGTTGGTCACAACACTCCAATGGATGATATTAGCCAAAACGCTTTATCAGGGCAGTGGTTGTTGGATCTGTGGGTCATTCAGGTGAGTCAGCAGCCACAGCAGTGCAGTGGGGTGCATGCTTATTAGCTAGGACTGGAGTGGGGCTGCAGCATTCCTGTGTGTGATTACATTGGTAGTGGTGGTGGCAATGGGGGCAGGGTCCTGGTGGCAGTGTGGTCATCAGCCTCCATGGATGTCTTCATACTGGCAATGGCAGTGACATGTTTGTGGGGATGGGGAAGGGGGATGGGTTTGCCTGCCTCTCTGGACATGTTTGTGCTGGTGATGGCTGTGCAGCCAGGTGCCCATGTATCAGCATCATGGGGGGTGATTTGGTGTGTTCACACAGGCAACAATGTCATGAAATGTAAATATATTAAACTGATCAATGTAAAGAAAGATTGTCACAATGAAAAAAACAAAATGCAATTATATACTTTCTAGAGAAGACACAGGTTATATTTTAAGAAAGAAATGGGTTGAAAGCAAAGAAATAAAAATATATGTCATGCAAACAGCAACAATAAGAATGATGGTGAGGCTATAAAAATAAAAGTAAACAATAGACTGTAAAAAAGGTGTTGCTAAAAATAAAAACGTACCAAAATCAGTATAATTTATATATGCCAAGAGAGAACAATTAGAAAAAGAAATAAAATAATTAATCCCATTTATAATAGCCACAAATAAAATTAAATAACTGAGAAATAAACAAAAAAGTGTAATATCTTGACAATGAGAAATATAAAACACTAATGAAAGAAATTGGAGAGGACACAAAGAAAAGATGTTCCTTGTTCATGGATCAGAAGAATCAATATTGTCAAAATGTTCATACTACCAAAAGCCATCTACAAATTCAATGTAATCTCTATCAAAATACCAATGACATTCTTTAAATAAATAGAAAAACAATGCTAATATTATATGGAACCACCAAAGACCCAGAATAGCTAAAGCTATCATGAGCCAAAAAAAAAAAAAAATTAAAAAACTAAAACTGGAGGAATCACATTACCTGACTTCAAATTATATACAGAGCTACAGTGATCAAAACAGTATGATTATGGCATAAAAACAGCCACATAGATCAATGAAACAGAATAGAGAACCCAGAAACAAATGCACACACCTATGGTAAACTCATTTTTTACAAAGGTGTCAAGAACATACATTGGTGAAAAGACAGTGCCTTCAATAAATGCTGCTGAAAAAACTGGTTATCCATATGCAGAAAAATAAAACTAGACCTCTATCTCTCAACATATACAAAACTCAAATCAAAATGCATTAAAGACTTAAATTTGACACCTCACACTATGAAACTATTACAATAGAACATTTGTGAAATTCTCCAGGACATTTTTCTGGGCAAAAATTTTCTGAGTAATGCCCTATAAGCATAGACAGCTAAAGCATAAATGGACAAATGGGATTGCATCAATTAAAAAGCTTCTTCACAGCAAAGGGACCTATCAAAAAAAATGAAGATGCAACCCACAGAATGAAAGAAAATATTTGAAAACTACCCATCTGACAATAATAACTGTAATATATAAGGATTTCAAACAACTCTATAGGAAAAAAAAACTAATAATCTGATTTTAAATGAGCAAAATATGTGAATAGGTGTTTCTCAAAAGAACATATACTAATGGCAAACAGGCATATGCAAAGGTGTTTATTGATCATCAGACAAAGGAAAATCAAAACTTCAATGAGGTATCATCTCAACCAAGTTAAAATGGCTTTCATCCAAAAGACAGGCCACAACTAATGCTGGAGAGGATGTGGAGAAAAGGCAATCCTCAGACCTTGTTAGTGGGGATGTAAATTAGCACAATGACTATGTAGAACAGTTGGAGGTTTTTCAAATAACTAAAAATAGAGCTACCATATGGTTTGGCAATCCCACTCTTGGATATGTACTCAAAAGAAGGGAAATCAATATATCAATGACAGATCTGCTCTCCAATGTTTGTTGCAGCACTCTTCACAATAGACAAGATTTGGAAGCAACCTATGTGTCCATCAGCAGATGAATGGCTAAAGAAAATGTGGTATTTATACATAATAGAGTACTATTTAACCATAAAAATGAATGGGATCTTTTTATTTACAACAACATGGATGAAACTGGAGATCATTATGTTAAGTGAAATAAGCCAGGCACAGACAGACAAACACTGCATATTCTCACTTATTGTGATATTTACAAATCAAAACAATTACACTTATGGAGATAGAAAGTAGAAAGGTTGTTATCATAGGCTGGTAAATGTACTGGGTGTGTGGAGTGGGAGGTGGGGATTGTTAATGGCTACGAAAACATAACTTGAAACAATGAATAAGACCTAGTATTTGATAGCACAACAGAGTAACTATAGTCAATAATAATTTAATTGTGAACTTTTAAATAAATAAAAAAGTGTGATTGGATTTTTTTTTTGTAATGGAAAAGATAAATGCTTGAGTGGATGGATACCCAGTTTCCCATGATGTGCTTATTAAGCATTGGATGCCTATGCCAGACTATCTCACATACGCCATAAATATATATGCCTACTGTATACCCACAGAAATAAAAATAAATAATAATAATAAAAAAGAATGGCATTGTATAATGATGAAAGGGTCAATCTATCAAGAAATTATAACAATTAAAATGTATATGAACATGTCATCAGAGGCTTGTCAGCACAGACTGACATAATTGAGAAAAACATAGACAATTCAATGGTAATAACCAGGCACTTCAATGCCCCCACTTACTCCAATGAATAAAACAACTCAGCAGAAGAGTAACAAAAAATAAAATATTTTAAAACACTCTATGCAAACTAGGCAACATATCTATGGAGCACTCCACCAGCCAACAACAGAGTGCACATTATTTTTCAGGGTACAAGAAACTTTCTCTATGATAGGTCATGAAACAAACTCAACAAAATTAAAAGGATTATTATCTCAAAATCTATACCCTATAAACACATTGAAATTAAATTATAATTTGATAACAGAAAGAAACTTGGGTAGTTCACAATCTTTGGGGAATATTGAAGTCACTTTTAAATTACAAATGCATCAAAGGGGAAATCACAAGAGAATACCTTGAGACAAATTAAAATAAAAATACAATATACCAACATAAAAATGCAGATAAAGCAATGCTTATAGTGTAATTTATAACTGTGAACACCTCTATTTATAAAAAAGAAAAACTTCAAATCAACAACCTAATATCTAGTATAAGACATTGGAAAAACAAGAGCAAACCAACACCAAAATTAGTAGAATGAAGAAATAAAAATTAGAGAAGAAATGAATAAAATATAAATAAAAAACAATAGAGAAAGCCAGTACTAACAAAAGTTGGCTTTTAAAAATGATCAGCAAAACTTCAGCTGGACTGATCTAAAGTAAAAATGTGTAAATTACTGAAATTGGAAAGGAAAGAGAGAGTATGAATACCAATTTACAAATATGTAAATAATTATTAGGGAATACTATGAACAAGAAAGACACAAACTATTGAATTTAATTCCAGAGAAGAAAAAAGAAAGCTGGATGTGTGTGTGTGGAGAAATAATCCGTGTGCAGTGTTACAGTAAGGGAAGTGAGTAAGGGATTTTGCATTGGAATTCAATGCTGGTCTTGCTATAGTCTGAGAACTGGGCAGATTTTCTCAGTCCTTGACTTTAGGCTGGTGCCCACAAAGGAAGCATGTAATACCCGGCCTGGTCCAGAGGAAAGTTAACCACCCTTGTGGGAGGAAACCAAAACCTGACTCACGTCACCAATAGGTGAATAAAGTGGTCTGGTGTCAGCCAGGCCATAGTGACCCTGGTCCTTGGATGAGCCCCAGTGCTGTGATGGTCTAGGAGGCTGTATGCTCAGGGCACACCCCATTGTGACAAAAACTGTCGCAGCCCACATCACTCCTCCCTCAATTACAGGCATTGTAGTGTGGAGAAAGTCTTCTTTTACTTGGGAAAAGGAGAGGGAACAGTACAGGGACATTGCCTTGCAACACAGTACCAGCCCTGCTGCAGTAAAACATAGCACTGAGCACCAGTGTCCCAGATTCCAGGCAGTTGCTTCAGAAAGGCATTTCTAGATCCCAGTCTAGGATGAAGAAGGAATCCCCTGCTGCAGTGAGATGGACTCATGTCCTAGTCCACTTTACCACAGGCTGATGAATGTGGCCTTAGGCCTTGAGGAAACATCAGCAGTAGTCAGTAAGTAACAGCCATGGGCCTTAGGTGAGGTCTGGTACTTCATTGATATGGGAGGGGGTGGGACTCAGGTGCAACCCAGTACAATGCCAGCTGTAGTGGCCATGGGTGTGCCTGTGTCTCTGTTGTCTTCCTCAAGTTCATAAGGGCTGGGTATCTGTGAGTCTACAAGAGTCACGACATTTCTGTCTTAGTGCATCCTCTAGTGCTGAAGTGGCTACAGTGTTCACAGGCTCAGGAAATTCAATAGCAAATCCTCTTTGAATTATTGGAAGACCCACTGAACAAAAAGGTACTAAAAAGGCCATATTGTAATAACTGGAATAAAGACCCACTTGTTAATACACAGATATTGATGAACATCTACAAGCATCAAGAACATTCAGGGAAATATGACCTCATCAGAAAATCTAAGAAAGGCACAGTAGCTGGCATTAGAGTGACACAGATGTATGACCTCTTAGACAGAAAATTTAAAATAGCTGTCTTGCAGAAGCTCAGTGAACTTCAAGAAAACACAGAAAAACAATTCAGAAATGTATTAGAAAAAAATAATAGAGATTGAAACAATTTTTTAAAAATCACACAGAATTTCTAGAGCTGAAAAATACAATTAAGAAATTGAAGTATACATCAGATATTTTAACCACAAAATTAATCAAACAGAAGAAAGTAATAATGAGCTCTAAAACAAGCTATTTGAAAATACACAGTTAGAAAATAAAAAAATGAAAAGAGTGAGAAAGAATTAAAAATGTTCATAAGATCTAGAAAATAGTGTAAAAAACAAAATCTAAATGACATTGGCCTTAAAGAGGGAATAGAGAAAAATATAGGGGTAGAAAATTTATTTTAAAAAAAACAGTAGTGGAGAACTTTCCAAATGTTAAGAAAAATAAAAATATCCAAATACAAGAACGTCAAAAAACACAAAGCAAATTTAACTCAAGTAAAAGGAACTCGAGGCGTATAATAATTCAGCTTTCAAATGTCAAAGAAAAAGAAAGAATACCAAAAGGAGCAAGAGAGAAGAAGCCAATAACATATAAACAAGCTGTGATACATTTGGCAGCAGACTTTTCAGTGAAAACCTTACAGACAAGGAGGGAGTAGGTTGATATATTCACAGTGCTGAAAGGTGAAAAAAACTCTCAACCAAAACTATTGTACTCAGCACAGTTATCTTTCAAACATGAAGGAGAATTAGACTTTCCCAGACAAACAAAAGCTGAGGAAATTTATAACCACCAGACCCATTTTACAAGAAATGCTAAAGGAAGCTTTCAATCTGAAATAAAAAGATGTTAATCTGCAACAAGAAATCATCTGAAGGTGTAAAACTCACTGGTAAAAGCAAATGTGCAGATAATTCTGAACAGGCTAATACTGTATTTTTGGTGTGTAAACCATTCATATCTTTAGTATAAAGACTAAAAGAAAAATCTGTCAAAAATAATAATAAATATACAATTCTGTTAAGAAATGGGTTACATAAAAAATAAAACTTGAGACAACAAAATGTCATAAAGGAAGAGATAGATTTAATTTGTAGAATATTTTAGTTTTTTCTTTGCTTGTTAGTTTCTTTTCTTTGTGATCAAAGTTAAGTTGTCATTAGTTTAGGATAACTTGTAACTGTAGAATAGTTTTTGTAAGCCTCATGATAACCACAAAGCAAAAACCTATAATGTTTATACTAAAAATAAAAACAAGGAATTAATGAAACCACTGGAGAAGATTAAGTAAAATTAAGTAAACAAAACTGACAGAAAGGAAGAAGCAATGACAGCAGTTACAAAAACTATAAAACAATAAATGGCAATAGTTTTTAATTATAAATAATATTAAATATAGATGGACTAAATTATCAAATTAAAAGACATAGAATGGCTGAGAGAAGTTTAGAAAAACAGGACCCAACTATTTGCTTACTACAAAAAAACCTCATTTCACTTATAAAGAAATGCAAAGATTGATTCCATGTGTTTGCTATTGTGAATTGTGCTGCAATTAACATATGAGTACATGTCTTTTTGGTACAATGATTTATTTTCCCGTGGGGATATACCCAGTAATGGGATTGCTGGGTTGAATGGTAATTCTGTTTAAAGTCCTTGAGAAATCTCCAAACTGCTGTCCACAGTGTCTGAACTTGTTTACATTTCTGCCAACAGTGTGTAAGTGTTCCATTTTCTCCACAGCCTTACCAGCATCTGTTATTGTTTTTACTTTTATGAAATTATGTGCTTTACAGCAACATAAATGCAGCTGGAGCCCATTATCCTACAGAAAACCAAATACTACATGTTCTCACTTATAAAAGTGGGAGCTAAACATCGGATACATATGGACACAAAGATGAGGACAATAGACATTTGGGATTACCAGAGGGGGCAGAAAGAGAAAGGAGAAAAGGCTGAAAAACTAACTGTTGAGTACTATGCTCACTACCTCAGTGATGGGATCATTCATATCCAAAACTTCAGCATCATGAAATATAACGATGTAACAAATCTGCACATGTATGCCTTGAATTTAAAATAAAAGCTGAAATTATGAAAAAGACACATATAGCCTGAAAATAAAAGGATGTAGAAAAAATACTACATGCAAATGGAAATTTAAAAAGAGCAGGAATAGTTATACTTTTATCAGATAAAATATATTTTAGTAAAAAATGTGTATGAAGAGATGAAAAAGTTATATAATGATAAAGAAGATAATTCAGCAAAGGAAAATAACAATTTTATTATTCCCTTTTATTCAACATAGTACTGGAAGTTCTAGCCAGAGGGATTAGGCAAGATAAATAAGTAAAGGACATTCCAATTTTAATGCAAAGTATATAAATGTCCTTTTTCACAGAGGACACAATGTTATATTTAGGAAAACCTAAAAACTCCACACACGAAAAAATATTGGGACTGATAAATGAATTCAGTAAAGTTGTAGGATACAAAGCCAACATATAAATATCAGTAGGATTTATATATGCCAACAGCAAACAATCTGAAAAATAAATCAAAACAGTAATACTTTTTACAATAGCTGCTATATATGCATATTTTATATGTAAGATCTTTCACTGGTTTAGTTAAAGAAATACAATGGCTGAGCTAATTTACATTTCTACCAACAACGTATAAATGGTACCTTATACACTGAACAAATTGAAGGGGATACAAAAATGTGGGAAAATATTCTATGCTCACAGATGAAAGAACTAATGGCGTTAAAATGCCCATACTACGCAAAGTGATTTACATATTCAATTCCATCCCTATCAATATACCAGTGATATGCTACACAGGAATATAATAAGTACTAAAAGTTTTATGAAACCATCAAAGACCCTGAATAGACAAAGCAATCCCCAGCAAAGAAAAAAACAAAACAAAAAACAAAAAAAACTGGAGGCATCATACTACCTGAATTCAAAATATACTACAAAGTTACAGGAACCAAAACATCATGTTACTGACATAAAAACAGACACATAGACAAATAGAACAGAATAAAAAAGAAACAGAAATAAATTCACACACTTAAGCAAATGCACTATTGACAAAACCACCAAGAACTAACAATGGGGAAAAAACAGTCTCTTCAATAAATGGTGCTGAGTAGAATGTCTATTATCAAAAGCACAGAAAATAACAGATGCTGGTGAGGATGCCAAGAGAATACAGAGAAAGTAGAACGTTTAGTGAGAATGTAAATTAGCACAGCAAGTTTGAAAAACAGCATAGAGGAATGGATAAAGAAAATATGGTATATATATACAATGAAATATTATTCAACCATAATGAATAAAATCCTGCAATTTTTCAGTAACATAGATAGAATTGGAGGTAGTGAGGAGTTTGGTGTTTACTAGAGACAGAGAAGGGTATGGGGCAAAAGGGAGATGAGCAGGAGTTGGTTAATGGGTATAAAATATATTTAAACAGAATTAATAAGTTCTAGTGTTTTATAGGAGGGTAGGGTGAGAATAATTAATAAAAATTTATAATATATTTCAAAATAGTTGAAAGGGAAGATTTTGAATATTTGAAATATTCCCTACACAAAGAAATTATAAATATTTGAGGTGATGGGCATTTCAATTATCTTGATCATTACATATTGATATGGTTTGGCTGGGTCCCCATCCAAATCTCCACTTGAATTGTATCTCACAGAATTTCCACATGTTGTGTGAGGGACCCAGGGGGAGGTAACTGAATCATGGGGGCTGGTCTTTCCCATACTGTTCTCATGATAGTGAACAAGTCTCATGAGATCTGATGGGTTTATAAGAGGTTTCTGCTTTTGTTTCTTTCTCATTTTCTCTGTCTTTCGCCATGTAAGAAGTGCCTTTTGCCTCCCACCATGATTCTGAGGCCTCCGGGGCCATTTGCAACTGTAAGTCGAATTAAACTGCTCTTTGTTCCCACTCTCAGGTATGTCTTTATCAGCAGCATGAAAACAGACTAATACAGAAAATTGGTACCAATAGAGTAGGGTGTTGCTGAAAAGATACCAGAAAAGGTGGAAGTGACTTTGGAACTGGGTAATAGGCAGAGGTTGGAACAGTTTGGAGGGCTCAGAAGAAGACAGGAAAATGTGGGAAAGTTTGGAGCTTCCTAGAGACTTGTTGAATGGCTTTGACAAAAATGCTGATAGTAATATGAACAATAAGGTCCAGGATGAGGTGGTCTCACACGGAGATGAGGAACTTGTTGGGAACTGGAGCAAAGGTGATTCTTGTTATGTTTTAGCAAAGAGACTTGTGGCATTTTGTCTCTGCCCTAGAGATTTGTGAAACTTTGAACTTGAGAGAGATGATTTAGGGTATCTGGCAGAAGAAATTTCTAAGCCGCAAAGCATTCAAGAGGTAACTTGGGAGCTGTTAAAGCATTCAGTTTTATAAGGGAAGCAGAGCATAAAAGTTCAGAAAATTTGCAGCCTGACAATGCAATACAAAAGAAAATTTCATTTTCTGAGGAGAAATCCAAGCCAGCTGTAGAAATTTGCATAAGTAACGAGGAGCTGAATTTTAATCCCCAAGACAATGGGAAAAATGTCTTCAGGGCATGTCAGAGGTCTTCATGTCAGCCCACCCATCACAGGCCCGGAGGCCAAGATGGAAAAAGTGGTTTTGTTGATGGGGTCCAGGGCCCTTGTGCTGTGTGCAGCCTAGGGACTTGGTGTCCTGTGTCTCAGCTGCTCCAGCTGTGGCTGAAAGGGGTCAACATACAGGTTGGGCTGTGACTTAACAGGGTGGAAGCTCCAAGCCTTGGCAGCTTGCACATGATGTTGAGCCTGCCAGTGCACAGAAGTCAAAAATTGAGGTTTGGGAACCCCCACCTAGATTTCAGAAGTTGTATGGAAATGCCTGGATGCCCAGGCAAAAGTTTGCTGCAGGGGCAGGGCCCTCATGGAGAACCTCTGCTGGGGCAGTGCAAAAGGGAAATATGTGGTAGGAGCCCCCATACACAGAGTCCCTACTGGGGCACTACCTAGTGGAGGAGAGGGCCACCGTCCTCTAGACCCCAGAATGTTAGATCCACTGACACTTTGCACTTGTACCTGGAAAAGCCACAGAGACTCAATGCCAGCCTGTGAAAGCAGCCGAGAGGGAGGCTGTACCTGCAAAGCCACAGGGGTGGAGCTGCCCAAGACCATGGGAACCCACCTCTTATATCAGCATGACCTAGATGTGAGACCTAGAGTCAAAGGAGATCATTTTGGAGCTTTAAAATTTGACTACCTCACTAGATTTCGGACTTGCATGGGCCCTGTATTCCCTTTGTTTTTGCCAATTTCTCCCATTTGGAATTGTTGTATTTACTCAATCCATGTACCCCCATTGTATATAGGAAGTAACTAGCTTACCTTTGATTTTACAGGCTCATAGGTATAGTGTCTTGCTTTGTCTTAGATGAGTCTTTGGACTGTGGACTTTTGGTATTAATGCTGAAATGAGTTTAAGACTTTGGGGGACTTTTGGGAAGGTATGACTGGTTTTGAAATGTGAGGACATGAGATTTGGAGGGGCCAGGCATGGAATGATATGGTTTGGCTGTTTCCCCACCCAAATCCCAACTTGAATTGCATCTCCCAGAATTTCCACGTGTTGTGGGATAGGCCCAGGGGGAGGTAATTGAACCATGGGAGCCAGTCTTTCCTGTACTATTCTCATGATAGTGAATAAGTCTCATAAGTTATGATGGGTTTTTCAGGGGTTTCCGCTTTTGCTTCTTTCTCATTTTCTCTTCCTGCTGCTGTGTAAGAACTACCTTTTGCTGTGCAGAAGCTCTTTAGTTTAATTAGATCCCATTTGTCAATTTCCGCTTTTGTTGGGATTGCTTTTGGTGTTTGAGTCATTAAGTCTTTGTCCATGCATATGTCCTGAATGGTATTGCCGAGGTTGTCTCCATGGTTTTTATGGTTTTAGGTTTTACATTTAAGTCTTTAATCCATCTTGAGTTAATTTTTGTATAAGGTGTAAGGAAGGGGTCCAGTTTCTGTTTTCTGCATATGGCTAGCCAGTTTTCCTAGCATCATGTATTAAATAGGGGATTCTTTCCCCATTGCTTGTTTTTGTTAGGTTTGTCAGTGAAAGAAACTATTTTCAGAGTGTACAGGCAACCTACAGAATGGGAGAACATTTTTGCAATCTATCCATCTGACAAAAGTCTAATATCCAGAATCTACAAGGAACTTAAACAAATTTACAAGAAAAAAAACAGAAAAGAAACCATCAAAAGTGGGCAAAGGATACAAACAGACATGTCTCAGAAAAAGACATTTACATGGCCAAGAAACATGAAAAAAAGCTCATCATCATTGGTCATTAGAGAAATGCAAATAAAAACCACAATGAGATACCATCTCATGCCAGTTAGAATGGCAATTATTAAAAAGTGAGAAAAGAACAGATGCTTTTGAGGCTGTGGAGAAATAGGAACGCTTTTATGCTGTTGGTGGGAGTATAAATTAGTTCAACCATTGTGGAAGACTGTGGTGATTCCTCAAGGATCTAGAACCAGAAATACCATTTGACCCAGCCATCCCATTACCAGGTATATACCAAAAGGATTATAAATCATTCTCCTATGAAGACACATGCACACATATGTTTATTACAGCACTATTCACAATAGCAAAGACTTGGAACCAATCCAAATGCCCATCAATGATAGACTGGATAAAGAAAATGTGGCACATATATACCATGGAATACTTTGCAGCCATAAAAAAGAATGAGTTCATGTCCTTTCCAAGGGACATGGATGTAGCTTGAAGCTATCATTCTCAGCAAACCAACACAGGAACAGAAAACCAAACACTGCAGGTTCTCACTCATAAGTGGGAGTTGAACAATGAGAACAAATGGACACAGGGAGGGGAACATCACACACTGGTGCCATCAGGGGGCTGGGGAAAAGGGGAGGGAGAGCATTAGGACAAATACCAAATGCATGTGGGGCTTAAAACCTAGATGATGGGTTGATAGGTGCAGCAAACCACCATGGCACATGTATACCTATGTAACAAACTCCCACATTCTGCACATGTATCCCTAACAAAGTAAAATTTTAAAAAAGAAGTGCCTTTTGCCTCCCACCATGATTCTGAGGCTTCCCCAGCCATGTGGAACTTTAAGTACAATTAAACCTCTTTTTCTTCCCAGTCTCAGGTATGTCTTTATTGGCAGCATGAAAATGGACTAACACAACATCTATCAAAAAACACATGTACTTCCTAAATATATCCAACTTCGTTTATCAATAAAAAATAAGAAATTAAAGCCAGAAGGACCTATGTTTAGCAGAGATTGGATCAAAATTTTCTAACAATGTAAACCCTTCCCCAAGGGGGTTCATTGAGTTCTACAAGACATTTAAGGCATTAATACAAATTCTTTACAAACTCTATCAAACAATAGCAGAGAAGAAAATACTTCCCAACTAATTCTGAGGCCAGTGTTTGATAAATATCAAAATCAGATGAATATATTACAAGAAAAGAATATTACTGGCCAGTATCACTTATGAATATAAATGAAAACAATCTCAGAAAAACACTAGCAACCTGACTTCACCAATGTATAAAAGAATTACCCAATATGATCAAATGGAACTTTAGTTAGAAATTCAAAGTTGTTTCAACCTCTGAAAATTAATTAATGTAATATACCATATCAATAGAATAAAATAAAAATTATATGATTATGTAATTTCTGTAATAGTTTCAGAAAAATTATTTGAAAAACCCAATAACACTTCATGTTAAAAATACTCAACAGACACTGTCTGTTGTCATCTGCACTTGAGGTTTTAGGCTTTTGGCAATCAAGGACAGAATACATAACTGAGAACGCTGCCAAACAAATTCAGACCCCAGCTTATCTTTGCCTGTGCTTCCTCACTTAGTCTAAGAAAACCCAGGCTGAGGTCTCAGGAGGAGATCTCCATTCTTTTTCCAGAGAAGAACAGGATGGCCATGTCCTGGGAATCATTGACCTTCAAAGACATGTTTGTGGACTTTGTCCTGGAGCAATGGCAGCGAATGGACTCTCCTCATAAGAATCTTTACAGGAATGTCATGCTTGGCAGCTACAGCCACCTGGTGTCCATGGGGTATCTGGTTGCCAAACCAGATGTTATCTTCAGGTTGGGACTAGGCGAAAAGTCCTGGATGGTAGATGGAGGAAACCCAATGAAGATCTGTCCTGAAATCTAGCAAGTTGATGAGCAGATAGATTACTAAAAAGAAAGCCCACATAAACCTCTGTGGTAAGCTGCACTCATAGGCAAGAAAACACTGAAGGATGAAAATGGTCAAGAATGCAGAAGACGTAGAAAAATCATTTATCTGAGAACAGACTTTTTTCGATAAGACAAAGATTCTCTAAATATTATTCATGGGGAAGATGTTCGAAACATAATTTAAACATTCATAGTCAAAATAGAGGCTATGTAAGAAAGAAAGATGAGAGATGTAAGGTGTATTGGAATTTACTTCTAATCTTGATGCCTGTGCTAGTTTTGCTGTTGCATCTCATCCTGCAAAAGTTATGGCCAGAGTGCATGATAAGTGCCTACTTATGATAAAAAAAGACATTGCATTTATAGGTGGAAGACATGAATGGAAACATGCTCCAATTGACAGCAATCAGGTTCGGTATTATCCACAGTTTCAGGCATCCACTGGAGATTTTGGAACATATCCCCACGGATATGTGGGAACTACGGTACGTTGTTACACTATGCATCAAAAATTCGCTGAGAGTAAACATGTAAACCTAATGGACATCAAAACACTGCAGATATCATTTAGCCTTTATTAGGTATAATAAAAATCAAAGTTATAATATTCAAAGAATGCCATAAATGTTATAAATTATTTTTAAAAATACAAAGTAAACATAAAAAACACTCAATAGACTATGAATAGAAAGATCCTTGCTTGACTTGATAAAGTAGATGCATAAAAAACCAACAGCTAGCATTATAAGTAGTGGGGAAAGATTGATTTTTTTTTTACTAAGATCACAAAAAAAGGTGTTTACTCTCACTATATCTATTCAACATTACACTGAGTTTCTATCCAAGGTAATTAGGAAAAATTAATGAAAACATACAGCTATAAAAAGAAGACATAAAATTATTTTTACTTTCAGATGGTATAATATGGTATATTAGTCTATTTTCATACTACTTTGAAGACATACCTGAGACTGGGTAATTCATACAGAAAAAAAGGTTTAATGGACTGACAGCTCCACATGGCTGGGGAGAGCTCACAATCATGGCGGGAGGTGAAGAAGGAAGGAACAAAGCCAAGTCTTACATGGCAGCAGGCAAGAGAGCCTGTGCAGGTGAACTGCCCTTTATAAAACCATCAGATCTCGTGAGACTTATTCACTATCATGAAAACAACACAGAAAAATCTGCCCCATGATTCAATTATCTCCCACCAGGTCCCTCCCACAATATGTGGGGATTACGGGAGCTACAATTCAAGACGAGATTTGGGTGGGGACGCAGCCAAACCATATCATCTCGTATGTAAAAAATCCTAAGTTGTCTATTGAAAAACTATTAGAAGTGATAATTGAAGTCATAAATGTTGCAACATATAAGATAAATATGCAAAATCAAATGTATATCTATATGGAAGCAGTAAGAAAACTGAAAATGACCTTTAAAAACTAATTAAGTTTATAGTACCATTAACAAAAATGCTTAAGGATACATTTAACAGAATTGCAAAACTTGTACTCTGAAATGACAAGAGTGGTAAAGAAATTAATGAAAACCTACATAAGTGAATATAAATCCCATGCTAGTGAATTGTAATAGTAATTTTTCTTATGATAGCAAACTGCTATAATATTTATTGCAATTATCAGAGATAGACAAGCTGATTGTAAATTTATATATAAATTGTTGGGACATAGCCAATACAGTGTTGAAAAAGATGTACAAAATAGAAGGGCCCACACTTTTCGATTTTTAAAATTACTAATTTTAGAAATTGCTACAAAGCAGCAGTACTCAAAAGTGTGGTACTGACATAAGAACATACATATAAATCAACAAAATACAATTGAAAGTTTAGAAATACACCCTTACATTATGGCCAATTGAGTTTTGACAAAGATGCCAAGACCATTCAATGTGGGGAAGAATACAGTTTTCAACAAATAATTCTGGGACAACTTGATATCCACTTGCAAATGTAGGAACTCAGCTACCTCACACCATGATATGGTTTGGCTGTGTCTTCACTGAATCTCATCTTGAATTGCAGCTCCCATAATTCCCACGTGTTGTGGGAGGAATGGTGGGAGATAATTGAATCTTAGGAGTGGTTTTCCCCATACTGTTCTTGTGGTAGTAAATACATCTCGTGCGATCTGATGATTTTATAATGGGAAATCCCTTTTTCTTGGCTCTCATTCTCTCTTGTCTGCTGCCATGTGAGACATGCCTTTTGCCTTCTGCCATGATTGTGAGGTGTCCCCAGTCACATAGAACTGTGAGTCCATGAAACCTATTTTTTTAATAAGTTACCCATTCGCAGGTATGTCTTTATCAGTAGTATGAAAATGAACTAATACAGTTAATTGGTACCAGTAGAAAAAGGTGCTACTGTAAAGTTATCTGAAAATGTGGAAGCGACTTTGGAACTGTGTAACAGGAAGAGGTTGGAACAGTTTGGAGGACTCAGAAGAAGACAGAAAAATGTGGGAAAGGTTGGAACTTCCTAGAGACTTGTTGAATGGTTTTGATCAAAGTGCTGATAATAATATGGACAATGAAATCCAGGCTGAGGTGATCTCAGATGGAGATGAGGAACTTGTTAGGAACTGGAATAAAGGTGACCCTTGCTATGTTTTAGCAAAGAGACTGACAGCATTTTGCCCCTGCCCTAGAGACTTCTGGAACTTTGAACTTGAGGCATATGATTTAGGGTATCTGGTGGAAGAAATTTCAAAGCAGCAAAACATTGATGATGTGACTTGGGTGCTGTTAAAAGCATTCAGTTTTAAAAGGAAGACAGCATAAATGTTTGGAAAATCTGCATCCTCACAATGCAATAGAAAATAAAATCCCGTTTTCTGAGAATAAATTCAAGCCAGCTGCAGAAATTTGCAAAAGTAATGAAAAGTAATGGCTCTCATTCTCTCTTGTCTGCTGCCACGTGAGACGTGCCTTTTGCCTTCTGCCATGATTGCAAGGCCTCCCCAGCCACAAGGAACTGTGAGTTTATGAAAAGTATACTTTTTTATAAATTACCCAGTCTCAGGTATGTTTTTATCAGCAGTGTGAAAATGGACTAATACACCTCATATACAAAAATTAACTCGAAATAAACAAAAGACCCAAATGTAGAGTGTAAAACTATAAAACTTTTAGAAGAAGGAATAGGTGCAAATACTTCTGAACCTGGATTAGGCAATGGTGTTGTATATATGACTTCAAAAACACAAGGAACAAAATAATAATACATAAATTGTACATTACTAATTTCTTTTTTTTCTTTTATTATTATTATTATTATTATACTTTAGGTTTTATGGTACATGTGCGCAATGTGCAGGTAAGTTACATATGTATACATGTGCCATGCTGGTGCGCTGCACCCACCAACTCGTCATCTAGCATTAGGTATTGAGAGATATACCTAATACTAATTTCTTTTAAAAGTTTGTACTTCAGAAAACACCATTAAGAAAGTAAAAAGAGAGCCCATCAAATGGGGAAAAATATTGAATGAAATCACAGATAGGTGGCTTATGGAGGGTGGAGCAGGAGTGATAGGTTTAAGATGGCTGACTAGAGACATTGGACACTTGCCCTCTCTACAAGGAAGGATTCCAATTGGAAATAGATAATCAGACTTTGAATAGAACATCTGGGAGAGAACACTAGATTTCAACAGAGATGTCACAGGAAACACCCGAGGCACAGAGGAGATGGAAGTGAGCATCCATCTTGGCTGAGATTGGCTGGGAGTCCCAAGGGGCTCCATATTGCAGGGTAAGTGAAGGACCCTCAGTTGTCCAAATCCCCATCACAAACTGCTACAATTTGAAGCACAGGAGAGCTCCTGTACCCGGACAAACTCTGAGACTACGTTCAGTGGTGATCTGGAGGCCCTGTGAGGGCATCACACTAGACAGGTAACTCACACTGGGTCACACAATCCCCTGAGAACTAAGCGGCTGCAGAACAGCACTATTGTGAGAACATAACTGTCACCAAACTTCATTAGACCCTGAGATCCGCAGCCCTCATATATCCCAATTTTAGGAGGCCCCACTGACATTCCGCAGCATTCACCTGGAGAACTACAGTGGCACAACACAATCTGGACCCAAATGTGCTGCAAAGTCCTCAGTACTTTAGCCCATATAAAGTACCACTTCTTCAAAAAATGGACAGTGCAGCACACCAAGAAGGTAGGTCCCTGGGACAGAGGAAACAAGAGGATGATTTCCAGACCCTGAGATCTTTCTGGCTGGGGCTGTGAGAAGAGACTCTGCCTCCAGCAGTGCACCTGGCATCTCTATCCATAACAAAACTTAACCACAGCCACCAGTAACAATAACCACTCTCCAAGCCATTGAGGAAATCAAAGATACCATTGATGCCATTTACAGCTGAAGAAATTATATAGAGACTACACTACCACATGCATCTGGAATCAAATCCAAAAAGCTGTACCCAACCAACACCATTGATACAGCTTCAGAAAAATATCCTCCTCTATGACAGTAAGTTTAAAAAATTAGAGAAAGTGGCTATTACACCAGGTATGAAGATATGAATGTAAGAACACAGGAAACATGAAAATGCAAGGACAAGTGGCACCTCCGAAGGAACACAATAATTCCCCAGCAACACATTGAAATCAAGTAGAAATTCAGAAAATAATAGAAAATGACTTAAAATGTAATACTAAAGAAGGTTAGCAAGATAGAATTCCAAAAAGCAGTACAAATGAATCACAAAAAATTAAAATATTAATGACAAATTTACAAAAGAGATACATGTCACAAAAAAAAACAAACAAATTCTGGAACAGAAGAATTAATTGAAGAAGAGAAAATATATTTTAATTCTTCAAGAATACACTGGGTCAAGAAGGAAAAAGAATCTTAGTACTTGAAGACTGGTCTATGGAAATAACCCAGTAAAAGTAAAGAAAAAACAGAATGATGATCTAATATTGTCAGGGACATAGGAACTGGCCGAGATGTCATGATGAAGATGCCAAAAGCAATTATAACAAAAACAGAAATTGGCAAATGGGACCAAATTAAACTAAAGAGCTTCTGCACAGTAAAATAAACTATCAACAGAGTAAACACACAATATACAGGATGGGAAAATATTTACAAGCTATGCATCTGACAAAGGTCTAATATCCATAATCAACAAGTAACTCAAACAAATCCACAACCAAAACACAAACAACCGGATTAAAAAGTGGGCAAAGAACATAAACAGACACTTTTCAAAAGAAGACATACATACACTTTCAAAAGACATACATACACTTTCAAAAGAAGCCAACAAGCATGTGAAAAAATTCTCAACATCATTAGTCTTTGGAGAAATGCAAATCAAAACTACAATGAGATACTATCTCACACAGTCAGAATGAGTATTACTAAAAAGTCAAAAAATAACAGATGCTGGCAATGCTATGGAGAAAAGGGAATGCTTATACACTGCTAGTGGGAATGTAGATTAGTTGTGGAAAGAAGTTTGGTGATTTCTCAAAGAACTCAAAGCAGAATTACCATTCGACCCAACAATCCCATTATTGGTATGTACCCAAAGGAATATAGATCATTTTACTATAAAGACACATGCACCTGTATGTTCATTGCAGCAGTATTCACAAAAGCAAAGACATGGAAACAACCTAAATGCCTATCAGTGGTAGACTGGCTAAAGAAAATGTGGTACGTGTACACCATAGAATACTATGAAGCCATAAAAAAGGAGCAAGATTACACTTTTTTTTTTTTGACAGCAGCATGGATGGAGCTGGAGGCCATTATTTTAAGCAAACTAATGCAGGAACAGAAAACCAAATACTGCATGTTCTCATTTATAAGTGAGAAAAAAACATTTAGCACATATGGTCACAAATAAGGGAACAATAGACACCAGGGCTTACTTGGTGGTAGAGAGAGGAAAGTGAAGATCAAAAAAAAAAAAAAAAAACCAAAAAACTACTTATTGAGTACTATGCTTATCACCTTGGTGACAAAATAATCTGTACACCAAACCCCTGTGACATACAATTTACCTACACTGCCAACCTGCACATGTACTCCTGAAATAAAAGTTAAAAAAAATTAATTATAAAATATACTAAAATGATTTTGTCTATTAACTTTGTATACTGTGACCTGGAAAAATTTGTTTTTAATTTTTATGAGATATAATTCACACATAATAAATTCATAATCCTAAGTTATAAAATACACTGACTTTTAATATATATGAAATTTTACAACAATCATTACTAATACCAGAACATTTTATTAACTCCAAAAGAATTTCCATATCAATTAAAAATCACTCTCATTTCCCTCTACCCTAGCCCCTGTGAACTGCTAATATACTTTCTGTGCCTATGAATTTGCCTATTCAGGATATTTCATATAAATGGAATTATAACCTATGTGTCTTGACACTTTAAATAGGCATGATGTTTTCAAGTTTCATCCATGTTGTAGCATGTATCAGCACTTCATTCCTATTTATGGCTATGAACTGTTGTTCACTTTATGGATATGCCAAATTTTGTTCATCTATTTATCAGTTGATAGACATTTGGGTTATTTCTACTTTTTGATTGTAAATAATGCTGTTATAAACATTCATGTTCAGGTTTTTGTCTGAACATATATTTTCATTTTCCTTGGTTATATGCCTAGGAATAGAATTTCTCAGTCATATGGCAAATCTAGATTAATTGTTTTTTAAAGTTATTAAATAGATTTCCTTTTCACTGGCAATGTCTGAGTTCAGATTTCTCTAAATTCTTGCCAACATTTCTTATTGTGTATCTTTTTTTGATTACAGCTATCTTAGTGGGTGCTATGTGATATCTCATTGTGGCCAAAGTTTATATAGGTTGTTTTTTGGCAGGGTTGGTATTTTAGGCTTTCCTATGTAAACAATCGTGTCTCTTGTAAGTAACATTACATATTCTACATTTCCAAACTTTATGCCCTTCATTTATTTTTCTTGCCTTTTAGAACTAACTATGACTGACAGTGCAAGGCCCAATATTTATGATGAGAACAGATATCCTTATGGTCTCAAGATAAATCTTACTTGGCAATGACCTTTTGTATATATTGCTAGATTTTTCCCTTTAAAATTTGTTAAAAACGTGTGCTTTTCTATCATGTGGGATGTTGAATTAACAATTTTTCTTATATGTTTTAGTTTTGTTATCAGAATAACTCTGGTCTTATAAGATGTGTTGATAATTGTCTTCACTATTCTTTTCTGGAAACTTTTGGTTTGGGTAAAATAAATACTTTCATTCTTTAATTATTTGGTTGAATTTGCCAATAGCCACCTATGCCAAGCATTTAATTTGATGAAATATATTTTAATTATGAATGCAGTTTTGAATATTTTTTAGAAAAGGAGTACTGTGACTTTATTGATTCTTGTGTGAGCTTTGATATTCTTTCTGTTTCAAAAAATGTCTCTACTCCATCTGTTTTATTAAAAGTATTTTTCACTCTTTATCTTTTTGGAACATTTTGAGAAGAAATGATATTATTTTTAAGTGTTTGGTAGGATGTAGAATTGAAGCCATCTGATCCTGAGCTTTTATTTGATATATTTTTAATCATTCAATCTCCTCACTCATTATGAGTCTGTTTGGATTTTCTATTTTCATGATTTAGTGTCGGTAGGTTTTATGTTTTCAGAAATTTATTCATTTATTTTATGTTATTCAATTTTTTGAAATATAACTTTTTATAATAGTCTCTTATGTCCCCTGGTATTTCTGTGGTATTAGTTG